>NC_041396.2:139854662-140454662 GCF_900747795.2 Erpetoichthys calabaricus
ACACCGTAAACTGACCAAGTACCAATCAAACAATGATTCAGCATTCTAGGTTTCTCAAAACATACAGACAGAGTATTGCACAAGAATGGGCCAAACTCATCCTTGATAGCCTCTAAAAGCCATAAATCCAAGTGTGACATATTGAATAAAAAAAATGGATTAAACCCACTGGGAATATGCATACTAATGAACCACAGTCCAGAGTATGCAGCTTCTCTAAAAGACAGCTTTCAACCACAGAACAAAATGTTCTCACCAGGGGTTTGAACTTTAATCACAAAGACACCTCCAATATGAACTTCCTAAGCTCCCTGGAACACATAATTCAAACTGAAAAGATACTGGCAGACAATGCACAGGAAAAAAGGTGTGCCATGGCCAGCCAGTTACATACAAGACATCAGACTCTCTGCATTTCTAAAAAAGAATTAAAGGCTTTAAAAATCACTGCATTGTTATTACACCAGCTGACAAAGGAGGAGCGACAGTCATAGTGGACAGAGAGCAATATGTAAGACACAGTAGAGGAAATGGTGTTTGATACCACTACCTATGAGCAATTAACCAGCAACCCTACAAAAAACACCCTAAATAAAATCAACACCACCTTGGGTAAACTCTGAAACAACAACCGTTGAAACAAACAAGATTGCTATAAAATGAAATCAAATGATGCGATCTGCCCGGAATTCTACAGTCTTCCAAAAATCCACGAAACCCCTTTAAAATTCAGACCTATGATCAGCCTAACAGGTAGACCAACTTACAGCTTTTCAGAAAGACTTTTTCATATGCTCAAACATTTAACATTTGACTCAGATTATTCTGTTAATAGCGCTGAGATGGCATTACAGCGCCTGAAGAATGTATCAATTGCTGATGATAAGATCATGGTCGATGATGATGGCCACAGAGACTTTACTGACAAAAGTAAACGACGACCCCACCATAACGGCTCGAACGAAGCTGACCACTAAGGACATAATGCATATCACTTTGCCAAAATACCCACAATACAAAAAATGAATATTCAAAAATTAGACAAGAAATACTTTAAATGGGAGTTGTTTTGCTTTTATTTAGAAAAAATATCTGCCAGTTGGGTAATCAATTTTACTTGACAAGACTTCTTAAAGTAAGCTGAAAAACTGTAAATTCAAACTTTTTGATAAGTCAATAATTCTTACAATAAGGAAAACAAGATTTAATGTCATGATATAAATATTTTTCACTTACTTAGATTTCATTTTTTGCAGTGACTTCCATTTTAATGGAAAATACTATAGACAGAAAGAAGGCTGCCAATAGGATCTCCGTTATCATGCAGTTTGAAGATGTGGCTCTATTTCAGTTCAAAATTAAATTCTGGATATGTTACATTGACGACAAATTAGTTTTATATAAAAGTAACCAGCTGAATGAACTCTACAGCCACATCAACTCAATATTCCCTGCAATCCAATTCACAATGGAAAGAGAAATGAATGAACTCATCAATTTCCTTGACATTTCTATTGACAGAGTTAACCATCCCAGTTTAATTCTGAGTGTTTATCACAAGGAATGTTATGCAAAAAAATTACTACACCTTTCCAGCAAACACCCTTCATCACATAAACAGAGTTGTTAGTAGTTTGTTCAAAAGGATTAACACCCATTGTAACATATTGGACACAAAAAAGAATGAAAGATATTATCTTTTTCATCTGTTCACATCAAACAGCTACCCCAAGACATTTATTAAACAATGCCTATATAGAAGTCGCCCCAGACCTCAGCAAACAGTTGACTCCAACTTAGTCCCCCAACGCACTTACCACACCTTTCCTAATCATTGTGGTGTGTCAGAATGTATAGTTCGCTTACTGTTTAGATTTGGGATCATGATAGCTCACAAACTGGCACTTTACGGACTGTCCATTTCAATGACAAAAGCAAAAATTCGACCACGGAGACAAGTAATGCAGTTTACAGCATTCCATGCAGTGCATGTCCAGTGGTAAACGTGGGACAAACATCTAAAAGACTTGCAACACGTATACAGGAATATCACAATGCTGTCAGAAAGAAAGACCCAAGGTCTCTGAATTACACACATACAAGTTCCACCTGACACATGTTTAACTGGGGCACTGTGAAAATAAATTTAGGGCCAATACTAAGAGTTCCAGAGAGCTGGTCGAATTGTACCTCTCTAATGAAAAATGCCATTAATAGACACTTGGACTTGATCCCAGCATACGCAGGCTTAAAAAGAAGAACATCCAAATAATAAAAAAGGCTGTATGACCAACACCATCTGAACCCAAACTTATTAACACTAGAATTGCCAGAGCCTACGAAAAAACTCGTATATCCGGCCCACCTTAAATCGCTTCTTAAATCCGTTCACACCTCTCCGCCAGCATCCTTTGTCCTCTAAATGTGCTGATAAAAGACAAGCTGCCAGCAGCCGGCTATTCCATCCCCCCACCGACTTAGAACGTGAGCGAAGTTTTCCCAGCTCACGTCTTGATTGATTATGTGGGAGTGAAGTGGAGTTTTACAGTGGAAATGAGAGATCATTATTCTAAAGTAATCTGTGTAAACACATTGTTAAAACAGAAACTTTTTCATATTTTAGTAATAAATGTTACAAAATGTAGTAGGCATAAACTATAGAATATATAAAGCCCGAGTTCCAAAGATCAAATAAACACTTTCACAAAAGCTTCAAGAATGATTCAACGGCTTCCGTGGCGTAGCGCGCTAAGATTTGCATCTTAGTGCAGAGTAGCTTTTCCTTGCCTCACAGACCTGAGTTCGATTCCCCGCTGGGGATAAAGTGTTGCTTTTTTTTTTCTTTTCTTTTAAACCTCAAACGGACATAAAATTTATACATTGGTATGCACTGTCAGTTACTGAGAGCGTTATATTTTCATGTGGGATGCTCCTTTTAAAATATTTTTTTAACAATTGAGACTGCAATTAACCGGAACAACTGTCCTTATAACTAATTTTTAAGATCCATAACACACAGACAGACAGAGCACTGCGTAATAGAGAGACAGACAGGCAGAGAAGTCACTAGATATAGAAATAAACAGGGAAGCCACGTGTACTGAAAGAAAAAAAGAACATGTGCGTTGTCCCAGCTGCACTGAATAAGCGCAGGCGCTCTAACATCACCCCTCCCCCGATTTTACTTAGAGAGTCAGGGACAACCCCCTTACAACCACCCCCTCCACTCCCACCCTTAATGTGCAATATATTGCCTTTGATTCCTGTATGTCTAATCATTTTCCTCTGAAAGAATAAAAAACTATTTTAAAATACGTGACTCATTTTCTTCCATTGTGGAACTCTAGCTACAAATATGCAAACCGTATCACAGGCCTTCACTTTCATACGTATATATATGAAAACATACTGTATCAATACATTTTTGGAAAACACAAGAAATTCTTTTTAATTTTTATAATATTTGTTTTAATATTATTTAGTGTTTTCATGAGGAGATGATCACTTATTGCCCAGGTATTTTTTGAACAAGTCTGACCTTTTCCAGCAGATACATTAATTTTATAAACGTAATCTGTTGTTCTGATTCCACCACTATAAAATATTACTAGATTATCAGTCAAAAGATGTCATGTTTAACTGGAATTAAATAGAAAAACATTAGCCATTTAACAAAGCATTTTTTTGTTTAGTGCTTCTCACTTTCATTTTTAACAGTTGTTTCACCTTTTAGGAAAGGGTTTTATGGTTGTTTTTTTGACATATTCCAAGAGTAGTAGTTATATATTTCATCAACTCTTTATATTGTTCTAACCAGAATGTCAATGTCTTGCTTTCTGCTTACTTTTTAATGAGCCATTACACTGTTTGATTGTTAGTGTTTTTGTTTTTGTTGTTGTTTTCAGCTGCATTGTTTTTGTATTACTAAATCAGCAAGTTTTACATGTATAAAACTATCTTTCTATACTTATTTCTGTTCTGGTTCTCATGAAGTGTACAAATCATATATTTTAGTAATTTTAACGAGCACAGAATTAACCACATGGGATGCTATATTTGCTGCAGTATATTAAACCAAGTCTTAATTCTCAAAATCACAATTAATGTTGCAAATTGTCTTCAGGCTTTTATCACATAGAGTATAGTATTTGACTCAGGCATACTTTTTTTGTACACTAAGTAGTGAAATGTAAAATAGATTTTTCAGGATCATTCTGTGAGCCACGATGCTAGGTAAACAAATTGTTAAATTGTTGTACTCAATGAGCCATGAGTAGGATAAATGGTCCCGCGCTAGCACTGAACTTTCAAACCCAGCTCCTTACCTACATGACTACCCTGCTTGACATCTCATAAATTCTCCAAGCAAGAGCTCAATCTGTCTTAATTTTCTCCCATATTAAAATGCTGATGTTCCCTACTTGTTGCCCATTACCCTTTAATGATTATTTATTTTTTTCTTGGTGTGGTGGTGTATCATCCTTGGTGTAATGTAAATCCTATTATATATACCAATATGCCCCTTCTAACTTAGCTTGACAGCAGATTTTAGAAATGCAACTCTTAATTTAATTGATTCATGGAAAGTAATCCATTCTTCCACTGAAGTGTTTTCTTTATGCTGATTTTGTAGTAATTTTCTAGACTTGTATTTCTTCATGCTGCTAAATCAGGCTCTCTGAATGTCTTCAGTAACCTACTAAAACACATGAGATTTATTTCTTGTCTGGATAAATTTCCATTAGTCCATCCTATTTCTGTACCTTCTTTATCCAGTTGCACATTGTGAGGGAGCTACAGTCTATTTATTCAGTTTTAGGAACAAGCCTGTAAGCAATGCTTAAGAAGACATTAGCTCATATCAGGCATTTACTTGCACTGAAGGACATATGCATATGCATACTCACTCATACTGGGTCACTTTACAGTTGCAAATTAACCTAAAATTCAATTTTTTGTGTTTAGGACACTCGTCACCACAGAAACACTATGTTGCCCACTAAACTAGATAAATGTATTATTTTTAACAATCGTTACTCACCATTCAAGCAGTTCAAATTTTGGGGACATATTAACAGACTGGTATCTTATGGCAGTTTAAGGCTATTTAAGACACGAGATTTTAATTGTCAAGGTATGCTGCTTCAGTTCCTGGTTCCCATTCAATGACTCTGAGCAAATAACTTAATTCACCTGCGTGCCAGTTGTTAAAAGAAGTTGTCGGCAGCTCTACTGGAGTCTGCCAGATATACAACAATAATAATAAACCAGCTGCTCTCAAGCTCAGTCCTGGAAATATTGATTGTTTTATCAACCAGTTTTCAAATCAAAAATCTTTTTTTAAAATCAAATAATCCTTAATTATGCAGCTTTTAAAATTTATTTTGAAGGACTGTTCAGTCTTAAACAAGATCATATACTCCATAATATGAATTACTTTTGAGCTAAACACTGGCATTTGAACAAAAGAAGAAACAGGACTCATCCATCCAAAGCTAAGCAAAGGAGATGATGAAGACTGTTTTTTTATAACACAAATTAATGTGTGTCTGACTTTAAGTAACATGACATTCTCAAACCTGATTAATTTAATTCAGGTTTATGGGGTGTCAGAACATATCCTGGCAGCATTTGGAATAATGCAAGAAAAAGACTTAGATAAGCCATCAGTCCATTGCCAGGACCGCTAACACTTAAACCAATTTAGAATTACCACTTAAACTGACCTGCACATCTTTGGGGATATGGGTGGAAAACCAGAGTACTTTAAGAAAACCCATACATACATAAGGGGGAGTATGTGCAGACTCCACACAGACTATTAGAGAAGCACAAGATTCAACCCCAGAATGCTGGATCTGTGGAGCTGCACTGCTAAGGCCTGCACTTTTGTGCCATTCTGGTTTTAGTTAGTTGATCCTGTTTGTTTGAAATTAGCCTAAAAAAGTATATGATTCATTTTATATCAGAAAGTGAACAGCCTTCATTTTGCACCTTCATTTAAAAACATTATATGGTGTAAGTAATACACGATAGTTTGTATTGTAATGATGCAAACATCAACCTGGGGATGTCATCCGCAATAAACCATCATCATTATGAAGTGGTATTCCGTCATTGACATGAGCAGCTTCAGTTGCTCCAGCAGCAGGGGAGCCTGTAAACATGCTAAGCCTATCATAGTTGCATGATATCTAGCTAGCATGGGTAACTTTACCCCTAACCCAAACCTAAAGCAAGCCATTCTTCTAAGGACAACGAGCTATCTAAAGAGCAATGGGACTAGCAAGCAATGTAGTATTTTTCTTTTCCTACAAATAATTAAAGGTGTGTTCTGATGTTGTAGATTTCCATTAGTATGTTGATGTATCTTCCCTTTTTATTTTTATATTTTACTGCTTTATTGTATATTTTTGTTTTCTTAAAATTATGTTATTGTATCTTATATAAGGCCAAAGAGGTATCATTTTTATAGGGTTCAGTTATAATTACACTGAAGGGTATATCCAGGGGTGGGCAGATTCAGTCCTGGAGGGCCGCAGTGGCTGCAGGTTTTTGTTCCAACTCAATTGCTTAATAAGAAGCACTTATTGCTCAAGTAACACTTCTGCTTCACTTTAGTTGTCTCGCTCGTTAAGATTTTGAACCTTTATTGCTTATTTTAGTCTTAAACTGCTGTAGTCTTGGTTTTTAATTGCTCCTTATTAGAAATAAGATGCAAATGACAAAAGAAACCAGCATTTCTCCATTTAGGTTGTTTCCATTTACACCTGTGTATATTTATCATGCACTATTGGGTTTAATTAAATACTTGGAAGGAAAATGAAGAGAAAAAAATGAAGCACTGAGAATAACTCATCTGTTTCAGACTTCAAATCATTTAGATGATATCCTTAGAAAGGAAAAAAATCTAGGATATGAGAATGACTTGACATGGCAGAGTTAAAGCACTAGCAAGCCATGAAATTAAATAATTGACAAGGATTGGTTTTTAATTAAGCAACTGGGTTGGAACAAAAACCTGCAACCACTGCGGCCCTCCAGGACTGAATCTGCCCACCCGTGGTATATGCATATACCCACTCACTTATTCTGTGTCATTTTAGAGATGCACATTAACCTAAAATTAAAATTTCTGTCTTTAGGACACCCCTGACCAAAGCACTAGCCCACTGGATAAATGTATTATTTTTAATAATCGGTACTTACCATTAAAGCAGTTCCTATTTTGGCGAAATATTAAAAGACTGGTGTCTTATGGCAGTTTAACATACTATTTAAGGCAAAATCACTTAATTCACCTGGGAGCCAACTGTTAAAAGAAATTGTCAATAGCTCTACTGGAGTCTGCAAAATATACAGCAGTAATAATAAACTATTCCTCATGCAAGGCCAAATAGACACAATAAGTATCATTTTTTAGGGTGGTTTGTATCTGTTTTGAAAAATGAACAAGGCCATTTATTGTCAGAGAATTAAATAAATGATTTCCTTCTCTTTTATATCATTGTCTCTGTCATTAGTGACTAGTCTTTTTGATTTAGAAGAAGCCACAACTATCCCCAACTCCTTTTTCATATTTGGATCCAATACCTTTTAGTCAAACAATAATGAAAATTATTGCCAGTGTCTGAATTAGATAAGCAAGTCCAAAAAATGCTGCCCAACAATTACTAAACAAGAGCCGAAGCAAAATAATCCTATTTCATAAAATGTGAATTTTTGTGTACTTCATCTGATCAATAAGAATGGTCTGTGGCTATAACAATTTTACTTTTTAAAGATCCACCCACACATCCAGGTAGACAATAAAAGCTAAACAACACATGGGCCTGTCTGTCTATCAGCAAGGGTCACAGGTAAATGCGTAGATCATGCCAGGATTGTAAGAGAGGTCACTAAAACTGGATAACATTAATGCATCTTAAGTCAGGCAGAGATTATTCATTTTAAAATGTCAGTCAATCTCACCTCTAGAAGGCTGCCATGGCTTTGATTTCCTTCAGCACTGAAACATGTCTCTTAGTTGTCATACAGCCTATTTATAAGTTTGCTGTGCAGGAGTTAAAATAAAAAGGTAAAATTAAGTATTCTCATGAGGGAAGAAATGCTCCTTTCAAAAGCTGCTGCACTTTCATAGTAATGTAGTCTAGTGACAAAATCTTTCCTTGCTGCTGACCCCTTTATGTCGTGAGGAGATTAAAACTTGCACAGCTGAACAGCACTTTCCATGCAGAGCATCACTTCTCAAGAAAAGGATATTTTTAACGGCGCCTTGGGACCGGGCCACACACAGCGTTCAGTCCATCAGACTCCTTGACAAACTTGGCTGATAGAAGTGGAGTGATACTGAAGCCCCTGGGTTTAATGCATTTTCTCTAATTGGCAAAAGCGAACAAATTTATTGTTTTAGGCATGTTCCACTGGCACATTTTAGACTGACAGGATCTTGTTAGATTTAGTGGGAGAATAAACAGAATATCAAGTCCTTTTACTGCAATCTTGCTGCATAATAATAGAGAATCGTGTTGAGCTTAACAATACCATTTTTTTTGCCACTTTTACAAAAAAATCAGGCTTTATTCTAGAATAGGTGTTATTTCTTCTGGATTTATATAGACAGTAATTTTCCCATGGAGATCTTTACATGTAGTACTACTATAGATACACAGCCCATCAAAATTAATGGATATAAATTCATTAAAATGAATATCAATCCACCCAGCTATTTATTTACTCAACCTGCTTATTCTAAATTTAATGGGCCACGGAAGTTGAATCCCCTCTCATTAAAAATATAGATCCATCCATCCATCCATTTTCCAACCCGCTGAATCCGAACACAGGGTCACGGGGGTCTGCTGGAGCCAATCCCAGCCAACACAGGGCACAAGGCAGGAACCAATTCTGGGCAGGGTGCCAACACACAAACACACCCACACACCAAGCACACACTAGGGCCAATTTAGAATCACCAATCCACCCAACCTGCATGTCTTTGGACTGTGGGAGGAAACCGGAGCGCCCGGAGGAAACCCACACAGACATGGGGAGAACATGCAAACTCCACGAAGGGAGGACCCGGGAAGCGAACCCAGGTCTCCTAACTACGAGGCAGCAGTGCTACCACTGCGCCTAAGAAATATATATAAAATATAAAAATTTATATCATTGATTGCCTGCTATTTATATTGTGCCATTTAGCTGTTACTAATTTGGGTGTTTTCTTGAAAGTGTTGGCTGTGTAGTATCTTTGGGTAATTCAGTTTTTATTTGTTAACATTTTGTTCTGGTTACCTATAAGGGACTACAAAGAGATGTTTGCATTTTGTTCTGCTTTTTTTTAGTTGCCTTCTCTATAAACTCTTCTATATAACTCATTCTGTACCGTATATAACATAGCAAAAATTAGCCTCCCCTCCATTTTTTCAGTATTAGAGGAAATGTGTTGAAAGCATCAGTAGTAAACTAGAAAATAAAAATACGCCAAAATTACTTTTACCTTTCAGAATTAGTCTTTTATGCATTTCAAGTTTTTTATTCATATTTAAATGAAGTTTTTGTTTATGTTTATAACTTGGAATGAAACTGCCTCCTGTCAGGAATGTATAGTTGAATAATTATTTGTGGCTGCTGTTTTTTCTATGTATTACTATTTTATTCCCATTCATTACTTGTTTGGGAATACAGTAGCACTTCATATCTGATGTTTCAATTTTATTTTGATGTGTAATTACCTTTTTTCTTTGCTTTTTTAATTGTTTTCCATAAGTCTTTTTTCATGGACGACATTTTTGTGGTGTAGGATGGGGCGTGTTGCCTGTCTAAGGCAAGCGAAAGCAAAACATGATACTGACACAGTTTTGCTATAAAACAGCATGTTGCTCACAGCACAGTGTCTGAACATTGATCACTTAAAGGAAAACAATAAATAAATAAAATAATCAAAATGTGGTTTTGACTTCTGTTTCATTTTGTGACTTCAGTCCTAATAAAATTAAGAGAGATATATAATGAATTCTGTGCACCCACTCTGCTCATGTCCCCGTTTTCCTACTGACTCCTAAACAAAAGACCTCTGCAATCCATATATTAAATTTGACTTCCAGCCTCTTCTGCCAAACACATTACCACATAAAAGGAAATCTGTGAGCTGTGAACATGTTAAAAATAAATAAAAAACGTCAGTATTTTTGATTTCAAAAGAGTTATCCAACTGATGGCTACATCTGACCCATGCTGTATTTATTTCTAGCCAGCAGCAGCCTACTTTATCAGAAAAGAAACTTGTTGATTTAAAAGTCAGAAAACAGGTAAGGGTCAAAGAAAAGATGCTTGCACTGAATAAGCAGCTTTGAAAAAAGGTAGATTAGGCGAAGCAACAGTTTCTTAACTCTTCAGCATGTTGACAAATGAAACAGAAGTGAAAACCCAGAGTTTTATGAACCCCAAGACTTGTTTTATTACAACAGTTCTTTCATGAAGAATGTAAGTTAAAAATAAAAGAAAGGCTTCAATAACAGTGCACAAAGAGGTAGTTTAGTTTTATAGCTGTAAAAGACTTATATTTTAAAGCATGCTTCAAGAATTTGCATAATTCGGCAATAAATACATTTTATTTTTCAAAGTAACAAATCAAGACCAAATAAATTAGCACTAGGAAACAATTCAATTTTTCTTCAGGAAAGATGAAAGGAGCTCATTTCTTTGGCAGTACTCGGCCATCTTATTTCAGGACCAACTTACTCTTAGGATCACGGTTTGCAGTTTCATTTTTATTTATTTATTTTTTTTTGTTATTAACAATTCTAGACTATCACATGGAAGGAAATGCAATAAGACATTCTCACTGCTCAGGGAGGATGAAATAGTACTGTCTTAAAACAGAGGTGTAATATTTTTAAAAAAAAATTAAAAAGTCTGCAATATGTATAAGCTTTTTCAAGCAGTAATCAATTTATAATGCAATTAGCTATGCTAATCTAAGTAATCAATGTAGGCCTGAGTGTTACCGTTTACCGTGCACAATGCAATGCATATATCTCCACTATATGCCATTTGGTATGGGATTCGTAAAAGTGGTGCTGTTGTTTGTGATGCACCACCTTTTGGAATGACTAATATAGTGCATTTTATTATAAAAACTATTTGTGATTAGTCATCTTTGGAATTATGGAAAAACAGCAACCAAACAGGCACATAGACACTTATGCTTTTATTAAGATGAATACTTGTTAAAAACTGGCTTATTATTAAGATTCATAACATTGGATTTTTATGTACAATGTTGATGAAACTTTTAAACACTATTAAATACATATCAAATGGAAAAAAAAAACAAAATTTGAAATTGGTGAACAAGAGGACTGCCTAATTTTAACATATTTCTCACAATGTTTATAACCTTGACTGTAAAGAGAGAGGTGAAACATTGTGGCAAGTCTCTGAAAAATAAAATAGAAATACATATCTGTTTCTTTATTTTTTTATTTATGCAACTGTAAACATGTTTATCTCATTTTATTTATTAAGGGCCAGAGTCTATCCCAGAGACCTTGGTTTGCAGACCATGATCAGCCCTTGATAGAGTGCCATTCTATTGCAGGGCACACATACCCACACCCTTCCCCACAGTTGTCCTTCATGTCTAACCTGCATGTTTTTGGGAAACTGGAGGAAAAATTTCATACATGTTTCTTTAAGTGCTAAACTAACTGGATGCATGGTGTATTATGGGAAAGCTTGGAAAAATGTACAGTATGCAAACATATTTGTTGCATTTACCATCTAAAAAGAAAGCTGCACCTTCTGCCACTAGTGCAGTGCCCCAGTGTCCCACCTACTGAAGCGGTCTGTCCTCATTAGAATGTTTAGTTGTGAATTACAACTGGTCATACATGTCAGTATCAGTTAAAAGGACTTACCTTGAATTAATGCCTTGGAATAATTTCTGTTTTGCATACGTAAGCCTCTAATGACCTTGGTGGTGCTATTCTTCTTACAGGAGTGCAGTTTGTTATGCTTTTGATGTTTAGGAAGCCTAAAGTGCAGTATCTAGTGTCACTGATACAA
This sequence comes from Erpetoichthys calabaricus, assembly GCF_900747795.2. NCBI lineage: Eukaryota > Metazoa > Chordata > Cladistia > Polypteriformes > Polypteridae > Erpetoichthys > Erpetoichthys calabaricus. The sequence goes on from NC_041396.2 coordinate 139,866,735, forward strand.
CTATGACTAAATGCATTTTATGTAGATTCACTTACGAAGCAAAACATAGTGTATATACCAAATTGATTCACTTTGCTCAATAGTCAAGACACTTAGTGTGACAAGTTGCTTTTGCAATGTATAACTTCAGCTGATTGCCTATAAAGTTTTAGTAATTCTATAGTCACTGGAAATTACACCTTTTATTGGCTAACTAAAAAGATTTCAATATGCAAGCTTTCGAGGCAACTCAGGCCCCTTCTTCAGGCAAGATGAACGGCCTCAAAAGCTTGCATATTGTAATGTTCTTAGTTAGCCAATAAAAGGTGAGGTGTAATTTTGCTTGACTTCTCACTACATTTATAATGGCTAACACAGTACAACGCCCTAGTACTATAGTCATTAGGAAATGCTAAGGGTTCTGTGCAGTCCTTTAACAATATTTGTTACAGACAATCCAAGCTCCATCATTTATCAAATTTTTAAGAACTGGTCATTACTTGGAAGATCAAAACAACCTGACTTTTTATGCCTTGGATGTTACCACAGACCTCTGCATACAAATCATCAGACCATACTTGCCAGTTTTTGTTTTACTAGCAGATCATCAATTAAAAAACACTTTGAATTATTACCATCTTACTAGTGAAATATATATGGACTGTTGTACAAAAAATGAAGAGTTTGAATGCAACTAATTACTGAGGTGTGCAATTTAATTTATTTAATATGTTAACTCTTTCAAATATTGGCATAACATATAAAAATGACAGTAGGTTTTTTTCTTATCAGTGTTGCATTTATTTTAGTTTCTAACATTACTGTGAATATCTTAGCGCTATTTTAGTATTTGAGATATGCGGCCTTAGAATTGGTGCATTTTATAGCTGACTATTTTAACATTATGAAACACCCCTTTTTAACTTATTTTTATTACCATATCTTTTCCTTTTGCCTTTCACTGACAAAAAAAGAGCAATGGGCAAAACAGAGTAATAAATTGAATTTGCAATATCATTAATTCTTGATGTGGTCAATAGTCAGTATAGCTTTTAATGTTTTAACATTTTGTGACGAATATATCAGATTCATTTAAACGATAGTGTAACCAAGAGTGGAGCAACATTAGATATGATTAAAAAAAAAAAATTGTGACAAATAGCATAATTTAAATGTCATATATTATTAATTCTTAATGATTTCCAAGGAAAGTTTATGTTTTATATTTTTGTAATGAAAATATACTTAATTTAAAAGAGAATTCAGCAATATTAGCTGCTAAGCTTTCTCTTTAGCCCAGTACAAAGTAGGCTAAGGGATGACACATAGAAGCATAACTTGACAAATCCTCCTTTGTGGAGCCAAAACTGGCTGAAATATAATAAGCCTGGCTTCTCAATTTAAGTTCGAGTTACTCACTAAGGGTGCTTTGTGAAATACCCCCCAGGAGTCAAAGAACCTAGTGAACAAGGCCCAGGACTTAACTAATAATCAGGAAATGAAGCGAGAGGATCAGAGACCAAAGGTTCACCAAAAATCATAGTCACAGCAGAAGGAAGGAACTCATAACAGGAGAGCCTTTTAACAAACAATTATTATGGTTGGGTTTTAAGGTTGACTCTACAAACTTGGACAATCAGGAAGTGCAGAGCATGGACATTTTTTACCACTAACCTAGTTACGTTGCATGCTACACATCTTCCAGTTGACCTTACCTAGCAATGGCATAGTAACAACAAAGTCCCCCCCCCCCACCCTCCACCCCACCACCAAAATAAAAAAACATAACCTAAGTAAAAATTGACTAAAACAAAAACAAAAATGACCACTGGATTCCTAGGCATTAAAAACCCCTAGAAGAAGAATATCAGGAATGATTCAGAAAAACTGAAAGAGTAAAATTATGACACACTTTGACTTTGATATGATTAGTGTTGCCATACCTGATGTTTCCAGCATCTCATACAGCTATCCACCTGGCTTTGCAAAGAAATGTCTGAGAAACAAAAAACAAATACAATTAATCTTTATGTAAAACATCTTATCATAGAGAGAGGTCAGACGAGAATAAACTGACTTATCTAAAGTAACAGAAAGGGCACTTATATTTTACAGCAGCATTGATGAGAAGAGCATTTCTAAATGCACAACACATCAGACCCTGATGTGGATGGGATATCACAGCAGAAGACCTCACTAGATTTCAGATTTCACTCCTTTCAGATAAGATTAGAAAAATAATGATACATAGGGCATATGATTACCAAAACTGAACTATTGCAAATTGGAAAGATGCATCATGGTCTAATGACTAATGATTTCGATTGCAACATGCAGATGATAGGCTCATAATTTGGAGTAAACATCACAGATCCATGGATCCTTATGTCAATAATATGGATACTTTACAGCTCTTAATGCAATTCAGTTTAAATGCCACCAACCATGTAAACCATTTTATGATCAAAGTCCACTCTTTTTTGTAAATGGATGCTTTCAGCAGGGTAATGCACCCATGACACAAAGCAAGCATCATCTGAAGCTGGTTGCACACACACTGGCTTCATTTTAATTCACAGTCTCCAGATCACTACTTTGGCATCCTGTAGTGTCACATATCAAGTATCTTGTGTTTTGTGAGTGGTTCCCCAAGAGGCATGGCCTGGGGGGGGTAGGAAACCCACAGTCCTTTGCATTTTATTGGACTGCACTTGATAGTTGGCGAGTGTTTATCATGATTCTTTCTATGCTTTTTGGTTTATTGATTTTTTTTACCTTTTTGCTCTGTTCTTGACTGCTCTTTGAATCTCATATTTAAAATTTGTTCGCTTGGATTACTCTTTGTGTCAGGTAGCTCTTTTTTGCATTTTTCTGCTCCATGGAGCTTGCTTTTTCTTCAGAGCATTCTTGTGAGAAATAAATCTATTTTATTAAGATTGTATGTGTAAGATCGTATTTTTGGAAGGTTTTGGAAGTTACATTTTGGGAGCTCTCAAACTTTGTAACACTATGCTCCTTCTCAGCCTCTTGGGTCTGTAGTTGAATGGTGTCTGATGATGCCATTTCTGCGTGGTATTATATATCAGTCCATACTCTTTGTATGTCTAACTCCCGATTTATGGAATAGTCTCCCCACATCCACTTCAAATTCTGCCTCCCTTAATGTGTTTAAGAAGCATTTCAATATGCTCTTGTTTAGTGAATTTCTGTCTAACTGATATTAGCTGTTAGGTTTAGTAACCTAGGATGTGAAACTAGATATTATTTTCTTCCAAGCTCTTCACTTGTGGTGATCAGTTTTGTACTGTTGTCCTGTAACATTTGTTCCCAAACTGCCCAACAGACTGATGTTTACTCAATTATGTTGACCTCATTTGTAAGTTGCATTGGATGAAACTACCTTCTAAGCAAATAAATGCAAATGTAATGTAAACAGGTGGGAGATTTGAAGCTATTAAGTACAACATTTGAAAATGACTTTATAGTTTCAAGAGAGAACACTTCCAGGTCCACATTCAGATCATGCAAAGAATTGATTAAAGGAAAATAGATTGCTGGGTTTTATATTTTAAATTCAATTCTACACCAGACTTACAAGCATATTACCAGTATTTTATGTGGTGTTTTTGTGCAGTTTTTGTTAGCATATATCCGGAGATAACATTACAGAGAGTGCATTAAAAATCTTTATTTATTCTAGAACTATAAGAGTCAAGTTGACTGACAGAAGGAACATAAGCCATTCATCTGTAACAACATGAGACCTTAAAGAAATTAAAGCTTTTGCAAGCTCTTACAGAATTTTTAAGTAAGTTATTCATTGGGGGCACAAAGGCTCAAAAGACTTTTGATCAAGAGGGAATTTCTAAGTAATGTTAAATGTTTTTATGTAAAGAATTGTTAGCATAAAACAAGATATATGGATGTATAGTTGAAAGATACCTGTTGACATTCTTATATTTTCTCTTTTGTGTTTTTTAAAAACCATTGCAAACAGGCATGCATTTAAATTCTGTATATATTAAGAATGTTTGTGCTGGTACATACAATTTCTAACCAATCCCAGAGCATACTTACACATTTACTAGGTCAAAGGACAGCTGCAGTTATGTTAAAGGTGGATCTTTGTTTTGTAGGAGTACCGATGGCACTCCTACCAACACTACCGAGTGGCCTCTGTAATAGACTTACAGCTTTTTTTTTTTTCAGGAATTCCCATTTTCATTGTTCAGTTATTTATAATGCAGAGCAATACTCTTCATTGTTAGTAGTTCAGATTGTGTTCTGATTTGATTTCTTTTTCAAAGAATTCTCATTTTAAATTTGTTAGAACCAGATGTTTTATTTCCTGTATAAAGACACACAGATAATAGATAGACACCCTAGTGATACAAACACTAGGGGGTCTCCACTCTGAAAGCAGTTCAGGAGGATAAAAGCACATGTCCAGATATTTTATTACAATCTCATTATTTTTCAAGAAAATCTTTTTTTTATTTTGCCTACTGACAGACTAAAAAGGGTAATTTGAATTTCAAAATTTTACTGTAGAGCTTTATGATTAAAAAAGCTTTACTGTGGTTGTCTGGATTGAAATGAATTTTGACACCCCACACGAATTATTCCCTAGGATAATCGTTGCTCATCCTGCAATCAGTGTTCCTATAATTAACGTTTATATTGTTAAATTTTTGGGGATACCCCTCTTCTATCAACTCTCTAGGTGGACTTTTCAGAGCACAGTACTTAAGGAAAGATTAGGACCCCTATTTGAAGAGAATCAAATATGGTGAGTAGGGAATCATTTCAGACGCCAGCTTCACCTATGAAGCAGTAGCCCTGTAGCCTTCACTGTGGCACTGATATGGGGCCATCTCTAAACCCACTTTCTTCTGGATGCATTAGAAACATTCATACCATCTATTTTCTAAGTGGTTTATCCATCTGATTGTCTCAAGGAGCTAATTTCTATCCACATTATTAGACAAAAGGTGGTAGCCAAAATTGAGCAAGGTGCCAGTCTATCATAGGACACACACAACTAAACATCTTTGGAAGGTGGCAGGAAGAACAGTTTCACACCAGATAAAACATGTAGACTCCATACAAAAATGTTGAGCATGCTCGTTTCCATGCACACTTTGAGATGTATAAAAACTAAACTTGGTGCAAAGCCACACACCTTTTCATGGCAGCCTCCCTCCTTGCGTACACAAGTTTCTGCTTGGTTTTGCAAACTGGTGGCACCCAGCATCAAAGCAATGCTACTGTTTCTGTGTGGTCTCTCTTTTTTCCGATTCACTTCAATGACACGGGATTTATGAAATATATGAAAATTAGTTGAATATTATTTACAAATTTAAGGCACTTGATTGCAATCATTCTGTAACAATATAATGATGTCTGCAATGGCCAAACTATTCCAAAAATCATAGCTGCTTTTATTCTCAGTGTACCACTCAGAGTATTTTAACCCATTGTAGCTGTGTGCAGTGTGTAGTACAATTATATTGTATTATTATTATTGTTATTATATCATTTTATAGGAAAATAAATTTATGAAGGATTTATATATTGAATTTGATTGTACCATAAAATGACAATAAAAGAATTCAATGCAATTCAATAGACAAGAGCACATATTTACAGATGATGATCATAACTGGCATCTAAGTCAATTTAGATTTCCAAGAGCTATCCTCTTGGCACTGTGTGCTGTTAGAATACTAGGATGTATACTTGATATCATTTTTATGATGAAATGCATAAAAATATTCATATTAAATTTTATAGATAAATTGGTAGCTTCATTTAAATAATGTATACTGTTAATAATTAAACACGTGGGGGCACAATGGCAAAGCTGTAGCAATTAGATGGCCCCCTGTCCAGAGATTATTCCTGCCTCACACTGTATGGTTCCTGGGACTGGCATGAGCCAGGATGGATAAATGGTTTTACATTTATTAAAGGACTTATATTGTGGTGATTGGTTATGTGGAAAAAGAAAATGAAGGGACAGGAATTGGGGGTTGGTATACACAGTACTGCTGCAATAAATTATTTCATAGAGTGTCGCTCGTGTCCCAGTAAGCATCTTGCAGGGTGTTGGAGCAATCCCTGGACCGGGGAGGCAAGAACAATTCCTGGAAGGGGCTCTAGCTTATCTCTACTGCTGCACCACCATGCCCCTATATTTAATTCATGCTTTAATGCATTTCATCAGACAGCTGTAATTTCATGAATGAAATATATTCTGTGTGGCAATCAGTGCCTGCGTGCTCCTGTCTGTGAAAGAGAAAGCCCATTTAAGAAGCACATAGTGATTCACACACATAGAACACAAAGAATATGAAGCATTTATCATGCTACTTTAGTTACGATGGGATTTGAGAAAGTCTAGTAAATCAAACATCGATTTTAAGATGAAGTTTACGACGTTCTGCTTTAATGACAAAATAAACTACGAGATTACAGTCGACATTCCAACATTTATTTCTTCATTGTGTCCCTATTTTTTTTTTCTCTCCTCTGTGCCCTAATATGGTTCCATATGATACTCAGACAGTGGGCAACAACTCGCATTTTCATGTCGACTTTTACATCTGACCACTTCTTTTTTTATTTTGGGCACTGTATGACTTTCTAAAATTGAGTAGGACCTCAACTTTGCATTTGATGAAATTCTTCCTTTTTATATGTGCTTTTGCCATTGTCTTTTAACGAGACATTCAACTGAAAGGGCTATTTATATTGATTTACATTTTCAAATATCAAAAATTGTGGGAGGAATCGGGATGGGGCAGCAGGCACATGCATTACATTTCATGCTAATCAGGATTTATAGAGCAGAAATGCACGGAAATTGGCTTATGCATAGTTTTGTGCATGTGAAATTTTATAGCGTATGCACATTTTCACTTTTGTCCATACGCCATGTTTTAGTGTGAATCCTATGCATGGCGTTATACATGATGCCCCATTAGTGTAATTAGAACCTAAAACTTGGAATCTATGAGGCAAGGATACTAAGCACTATGCCCATGTGCTACCCACCAGTATTCCCTCTAAGTAATTTCATTTGCTCTACCTTAATTGGTGCAGTTTCCACATAACCTGCCATTTTGCAACAGATGCAGCAGAAGTTGAAAATGGGACTTCAATCCTTATCCATTGTGTTACCATGCTACACTTCCTTCAGTGCAGCGAAAAATAGGAAATGACTCGTTGTTGTTTTTTTTGTTTTTTTTAAATTAGTGTTTTCTTTTCATATTGTATTTAGGCAACTCAAGTAAAGTTTGCAACATACCCGTATAACAATGCATTCATAAAGTTTTGATGGCTTACTGAAACAAATATTACGATAGTTTTTTATTTTCAGCTATCTTATTGCTTCTACTTTCTATTTTGTACCTAAACAGTAAGTTAATACATAATTTTTGTTGCCTAAATAATTTTTAATTAAATGAATAAATAGATCAAATAATTTTTTTGATATAAGGTTAATATTATATTATTTCATATGTTTATTTGATCATTTTAAAAACCTATGCATCTCTATGCAATATCAGTAGTAGTGTTGTGTTGTATTTACAGTACAGTGAAGTTGTTTCTTGCCTTGTCCCAGAAACATGTCTCAGTTTTCTAGTGCCATGATAAACTTCATATTCTTTAATAGAAAACACAAATTAATTTACCTGAAATTCAATTATGCTCCCAGTAATAAGTAAGTTTTTTTTTTGTAAGTAAGTAGTAAGTAAGTAAGTAGTTTTCTTGAGGCTTCTGTCTCCTCTTGTCTTTGCACAAATGTAGAGTTGACAGGGCTCCTTGTTGTTCTTAAAAACAAGCATATTTTATTAAAAAAGGGGAAAACAACATAATTCAAAACTATTGAATTTTTTATTACTTATGTTCTTATTTTATATAATCATACTTTTAAATGCTATTTGAGTCTACTATACTTCTCTAGCTGTTGCTGCTTGCTTTATTGTCTTCCATATACAGTGATCTCTTCTGCTTGCTGCATTTCCATTAGATGCAACACACTCAACAACACCATAAAGGACGCATCACCTAAAGTTGGTTACATGGCTAAGACATTAACTTCAGTTTACACCAATATCCTGTACACAGTCCCTAGAACACCAGGGTGGCAGCATGAATGTGTGGCCAAAAAATTTGCAGAAACTTTCTGATGCTGTCGTGTCATCATGAAATAAAATACCTAAGAAAGTTTTGGTGATGTTGACAATATTGACCCAATAGATCGATGAATCCATTTTCAGAAGTATTTAGGCTCTTCTGGAGGCAAAAGAGGATACTACTCAGTATAAAAGTGACCACTGATTGTACATATTACTTATTAGCACTTTGTCTTGTAATTGACTCTAAGAGATAACTAACTAAATACTTAAATGGGATGCACTGTTTCCTGCAAATTTTAAATATTTACCAAAAACTGTTAGCTGACTGCAGTGCCCTATATGGATAATAACACATTACTTTAAGGATACCAGTAATTAAAAACAGTAAAAGATTCAAATCAAGTCAATTATTATTTTAATTTACAGTATTTATTTGTTATTAACACAGGTGCAGTTTTATGTTCCCAAAAGCAATCTTTTAAAGTGCCACATTGAAAAAGTAATTAGTAAATACAGAAACAGAAGCAATTATCTATGGTTTTTGGTGCATCACCTACTAACATACTGTACTTGTAGACAATATTGTTGGGCACTTCTGAAGGTCTTCTTGTTTCAAAACTGAGAGACCAAATAAACCCACTATATATAATATGTTGTGTAAAAAGTAATTATAAAAATAATTATTATAATAAATCATACTAAAAGATAGGATGCTTTCAGAAAGTAACATCATCAAAACCCAAATAAAGCAAACTCTATTTGTAATGTTAAAAAAATATTCTAAATTATTCAGTATTGGCAACAGGGACACGGGCCAGGAGAAGTAGGTTGTATGTGCCTGCTAGGGAACTTCTCCTTGGGCTGCAAGGTCTGGAGTGGGCAAGCTGAAGAGAAGTCGAATTTTTAAAGGGGCACCGAGGCTCACTGAACAAAAAGACAGTTTTCTGCCTATATTTTAATCTTGTTTTTAAAGAATTTTCTTTTCATTGAATTTTAACCTCCACTTGCACTTTGTTTTTATGGATTATTCATTACACTGTTTTGTTTGTTTATAGTAAAAGCACTCAAGCACTTTTCACCATCCCCTTCCTTGGGGTATTTGTCCTCATTTGGTTAGCTGATCCCGGTCATGACTATAGGCTGTGGCGTGTTGAAGAGGCTCCCAGTGAACCCGATAGAATGGGGCCGACCCACACCACCACACTTCCCCTGATTTATTTTTGAAAAATTAATTTATTGCTCAGTAGTTAGAATTTTACCTTGAAAGACATTGTCAATAAAAGTACAGAATGTGTTATCATGAGCATTTCATTAGGAAAGAATACTTCAGACATCCATCCATCCATCCATCCATCCATCCATCCATCCATCCATCCATCCATTGTCTTCCGCTTATCCAAGGTCGGGTCGCGGGGGCAGCAGCTTGAGCAGAGATGCCCAGACTTCCCTCTCCCCGGCCACTTCTTCTAGCTCTTCCGGGAGAATCCCAAGGCGTTCCCAGGCCAGTCAAGAGACATAGTCCCTCCAATGTGTCCTGGGTCTTCCCCGGGGCCTCCTCTCGGTTAGACGTGCCCGGAACACCTCACCAGGGAGGCGTCCAGGAGGCATCCTGATCAGATGCCTGAGCCACCTCATCTGACTCCTCTCGATGCGGAGGAGCAGCGGCTCTACTCTGAGACCCTCCCGGATGACTGAGCTTCTCACCCTATCTTTAAGGGAAAGCCCAGACACCCTGCGGAGGAAACTCATTTCAGCTGCTTGTATTCGCGATCTTGTTCTTTCGGTCACTACCCATAGCTCATGACCATAGGTGAGAGTAGGAACATAGATCGACTGGTAAATTGAGAGCTTCGCCTTGCGGCTCAGCTTACTTCAGACAGTTGGCTACAAATTTGATTTATGCGTTTCTTTTTACGTAAATCATTTGCATTTATCCATATTCCACTTAAACCAATAAAGTGTCATAATAAAATAAACTATCCTCAAAGTATCTGAAATGATCCTGTTCAGGATGCTATCTGATACCAGGATATGCTCACTCACGCTCCCACACTTTTATCAAACTAGTTTAGAGCTGCCTGTCAAAATAATGTGTCATTTGGATCATGAAGCAACTGAACGCAGAGAAGGAGTCAAAACCAATGTCACTTTATTAAATGGACAGGCAGTTTCTTCCAGCTATTAGACGTAACTGTTAAACATGGATGCTGTTTTTCAGTCATACTTAACAATTAAGTTAAAGCATTGACCTGTTTTCCACATTATATTTTCTCCCGCAATCCAATCTAGTTCCCTCTAAATGGAAAAGTGAATAAGTAAACCAATGGCTTTAGATGATATCAGGTGTTTGGAAGTCTGATATGTGCTAAAAGATGATGCAGTTTTACAGTGTTGGCATTTGCAGTTCATCAAAGAAAATGAATCATTCAGATTTTTCTGTCTGTGCTGTTTGATAGGAGTGCAAAGATAAACAAAAAGCAGAAATTTATAATGAGAAGAATACAATGTGCTCTAATGACTTTCTGTTTACACTGTAAGTCTCTCTATTATAAAAAAAAATCTTGGAATGCTTGGAAGGAGACGATACGTGATTTTCTCAGAGACACTTTAATGTCCCGCGAGAGCTACTTTAACGTCCAGTTAAAGGCAGTAAGACAAAAGGACAGCTGCTGTACAGGCTTTTAAATGATCGACGTGCAGAGTGACAAGCAGAACATGCAGCTCGACAGCAGCAGCAGCAAGCCAGCAGCTGATCCGACCGCATCTCCTTAGTGTGCATTCAGCCCCACCCCCCCACTTCACAACGCAAGTGGCAGTCTTCTATATTATCATATGAAGTATTTGTACCTCAACCCAATAATTGTCTATATGTGCTGTTTTTTTTTAATATATATAGTTTTTCTCCTTGTTCGCTACTAGAAACACTATTTTTTTCTTGATACATGGAACTTGCAAAATTCTTGATAAATCACACACTGGAAATAATAAATCAGCTATTTACCCACTGGCCTGATTCTGGTAGTATCCATCTTGAACTGTTGCTGTACTTTATTATTAACAATATCAAATTAACACATTTAAAACATACCAACAATTACTACCGAAAAAAGAGAGAAGTGATACATAAAATTATATATACGTACTGTAGCTGTTGAACACACTTAGGAATTAATGTGTAAATTGTTAAGATGTTCCCTATTATCCTATTTTATGACATATGCAACATTTTATAACCTATATATTAGATTATTTATTTGGAATTAAGCTCTTAAAAGGTCATGTACCTTATCCTAAAGAATGACTTCTAGGACAAATGATGTTGCAGTACCTCAACGTGCAGAGACATCCTTAGTTCCATGACAATTTACATTCACCACTCATTCATCTTGCTGTCTGCTGTTCAGAAATAGGTCTTACGTTGCTGAAAGACAATGCTACTTGTGTCATTTTCTTAGGTCAAGGACAGGAGTGACATATCTATAAAAAATATTGGCACATAGTCCTTGTAATGAATGAAAGCAGTGAGACCAAGCTCAAATTCATGGTTAGAAAAAATAAATAAATAAAACAAAAAACATCTGACAGTAGATGCCCAGTACTCTCTGTATTCAGCATTTGATAGAGGTATGTGCAGTGTAGCACCATTAAACCTCTTTGTCAATACCCTACATCACTTATATTAGCCCTTTTCTTACTGTTTGATATATCCAATCATTTCCCTTTCCTGCAATAAATGACAAATTTTGAAGCAAAGAGCAAGCCTAAGATCTAAAACTTATATAAAAGAGAGCTGCCATACAAAATTCTGAAAACAAACTTGGTTGATGCAAACTTAGTAAACTATCATAGATAGCACAGAACATCAGTTAGTCTTTATAAAACATATAGTTGTCCAGGTTCTTCCATCTGACAGTGCATTAACACTGTAATAAATATAACTACTGCACGTTACTGTATATTTGTTATCAATTGAAGGTGTTTTGAATTTTTATGGGTCTCATCCCTGGATTTTGATTTATTTTTCTTTTGAAGTCTGCTTTCTTTTTTAAAGTTAATTCTCCTTCCTTATACAGTTTTTGTGTTAATTGGCTTTTATTAATGTTATTTCATTTTTCTTTGGATTTTTTTTGGCTCTGGTTTCTCTTAACGATGTAATTCAATGTGTAATTATGTCTGATGATGGTGGAAGACTCCCTCAACAACCACCTATGAAGTACATATAGGTCAGGCCCCAGTTAGGTCTGGTGTTGAGGCATTGGATTTGTTCTTTTGTTGGTCTGCTCATAATAATGTAATTATTTCTTTATTTTATGGGTATTCTGGGTCAGAGAGTTTCACTTTCTGCCTGATTTGCTAATTCTTAACATGAGAAGAGAGATACTGTGAGTATATGACAGTCTGTTGATATTCCAAACTATTCATATGGTAAACTCAAAATCAGTGGCCACAAAAATTCGCAAAAGTTCAGTCAGGCTGGAGTCTAATCCAGGGCAGATGTCTTGTAACAATCTTAGCCCAAATAAGAGCATGCAGAGATGAAAAAAACAGTTGCCCTCTTCATGGTGACTTAAAGTATTTCAGTACAGACTAAGAGAGAGAGAGAGAGAACTCTTACTATACAGTAGGACAGCTAGTAGATCAGTAATGTCAAACCTTCAATCATCTGAAGCCTCAGCTAGGATAGCACAGTGGTTCATTGATTAACATGGCTGTCACCTCACATATCCAAGATTTTCAGTACAAATATATGAGGGTGAAGTTTACACATTGGCCCAATGCCTCCCTTCTTTCTCTCCTCTTGGGTTTTTTCACCAATATCTCCAAACTCATGGCAATTCTAAATTGGCCATGTATACGTGTGATTTTAGGTGTATGCATAAGTTTGCTCTACTATGGATTGGGGTCTTGTGTCGACTGGTTCCTTTAGCAGATTTAAAAATATTTTGTATTACTGAGGATAAATAGCATCTACAGGGTTAAAAGATGTATTTACATTAACACAAACATTGGTCCTGCTTGGTGAATTAATATTGTACAATTCTGAAAAATATCAGTATAAAAATAAAACATCAATTTCAAAGGAATGACATAAAAAGGCACCATCTAACTCTATGAGTGGATATGTTAAGAAAAGAAGTAAAAATGATCTTCCTGTTAGTCCAGCTAAAGCATAAAAGAGAGGCAGAATCAACAGGATTTCATGTAGTCTTCTGTTTAATAAAAATCAGTTTTAAGATTGCTTAGTGTTCATTTTGCTTTCACATTACAAGTGGTAAATTTTAGTGAACAGGGAGATCAATTCTGCCATTTACTTTAAATAATAAAGCACTCAAAGGCAAAATATAAACTATCAAAGAAACACAATAGAGGAAACTTGCTGCCTTTCTGAGTCAGTCTTGAATCTGTGTTACCATAATGCCGTGGCTTTCCCACTTGCCCACTTTTTAGACAAGCACTGTGGTGTAGAAGTTAGCTGTTCTGCCTTAACTGTGTGATGCTGAGCAAACCAATTAATCTGCCTGTGCTTCTGTCATACAAACATACAAATTATTAACACTTGTAATGAATATGGATCCATTATGCCAAATATACACATCTGGCAGATAATCACATTTTATTGTTGTACAGCCTTGATTCACAGTGGAATTTTTTTTTTTTGGACATTGATCAACACAAAAAGATCTAAGAAAACAGATCTCTGGAAAATAATCTCTTATATATATTTCTTTTCTGGTTTGTCCTGCTTCCACTTCAAAACCGGTCCCGCCCACACGCAGCCGACACAGCATTTCTCGATTCCTATTCGTCCTCTTCCATGTCATGCACTATACTGGCCTGCTGAGCATAATACATCCAACAAGTACTCAAGGTGTTGCCACAACGGTAAAGTAGCTTTACCACCCTTGTGGGAGCCACCTGTGTCTTTACAACAGCTTCTTACACAGCATACATCATCCATCCATCCATTTTCCAACCCGCTGAATCCGAACACAGGGTCACGGGGGTCTGCTGGAGCCAATCCCAGCCAACACAGGGCACAAGGCAGGAACCAATCCAGGGCAGGATGCCAACCCACCGCAGGACACACACAAACACACCCACACACCAAGCACACACTAGGGCCAATTTAGAATCGCCAATCCACATAACCTGCATGTCTTTGGACTGTGGGAGGAAACCGGAGCGCCCGGAGGAAACCCACGCAGACACGGGGAGAACAGGAAAGTGAACCCAGGTCCCCAGCTCTCCCAACTGCGAGGCAGCAGCGCTATCCACTGCGCCACCATGCCGCCCCAGCATACATCAGAAGCTAAAAATTATTGTGAACACATTCGAGAATACAACTCTTCTCTAGCGTTTGCTTCCATGGGTGCACAGTGTGACAGATTGAGGCACGTCGTCCTCTTGAACCCTCTGACTTGACTCCAGACACCAGGTAAAAGTCCAATAATTATATTTATTCGGACAACACAGTGCACAAAGCACCTACACTCCACAATTCTCATATAATTAATAAACAATACTCCAATCAATAAACAATACTCAATCCTCCACTCCCAGACGCTTAGCCACCCTGCCTCCCAACTCAGCTCACTGTCTGGGATTTCCCATGGTCCTTTCATAGTCCATGACCCGGAAGTGTTTGTCCCTCAGTCCATGTGACTTTCTATCACTTCCGGGTCAGGCAAAAACTTCTCTTTTTCTTCAGCCTGGAAGTATATTATTTCTTTCATTTCCGTGAGTTGGAAATACTTCCGGGCTATATGGAAAATATAAATCTCTGGGCCTCCCTGCAGCGACTCCTGGCGGCCCCGACGTTATCCAGCAGGGCTGTGTATTAAAACTCCATAGTCCATGATGCCCTGCTAGAATTCGGGGCA
Source organism: Erpetoichthys calabaricus (assembly GCF_900747795.2). NCBI lineage: Eukaryota > Metazoa > Chordata > Cladistia > Polypteriformes > Polypteridae > Erpetoichthys > Erpetoichthys calabaricus. The sequence goes on from NC_041396.2 coordinate 139,881,739, forward strand.
TCTCCACATTGCAAGGAGGACTCCATCTAGTGGCCTGGGGGTATTGGCCGGGATGAATGGCCGGCCATATCTCACAACAGATAACTCAACCTCCTGGCCATGGACCATACTGTTTTAAAATACACTGGCAAGTTTATCACCAAATCTCTCCACTATACGCTAACACTTCTACCTCTCCAGGATATGGACAGTTGTATGTTTTTGACACAGCACAAGCTATTGAAGTATGCTTACAAAATAAAGCAAACTCTGCATGCAGTGAAAAGTTACTTCTTCAGCTAGATTGCATGCTCAGAACCATCAACCCCTTCCCTAAATCATACAAACACATGCATGAAATCGCTCAGTCCAATCCAACAGCATCTGTACGAATGGTTTTCAAGGCAAACCCTTGGAAGGATTTACGATGATACAATGCCCCGACATGTCACACCGATATTGCAGCGATTTTCGTCGGAGAAGATGGCGAACCGCCTGCCAAAAGGGACATTTGCATCTATCCCATAGGCAACTCCTGTAAACAGATTTCCATGTTCAATATGAATTGCGATCCTATCGTTTACCCACTTTTACTCCCTTACGGAGACATTGGCTGACACAAAGATTTACGACATGTTCCCGATAAAAGAACCGCCAAGCGAATAAGGCTTACTCAATACCAATTTTACGCGTACAGATTAGCAATGAGGAATACATTTAGTATTTTGCACTCCAGCGGCAAACTATTCCAACAGTACATCATAGATGCGTTTGTTAAAACAGGAGGACGTGCGTCTCAACTATCTCAGATTACATCATCAAGATCTGCGCGTGGAACAATACAAAGGACTATCAGACTTCAGGCTTCAGCAAGCAAACGCTGAAAATAACAATGTACGTGTGGGTAAAACGATCATATTACCGTCCACATTTCCAGGAAGTCCAAGATACATTCAATAAAACTATCAGGATGCCATGGCCATAGTACGTAAATTTGGAAAGCCTGATTTATTTATCACTTTCACATGTAATCCTGCTTGGCCGGAAATTCTACATGCACACTGCGTCTTTCAAGAAGTATTTATTTCTTCTTGGTTTCTGAATTCCTTTCTCACCGTTTTCCATTCCTATTCTTATACCGCCGTATGCTACGGCGGGCATTGGCTAGTCTAAAATAATTGCAGTATAAAACACAAAATAATTGAACATGTAAGTATTCCCCCACTTCAAGTCAGTATTTAGTAGATGTACCTTTGGCCATCATGACAACCTTCTGTTTGTGTGCACAGGTCTCTATCAGCTTTACATATCTGGACACTGCCATTTTCCTCCATTCTTCTTTGCAAAACTAATCAAGCTCTGTCAGGTTAGATTGTGAGTGAGCAGCCTATCTAGCCAGAAATTCCAATTCTCAATTGGAATGAGGTCTGGACTGTGAGTTGACCATTCCAGGACATTAAAATTGTTGTTGTTAAGCCCTTCCTATGTTACTTTGGCTTTATGCTTGGGGTCCATTGTCTTGCTGGAATACAAATCTTCTCTCAAGGCTCAGGTTTCTAGCTGATTGCATCAGATGTTCCTCTGGGATTTCCCTGTGTGTTGCTGCATTTATTTTACCCTCTACCCTCACAAGCTTATCAGAGCCTGCTGTATGGATGCATCCTTCAGAGTTTCCACTGAGATGCTTTACAGTGTGGATGGTGTGCTTTTGGTAATGTGTGGTGTTCAAACATACCATTTAGTCCAATGCCCAAAAAGCTCCATTTTGGTCTCATCAGACCATAGAACCTTCATCCAGCTGACTTCAGAGTGTCTTCTAGCAAACTCTCTGAGATGTCACCCAAGCACAGTCTCTCTGTCTCAGTCGCTTAGTTTGTAACTCCTTCAGAGTTAATCATATATCACTTGGTGGCCTCTCTCATTGGTCATCTTCTTGTACAATCACTCAGTTTTTGTGGATGGTCTGCTCTAGGCACATTTATAGCTGTGCCATACTTATTGTATTTCTTAGTGATTGACTTAACTGAACTCCAAGGAATATTCAGAGAGTTGGATAGTTCTTGCCTCCATCGCCTTGTTCTATTCAATGAACTTTTCACTGATTTGTTTGGAGTTTTCCTTTGTCTTCACTGTAAAGGTTACATCAGGATACTGACTTACCACAAGCTGGACCTTTCAGATATGGAATATTTGTGCTACAATCAATGTAAACCACTTGGCTTCAGACAGGTGATCTACGTTTAACTAATTGCGTGACTTCTAAGAACTAATTGGATGCACCAGTAAGGATTTAGGTGCGTCATATTAAAGGGGGTGAATACTCATTCAAGCAACTATTTTGTTTTATATTTATAATTGAATTAGAAAACTTTACAGAGCTATATTTTCATTTAGCATCTTCTGTTAATCAGTGTCAAAAAAGCCAAATTAAAGCCATTGTGATCCAATGTTGTATAATAATAAAATGTGAAAATTCTCAAAAGGGGGGGGTGAATACATTTTATAAGTGCTATTTATGTATAACATCAATAACTGATTTCTCACTTTCCCTCTCTTAACCTTGGTCCTCTTTCTGCCACCAGTGAAATTTCACCCCAAACCCTCCTCTTAAGTCCATCTTTGATGTGTTTTTGCTATAATGTAACTTTAATGCCATTCCTAGGATCACTTTTCAACAAGTCCTGTTATTTCAGTGTCAGCAACATCCCTTTCTCCAGTACTGATACATTAGGATAGAGCTCCCATATGGGCTTCTGCTGTCTCTGTGACCCAAGCAGCTCTTAATGGAATGGGTCTTCAAAGAAACTTTCTCTCTCCTTGGTCAGCTAAGTCTAACCTATTTCAGATATTAGATGTCTGCCGTCAACTTTGGCCTGGAGCTATTTTGACCTGTTTCCAGCTGAGCACCCCTCTCTCAACATAAATCTATGTAGCCTCAGAGCAAGGCAGATGGAAAAGAAAAAAGAGATAAGGAGAAAATTGAGATAATAATAATAGAAAGTCCTATAATCCCACAACTCCCAGAAGAACACATACAAAAATATTAAAATTAAAGTAAGCACACTTTTATTAAATTCAGCCAATTAACACATGATGGATTAAACTGAATTAAGATAGTAACACCACTAGTAATACAAATAATGGTATTTTAATATAAACAGCCGGAATAGTTACTTAACCAAATGGCTAAATGAAAATAGAAATGATAAATCAAATAAAACAATATTTTTAATTGTTGTTATTATTTATCACTACTTATTCATTTATCTGTTATTTATATATGTGTTTATTTAGCTATCAGTTTATGGTATAGTATAGTTCTTTACCAGCCTTGCACTTGCCCTGTGTTTATGTATGCATATGTTGCACCACGGTCCTGGGGAATTTAATTTTGTTCCACTGTATGCTGAAATCCTATGTATGGATGGCATGACATTAAAACCACTTGAGTTGAGTGTGATTCAAAGTTTTTACTCTTATATTACATTTAACTGCTTATTTTAAAATCCTCTATGTGCGTTTTTTTTTTTTTTTTAAATAACTGCTTGGACCTATACTGTATAATCCTACATACATAATAAATCAAAAACTGAATTAATGGAAAATAAACAAAGATAATATATAAAACAATAAACCAAAGAGAACTTATTTTTAGTATTCCCCAGAGTGTGAATTAATATTTTTGAATACACGAGATAAGCTTATATTTGCAGATTACTCAAAGCAATAGTGTTAGGGCACAATATAAAATTTGGCAGTATAATTGAAATACAAATAAGTAGAGATGAACGAGTAAAGCAAAAAGCATATAAATGGGACTCTCAAATGGTATTAATCTGATAAGTGAAATATACAGTAGTAATGCATTCATAGTTCTTTATGTGACATTTTGCATATCTGTGGAGTTGTAGGATGATGGGATATCTAGGGCTATTGCATCTTTAACAAAACTGGGAAAAAGAGCTTCATTAAAAGTGATCTTTTAATTAACATATGTGTGTACAGGTACCATTTTGTGCTATTGAAGGAAGCATTTTGGTGTGTTACATCAGTGCTGTGGATTCTGTTACTATCTTTTGATGTCCCTTTCTCCCTTGTGAGGTGAAGATATTTGTTTTTATCTTGGTAATTAAGCAAGCAAACAATCATTGATTGTGATGTTTCACCCACATTCAACTCTGAAGTGTGGATAATAAGGGCCTTTCATGAAGAATGTGAAAATAAAGATGGTTGAGTTGTTTCCTGTCTTTCTCATCCAGAGTGCACAGAAATGTTTAAGGTCTGTTTCCAGATCATCAGTTTTCTATTGTAGTTTCTCCATTTGTAAGATAAAATTACAGCAGCATGCCTTCAGCGTAGCTGTCATGTCACCGTTGTACTGCATTGCATGTTTAGGTTTCCTGACATGTAGTAGTAATACTTTCTGCACAAGAGCTGATATACTGTATCTACTTTGAACTTTTTGTTGAATGTAATATTTCTTTCACATATCTAGTAGAAGTAGTTACTTTAAGGTGCTTGTTCTAATACTTATTGCTAGGAAACTGACCACTCCTGCTTTGTGACCTACTTCATCTTTCTCTGCTGAATTTGTACATTGTTTAACTTTTAACTTGGACATTCTTGTTACTTGCACTTAATTTGTGGCTAATTAGCAAGTTTATCTTATGCTAAAGTTTTGAAATAAGAGATAGATAGATAGATAGATAGATAGATAGATAGATAGATAGATAGATAGATAGATAGATAGATAGATAGATAGATAGATAGATAGATAGATAGATAGATAGATAGATAGATAGATAGATAGATACTTTATTAATCCCAAGGGGAAATTCACATACTCCAGCAGCAGCATACAAAATACAATATTAAATTAAAGAGTAATAAAAATGCAGGTAAAAACAGACAATAACTTTGAATAATTTTGGCTGTGTGCACCACCACAGTGGATTTGAAATGAAGCAATCAAGATGTGATTAAAGTGTATACTTGCAGTTTTAATTTAAGGCATTTAACAAAAACATTGTATGAGCCAGTTTGAAATATTTTTATACATGATACCCTATTTTCAGGGCCTCAAAAGTATTTGGACAAGCTAACATAATCATGAATATAATGATCATTTCAATACTTGGTAGGAATTCCTTCGCAGTCAATGACTGCCTGAAGACTAGAACACATGGCCTTCTCTACATGCTGGGTTTCCACCCTATTTATGCTTTCCCAGCTTTTTCCTTTACTGAAGCTGTCATCAGGTACTGCTTGTTGTATGAACTTTCTGCATTCAGTTTTGTTTTCAGCAAGGGAAATGCATGTCCAATTGGGTTGAGGTCAGTTCATTGACTTGGTCGCTGAAGAATATTCTTTGCCTTCTATTAGCAGTTATGCATGCCTATGCCATAACATTGCCTCCACCATGTTTCACAGATGATGTGGCATGCTACAGATCATGAGCTTTTCCTTCTCTTTTCCATATTCTTCTCTGTCCATCGTTCTGGTACATACTGATCATAATTTCATTTGTCCAAAGAAAACTGTTCCAAAACAGGACTTTTTTTTATAAATATTTTCTGGTAAAGTCTGATCTATCCTTCCTATGCTTGAGGATTACCAAAGGTTTGCACTTTATGGAAAACCCTCTATATTTACTGAACTTTCATGAAGTCTTCTCTTGATTGTAGACTTTGGCAATGATAGGCCTACATCCAAGAGTGTGTTCTTGGTTTGGCTAAATGTTCTGAATTGTTTTTTCTTCAACAAGGAAAGAATTCTGCAATCATCCACCATAGTTGTGTTCCATGGTGCTCCAGACCTTCTAATGTTGCTCAGTTCACCAATGTGTTCCTTCTCTTTAGGAATGTACCAGAAGGTTGATTTGGACACTCCTGGTGTTTCTGCTATCTCTCAGATGTTTTTTTTTTGTTTGTTTTCTCTGCCTAATGATGACCTGTTTTTACTTGCATTGACTGCTCTTTGGAATTCATATTGAGAGTTCACAGTAACAGTTTACAAATGCAAATTCTACACTTGGAACCAACTCCAGACCTTCTATCCACTTAATAGTTAATGACATAATGAGGAACTATACACAACAGGCTATGGGACAGCTTGTCAGTCAATTGTCACAATATTTTTGAGCCTCTGGAAATGGGTGGGGTCCTTATATAAAAATGGCTGTCATTCTCAAATGGCTCATACTGTATTTCTGTTAAAACCTTTGAATTAATGTTGAAAGCTTACATTTCAATCATGTAATTATTTCTTCATTTCAAATCCATTGTGGTGGCATATAGAGCTGAAATTATGAAAATTGTGTCACTGTCCATGCTTATGAGCCTAACTGTACTCATGAGGCTCAGAGTCTAAGATTGTGGATACTAACAAAAACCCTTACATGTTCTTTGCTTAAAGATTCTGAGATTTTAGACTTTTTGATAAGCTCTTTTTACTTTGATTTATGATTTTTGTTTTGAGTTTAGTTGCATGAGTCAACAGATTTTTTGTTTTTTAATGTGTAATTGTGTCCTTCATTTCCTGGTCCTTCTCTGTGTCCCTTGTGGTTAACAACTTTTTCCAGGTTAGTACATGAGCTTAGACCCTGAGCATCACAGGTCGCTGATTTAAATAGGATCATACCTATCACATTACGTGACACAATTTCCATGGCAACTGACACCCGTGTCTTAGTAACAGGTACTCAAAATGGCAGCACCCATAAATAAAATAAGATGCCATCACGGTAAATCCAAAAGGTAACGGTATAGTAAAATTCTAAGAATAAAATCAAAATGGAAGTAACAATAAGTCCTAAACATGACAGAAATTGTTTTCCTAAGTAAATTTATCAAAATTGTGTTAAATTTTGAAAATTCAAAACCTCACATGTACAGTACCAAGCATCGCCATCTCAGACAGGTGGGCCATGGTGATATATTATTATGTATCACATGACTTCTCCGCCATGTGACTTAAAATAGGTGATGATGCTCTAAACAGCATGGCCAGAGCTTTAAGAATCAAATTGAATGGCATTATTCTCAAGATATATAAAACTCAAAATGGCAGAAAAACAACATTAATAAAGTACTATTAAAATGTTTTATACTTATACAGAGGTGGCTCCTAACACATTATGAAAGTTTAATATTCAGTTCCCCAGACAAACATTACAGCAGCTACAGTGAAGTAAAGCCAAAATAATAGGTAAGGTAATTGTCCATTTCTTAAGGACTTTAATCAACCACAATATTCTTTAGGAAACAATGAAAGTGAAGGTTTCATTTAATGTTTCCTCATCTAAAAAATATCCTGCAACTAAAACTGAAATCCACATTTCTGTCAAAATATTTGTTTACAATTTTTTATTTCTTATAATATTTTCACAATGAAATTACACATTCAGTATATACTTTAAGGAATATATAAAGCCACAATCTAACTGAATCAAACCATAACATATGTTTTAATAATAAGAACTGTAACAGACCCTGAAAATAATTCATTCACTAATTTCCAATCTAAGATTTGTACAGCACACGGAGCTCATAACTGTCTTTCAGCTGTCAGGAGGAACTCATAAAAATTCATTCACTCCCTCACAGCTCAGTTAACATTAATAGCAAATCCAGAGTATATTCCCATAAGAGACTCAATTATATTTCTTTAATTATTCTCATGCAGTCTGACCATGCATCTAGCTATGCACCTTCTCACTATTTGCCTAGAAGGCTGAGGTCTTTACGATGTTGCTTTCTGGAAAGTATGGCATGTTTAATTAATGTATGACTTTCAGGTTTAATGAAAAACTGGCTGATTGCCAGTTGCTTTAAGGTAAGGGCCTATTGCTTATGAAGTAGCTGAATATTTTATACTTTAATAATTTAACCGTAATTATGTAATGCTGTTCACAATTAACATATGCAAGGTGTAGAATTGGACAACTTCTGTGTCACCCACTTAGAAGTAGTTGGTAAAAATGGATATTTTATACTTTGCTAGGCTGTTTAAAATTTCTTCTATAGCTTTGAAAAATGCATTTCTTAGTTAGAATATAATTAATTTTTTGACATTTATTGAAGAGAAAGTCTTCTTTGACATCCACACTCAAACTAAAGTTTATTTGAATGCAGTTATGTAATTATATACACCTCCCACCATTAGAGTTTCACTTCAATCCAGATCAGGGCTGGCAGCCAAGTAACAGTGAAAGGGCATATTAGAAGAGGCCTAGCATTGACTCGATTTAAGAAATAAGTCAAAGCATGTACTTTATGTCAGAATGGGTTTTGATCTCCACAAGTGCTCGATATTTTCATGCCGTTTGACCCAAATACACACCTCCTTTTATTGCAATTTAACACTAGCCATATGATCGGCGATTCAGGGAAAATAATACAGGGTGCTTGCTTCACATCAATTCTCTAATATTACTCTTTATTAAGTCCATTCAATCCTGTTTTATTTATTGTTTTGAGATACAGCTTGTCTTTCTTGTGCATTTTGCCTTTAATTCAGTGCATATTGCCTTCTCTAACATAGATTCACCACTTCAAAGCTACAGTACACAAGAAATTCTTTTTTTACTTCCTTTACTTTACATCCTTTAAATACTATAGTCCTTTGCACATAGGGACTTAGCAGTGGAAATGATTCCCTCTGTCACCAACAGTTCAATGGTGACTCATTCTGACCCTGCAGTTATAGTATGTGGTGACTTCAACCATGTGACTTTGGAAGAAACGATGACAAACTTCCAACAGTTTGTGTCATGTTCAACTTGAGGAAATAACAAGCTGGACCCGCTCTACTCAAATGTTACAGATGCATTTAACTGTAAACTTCTTCCATCTTTGGGCAGATCTAACAACATCTTGATCCATTTATTCTAAATCATACACTTCTTAATATAGTGAGGATAGTGATGGGGCCAGAAGGTTAAAATGGCTCAGAATGACTGCCTTCACATGACAGACTGGGAAATGATGTGTGAGTAACATGGGATAATATTGAGGGACGTGGTTACTGCATCACAGACTATATTACCTTTTGCATCAATGCTGTGGTTTCTTCAAAGACAACACAATGCTTTCCAAACAACAAGCCCTGGATTACTAGGGAGGTAAAACAATATCTCCTGATTTCTCTCTTTTTCTCATTCATATCCAGTGACAAAAAGTACATACAGCAAGTGCTGAAATAAAAGATGAGTGAAGAAAAGGAAGCTTACGAAGCTAAAAGAGGAAACAAACTCACCCAGAATAAAAGGAAAAATCTCTGGAATAGACAGAGTAAAATTTTTCCTCCCACTGCCATATTCTTCCAATGACCAGTAACACCAACAAACCCGAAACACACCAACCACTTATAATATATGAAGAACAACCAACTATGTCATCTGAAATTTCCAATGACGAGTTCACCTCTACCCATCATTATGAGCTGTCCATAACCAAACACCAAGAAGACAACTGAGGAAGTTGCACATGGGAAAAGCTGCAAGACCAAGTCAAGTCAGACCTTGAGTTCTTAAGGCCCCTGTTAACCAACTTCTGTAAAATCCTCTGTCACCTGTTCAGTCTGTCCCTAACGCTCTAGTAGTGCCACTGATGTGGAAAATAACCTGCATTGATACTGTTCCAATGAAGGCAGGCATCTCTTCATCTAATGATTATAGGCCAGTGGAACTTACATCACATCACAAGACTTTTGAGAAGCTGGTCCTGGACTATATGAGTCCTCTTGTTGTAGGCTACCTGGATCCACTTGATTGGAGTGGAAGATATAATTGTCTGTCTGCTCCACAAGGCTTATCCTTACCTGGACAAAGCTGGCAGCACTGTGAGGATGCTATTTTATTTCTCCAGTGCCTTCAATATCATCCAGACATCTCTGTTAAGGGGTAGGCTCAGATGGATGCCCCTATGGTGTCTTGGATAATGGACTATGTCTATAATATGGATGTGAGCAACCCTGGACCACAGAAAGGAACAGTCCTGACTTCTTTTCTCTTCATTCTGTACACCTCTGACTATAAATATAACAAAAGGTCATGTCACTAGTAGAAATGCTGCACTTTCTTTACTAAGATACAAAGTTCTCCACTTGCTTCTTATACTCTGTCTCATCCCTCGTGTCCATACCAAATCAACCAACTAATTAAAAGGGTGGGTTTAGTTTTAGGACATACTCTGGACCCGTTGGGGGTAGTAGTAAAGTGAGACAGAGTATAGGAAGCTGGAGGAGAACTTTGTTTCTTGGTGCAGAAAGAATTGTCTGAAATTTAACATCGGCAAAACCAAGGAAATGGTTAATGACTTTTGCTGCACCAAAGAGTCTCTACGTCTGGTCATCATTCAAGGAGTGGATGTATAGGTGGTGCACTCCTACAAGTACTTGCAGGTCCACATCAATGACAGGTTAGACTGATCTCTGAACACAGAGGAACTGTACAAGAAAGGACAGAGCAGACTCTTTTTTAAAAGGGGACTGCCTTCCTTTAATGTGGATAATGACATCCTTTGCGTATTTTACAACTTTCTGATGACCATTGCAATTTTGTACTCTGTACTATGCTATGATGGTAACATCACTTCAAGAGAGGCCCACCAAATCAAAAAACTAATTAAAAGGGCAGGTTCAGTTATGGGATGCTCTCTGAACCCACTGGAGGTAGTAACAAAGTAAGAGAATTAAAACAAAACTTATATATACTGTATAATTAATATATATATATATATATATATATATATATATATATATATATATATATATATATATATATATATATATAGGGGCGGCACGGTGGCGCAGTGGGTAGCGCTGCTGCCTCGCAGTTGGGAGATCTGGGGACCTGGGTTCGATTCCCGGGTCCTCCCTGCGTGGAGTTTGCATGTTCTCCCCGTGTCTGCGTGGGTTTCCTCCGGGCGCTCCGGTTTCCTCCCACAGTCCAAAGACATGCAGGTTAGGTGGATTGGCGATTCTAAATTGGCCCTAGTGTGTGCTTGGTGTGTGGGTGTGTTTGTGTGTGTCCTGCGGTGGGTTGGCACCCTGCCCAGGGTTGTTTCCTGCCTTGTGCCCTGTGTTGGCTGGGATTGGCTCCAGCAGACCCCCGTGACCCTGTGTTCGGATTCAGCGGGTTGGAAAATGGATGGATGGACATATATATATACACACACACACACACACACATACAATGTGTATATATATTGTAGATGTCACACGGGCATTCCGGCCAGGAGAGGGAGCAGACTTGGAAGGAAGGATTGGAAAGGGTGGATGGACAGCCCATTAGAAAGAGAAAAAATCGCTGGGGGTTTTTTATTCCCCCAGCACCCTAGATGGCAGCAGCCCTGGTTATCGGCACCCACTGAGAAGTCAGCAGGTCATGCCGGGAAATGTAGCCCTGCTGGGCTCACAGGGTACCACAAGAGGATGCTGCAGGGAGACAGGCTCCCTACTGTGGTGGACCCGGAAGTACTTTGATCGGGCAATTGCCCTGGCACCAGAATTATTCCCAGGTCAGTAATAAAAGGGACTGCACTCCCTTATCCAAGTGAGTCGGAGCTGGGAGGTAGAGAGGCAGCACTTGACTAGAGGAGGGCAGTGCGGTGGTGAGAACATTATTGTGAGGAGGAAAAAAACCTGTGTTTTTTGTATTTATTGTGATATATTTGAGAGGAGTTGATTAATAAAGCAACCTTTATTTGAACCTGGGATTCTGCTAGTGTGTTCATGGTGGGGTTTGGGCTTGATGACGGCTGGGTTGCCTTCATTATATACTGTATATATATATATATATAACATGCTGTGCATATTTCTTTCAATTTTAGTTGCATTATTCTAATATGATCTCATAGCTAAACACAAAATGTCTGCTTGTCATCCAAAGAATTTAGCAAGATGGAAACTAATGATGCCGGAAGGTCCACTAATAATGGTACACCAAGGTGTCTGTGGGTCGTAAATTCTCAAATACTGTGTAATTTTTTAAATAAATATAGTGAAAAATAGTGCCAGTATCACTGGTCATTCCCTAAACTTACAGTATAGTAAAGTTACATGTGACTTTCAACTTATTACTAAATAAATTTTCAATAACATTAGGAATCAGAATTAAGAACTGAAATTAAGGCAGTTGCCTGGCTCCAGATGTTTTTCCATTGCAACCCAGAACCCTAAAGATCCATTACTTACTTGTACATCAAATTAACCAAATGTTACCCACCTCTTAAGGTGCAACCTCTGAGCATGCCTATTCACCTTACTCAGAAAATGGCGATGAAACCAGTGCAAAAAATATGGAGATAATAGATGTAGGAACAACCATGATAAGAATCCAAAATTTTAAGAATTTCGAATTCCTGTTCCCTACCAACGTGAATAGCACAAAGTGGAAACAAATTGTTAAGATATGGACTAATGTGAACGTTAAATCCAGAAACATTAAATACAAGGTGAATTTCAAAGTGAGCAGGAAGAACCTATAAGTAACCATTTCTTTTAGTCATGGAATGTTAAACAATATGTAACGGAGACAGTTTATGGAATTGAACCCTTAGGCAGATATCTTGCACAGTGAGACACACCTTCTACCCTATTTTGGCTAAAGGAGCAGCCTTACCGCTTATCATCTGCAAATTTTTTCACAGAGGTTTTCGCCATCTTAGGATTCTCCTGAACCACTCTCCATGTGTTGCTTGGCCTTCGGATGTGCTAAGCCAAACTAAATACTGGCAAATTAATTGAGTCCAATTCTAAAAAAAGAAGCTTTAAATTAAAATACCCATACAAATGCAACGTCTTGATTGCAGAAATTATAGAACTTGGAAGCCCATGGAAATTAAAAATCACTGTAATAAAAATTTTTCCTAATTCCTTTGTTATAGGCAACTTTTTTTAACGGAACACAATGAGCACACTTTGAAAACCAATTGATCCCCACAAAAATTGTAATTTAAGGCGGAGAAAATGTAAAATCAGAAATGAAATCCATGGTTGTGTCCTTCTGAGGTTTACAGGAAGGAGGTATTGCCTCACACAGCCTCTTTGAGATGTTTACAGTTTGTGCAGAGTTTCATGCATACAAAGCAAGCAAAGCAAATTTGGTTCTTGATATTATCTCCATAAATATGAAATAACATGCACACCTGAACAGCTAATTGAGAAGTGGACAAAGAGAGAAGAGAGTGTGTTTTGAGATAGGAAAGGTGAGAAGATGATCTAGCCACTGTAAATAAAATCAAAAGAATCAAAGTTGACAAAGAAAATGAAGGTCATAAACAAAAGCTAAATCTGATTTCCCTAACTATTAATTTAGCACATAGCAACAATTGTTTGTTTGTCTTTTGAAATGGTAACAGACAGATATTATATCTTAGGTATTTTTAAATTCACATTGATACAATTTATGTGATATTATGGAGACATTTTATAAAATTCAATATATTGTATGTTGTCAGGTTTACTATTTGATTATTTATTTATTTATTGTCTTATAACTCATCCATTTGTTTGCCCCGCTTATCCTCTTCAGGATCACCGGGAAGTCAGAGATTAATTCAACAGCAACTGATACAAAATTGTTACCTGCACTGACATAGCACACACTAACATTGCCATCACACTGGGGAAATTTAATGTCTAAAACTGACCGGATGGCATAATGTGTATGATTGTAGAAGAAAAAAGACTCACAAGGGAAATCCAGATGAAAATTTAGAAAGCATGCACAGCATACTGTCCACAATAGGCATTCTACCGAGGAAATAATCCTGGGGCAGCATACCTATTGGGGTTTGACTTTCAGTATTGGATTTGAGATATACTTTGTGAAAGTGCTAATAATAACTTTTAAAGAACTGAGTGTTCATGATGAACCTCCATCAAATGAACAAGTTAACAATAAATGTATTTTGAGCTCTTGCTTTGAAATCTTCCTTTTGCTATTTCAGATTTGTCTCTTTAAACAACAACTGAATCATCTCTTTCTTTGTATTTTGTATATTTTTGTACTGCTACCAGAAGCATTAGTTATACTCTTGTAACTTTCTTTTTTCAAATACTATAGAAGCTTTTTGAATACTTGTTAATTAAATTTAAAAACACTCTGTCATTTATGCTCATTTCTATAACATTGTTTAATTTGTTTAACTCCAGTTTTACTTTAGCTAAAGTCACAATAGTTCTGTTATTTGTTTCTTGAAAAAAGGGTTATAAGGAGAGGTAAACGTTAATGACAACTTCCTTTCACTAGCAAGTTTAAAAAGAGGAATGAAAGCCAAAGGAATAAATACAAAAAAGTGGCCTTTTTAACATTGCCACAGCAGACAGCAACATATTAACAGACCTAGAGTGACACTGGTGACAGGATGTCAGCAGGACTAAAGTTAACCTGACTGACAGCGTCACATTGATAGATTTATAATGTTCTAATGCTAAAGCTGACAGGATGTAAATTGGTCCGACTGCTGGCAGTCCTCAGTGGATTCACTGTCAGCACAGGGCCACCTTGTAAAAGAAAGCACCAGGTCTATGGGTCCAGCAGCAAAAAAGTGCTCCATCCGCCGTTTTATGCCTTTTCAGCATTTAGGTCATTCTTTTTAATGGCGTGAAATCAACCTGACACCCTGGTCATAGCTGAAAGTGTGCCTGCAGTAGTGGGTTATGTTTAGTACTCTACATACCTGAATTCATGTTCACAGTGACTGTATCTTGCCTTTTGAAAGGTATGAAGTGGCATGGTATATATTTAAGCAAAAATTTAATAAACCATTTGTGTGCAAGGTAGTGATTTTGGCAAATCCTTTAGCAAAACAGCTCAGACCAATTCATAATGGAAATATTAGGCTCAAGATGGGAACCAGTCCCATATGGAGCATCATCTAATTTAAGGGCACTCGAATGGAGCTGATTTAGAATAGCCAAAAAATATTATGGGATGGAGGACAAAAGCTGAAGTATCTGCAGAAAAACCCACTCCAACACTGTAAGGATACAAGCAGTGCTTGGGCCAGGATTTAACACAGGATTCTGGAGCAATGAGGAAGTAGCATTAACTACTGTCCATTGATTTTGGTAAATAATTATGTAAATGTTTCTGTATAATTCTCTGTGCAATATTTTACTTAACCTTTCTAAGTTTTAAACTCCAGTTTTAGAGTCCAGATGCCTGAATTGAAAGAGATAAGGTTAATGGCTTTAAGTGCTGTGTACTTAGGAGCAATAAATAAATGAAATAAATAAAAAATACACACATCAAACTGGTATGTTATCCACTGTGTTTTTTATTTCTGAAAAGTGTAGTGTTTAACTGAAAACTAGTTATTAGAAATAAATGTAGTCATTTTAATTACCCAAAGTACAGAACAAATGTCCTTTGTCTAGGGCTGTTAAATAATTAACATTTTTAATCATGATCACTCACAAAATGTCACTTAATTAATCTCGATGAATCACGTGTTTAACCAAGGTAGTTCATCGATGTGTAGGATGGGGTGTGTCCTCACTCACTTAATTAATTAATTATCAGTTTTAACCTTGGCAATGCTAGTAAAACCAAAAAATGCCCCCAAGGGGCATACAGTAGATTAAGTTGAGGAAATTCTGTCTCACCTTCCAGCCAGATCACCAGAAATAAGAAAAAAATCTGTACAATTTATGAACCAAATCACTGAAAGTCCACATTAATGTTTTTATTTTTGCTGTTGTGGTTTGGACTTGGCCATGGATTTACTTTCATAAACTATTCAGACACACTTTATTTGTAACATAAGGATAATAGAAGATTGAGATATGCAAGTATATGTATAGATGTACAGAATGAGAAACATTAACAAAATACACAAACCTTAAAATTATGAAAGCTTAGTTGACTTTTTCTGTCCTATGGAAAAAGGCACATAGCTTATGAATTCTGCTCATTCAATTTATGTGTTCAAGATGGATAAGTTCTTAACCTAGTTATAAAGCTTCTTGTTTTGCAGAATTTATGTAGGTGTGTGTATGGGTGATAGAGAGAGAGAGAAAAAGGAATGCTCCTCTGCACTTTCTTGCTGTATTTAGGATAAGAAACCCATAATAGTCAGAACTTATCCTTCACAAGGTTATTACCATTCAGTTACAGTGACACCAGTACTATCATACCTTAGCTGGGCTCTCATATACTGTTTCTCTCTCTGCTTGTTTATTTGATATATATCAGCAAGATGTCTGGCAGCAGCATATTAAGGCAGGGCTTGGCTTGTGTTCTAGCCATAGGAGAAAATGGATAGCATCAGTCTGTCCTACAACTATAGTCCCTTGAGAATGCCATCTCTGTACAACTTCTTAGCTGCTGAAATTATGGAGACTTGTGCCTTTCATATTAGAACGTTAAAAAAGAACAAGTCATTCAACCCAATTCGCTCTGATTGTCTAGAACAACATCAAGTCACGATTTGAAGGTTTCTAAAGTCCTACTTACAGCAACACTACCTGGTTATGTATTATATGTGTCTATGGTTCTTTTAATGGGGAAAAGTTTTCTAATATTTGCGAAATCTGCCCTTAACAAGTTTCCAATTGTGTCCCTGTGTTCTTGTTGCAGTATTTATCTTAAAGTAACAACTAAGATCTACTGTAATAATTCCTTTCATAATTTTAAACGCTTCAATATTTTCCCCTCATAATATCGATTTGCTTTAAAAGATTTTGCTCCTTCAGACTCTCCTCATAGCATACACCTCTTCTTGGTCTAGTGTAGTTACTTTTTACACCTCTATCGCTACTATATATATTTTTTATATGTAGACCAAAACTGAACACATTACTCCAGGTGAGGCCTCATTAATGTGTTGTAAAACTCAGAAGCTTCTTTGACTTTGACTGCTTATCGTGATATATAACCTAACATCCTATTATCTTTCTTGGATTGCTTCTGTTTTAAACCACCCATTTTATATTCAAATATAACATTGTTACTTTCTACATGTAATACTTAACATTGACTTACATTAAATTTCATTTGCCACAAATCTACCCAAACCTGTATTTAATGCTATCTAAGTCCCTCTGTAACAATTTAGTTGATTCTATATTATTTTGTCCTTCCACCTAGTTTGGTATCATCTGCAAATTTTTCTAGCTTACTGATTATATTCTTGTACAAATCTTTATATGTATATTATAAAGAGATGCGACCCTATAGCACTGATCCCTAAGGGGCACCACTTTTAACATCACCATATTCTGATAAAGTTCCCCTCACAATTGCCCTTTGCTTCCTTTGTTTGAGTCAATTTTGTACCCACCTATAGACTGCCCCTGCGTTTTTTTTACCAAACTTTCATGTGTTACTTTCTCAAAACCCTTCTGAAAATCAAGATAAATAATTTCATATACAACTATCTGATTGTATTTTTTTGTTTCTTACTCATAGAATTCCAGCATATTAGTGAAACATGACCTTCCTTATCTGAATTCATTTTGAACAATCATTAATACTCTGGTTCCAGACATGTGCTGCTTGATTATTTCCATAATAACTGTGTCTTTTAATTAACCTGTGATGCATGTTAAGTGTACTGGCCTATACTTACTTAGATTAGCTTAGTCTTTTTATCCAATGAGATAGTATTCTGTAACCTCCATTGTTTAGAAAATTAACCAATATGTACAGATTTTTGAAAAAAATTCTTCATATGTAAAAAATTGTCCCTTGTGAAGGTAATGTGTGAGAATTGTCAGACTTTGCTGAATAACGTCTCTCAGGCCTATCTTCAAATATATTTTGAGGTCTGCAGTCTGATGCAAAACATTTTTCAATAAAGAGTGATAGTGAATGGTTTAGATTTTGTTTCATTCATGGGCATAAGTCCATACATTCCTGTATTGTAGTCTACTGCAGATTTTATTCTTAAGTGATAAGCCATGGACGTCGTACTTCTGTGCTAAGTTTATAGGTATTAATAGTGTTGTCCTTTGAACCATCTGAGAGAGTTTTATATCAAAAGCAACCATCATAAATGTCATCTTTCTCAGCTATCATTAATAAAATACCTTAGATCAGGGCTTCCAGACATTGTCAAGGATTCCAAATTGTTCTACCATCTGGTGTGGGCCCCCACTAATATAAACCCAATGCTATGAAGCAGAGCATAATCTTAGACCTTGGTTACTGCCAAGAGTAGTCACTCTGCATGATTTTTGTGTAATAGTGGACCTTATTAAAGCAAATGCTTAATTACTGCAGACTTTGGATGCATATGTAATTGAATGTCACATGATAGTTCTAGGCCAGGGATTTTCAGCCTTTGTTTTTGGTGATCCAAGTCAAGTCAAGTCAAGTTGGGGAGTATGCACTGGTACAGCATGTTGCCGCACTCACTACACGACAAAACAACTTGGGATCCCGGTTGGCAACCCCCACAGGCAGACACATGGTCCAGTCCCACCCTCCAGAAATGTCCCTCTATCTGCTGTAGCCAGGTGTTATGTGGGCAACCTCTTGGCCTGATCCAGCCACTTGGGTCCCCAACAATGAGGATCTTATGAGCCGGTTCACCCTCGTGGAAACGCGCCACATGGCCGTGGTGCTCCTTCACAATGCAGGAAATGTGCCTCATTCGGGACTTCATGAGCAACCACTAATTTGACACCAAATCAAACCAACGGTACCCAAGGATTTTCCGGAGAGACACAGTACCAAAGGAGTCCAGTCTTGGTCTCAGGCCACTGGATACGTCCATGTCTCACAACCATACAGCAAGACAGGAAACACCAGGACTCGAAAGACTTGGCTTTCGTCCTTTTGCATAGATATCGGGAGTGCCACACGGCCCTTTCCAGTGACCTCATGACCCCCCCATGCTTTCCCAATCCGTCTACTGACTTCATAGGAAGAGTCACCAGGGACATGAATGTTACTGCCAAGGTAAGTAAACCTCTTGACAAGGTTGACACTCTCACTGCAAACAGACACACAGCTGATGGCTGTACCCAAGAGGTCATTAAAGGCCTGGATCTTGGTTTTTATCCAGGACACTCGCAAGCCCAGGCACTCAGAATCCTCGCTCAGTCTCTTGAGCGCCCCGATCAGAGCCACCAATTACTCCGTGAAGATCACAGCATCGTCAGCAAAGTCAAGATCCATGAATCTTTCTTCACCAACAGATGCCCCACAGCCACTGGACCCCACGACCTTGCCCAACACCCATTCCATACAAGCATTGAACAGAGTAGGAAGAAGAACACACCCCTGACGAACCCAAGAATCAACTGGGAAAAATGCAGAGGTTCTGCCTCCACTCTGAACATCACTCACAGTACCAGTGTACAAGCCGGCCATGATATCCAGCAACCTCAAGGGGATCCCGCGAGCCCTCAGAATGTCCCACAGGGCAGCTCATTCAACTGAGTCGAATGCTTTACAAAAATCAACAAAGGCTGCAAAGAAACTCTACCGATATTCGTGTTTGCTCTCCGTGAGAACCCTTAGTGCCAGGATGCGGTCAATGGTAGACTTCTTAGGCATAAAACCAGACTGCTTCGGTCGGTGGTAGTTGAGCAAGTGATCACGGATCCTATTGAGGACGACCCTAGTTAGGACCTTACCTGGCACAAAGAGCAGTGTTATCGCCCTGTAGTTGCTGCAATCCAGGCGATCATCCTTCCTTTTCCAGACAGGGATGACAAGTCCCATTTTCCAGTCAGTTGGGATGATGCCAGTCTCCCAAATGGAAGCAAACATTGCTTGCAATGCCTGGAGGGCAGCCTTACCACCAGCCTGGAGAAGCTCACCCCAGATACCACAGATCCCTGCAGTCCTTCCCCCCCTCAGCTGGTTCACCACCTGTGCAATCTCAGTGAGATTGGGTGGTTCACAGCTAATTGGAGGATCAGCCTCAAGAACCGTGAACCCAGAGATATCCAACGTCCTAGCCGGAGGATCAGCTTTATATAACTCCTCAAAGTAGCCATCCCAGTGGGTCACAACTGCAGTGTCATCCGTAAGGACCGTTCCATCAGCTGCCCTGACTGCAACTGTCCGAGGAACAGATTCAGATGTGCGTAATGCTTCGATTCCTCTGTAAGCAGGAAGTGGGTCGCTAGACCACAGATGGTGTGTCACTTGCTCACTGATTCCTCTAACAAACGCCTCTTTATCTGCCCTCAGAGCCCTCACAGCCATCCTTCTCAGTTCCCGGTACAGACCAGAGTTGCCATTGAGACATGCGCTGCGACTCCTCTCGATGATATCCAGGGTGCCCTGATGGGTGGGCTTTCTGCTTTATGGAGGGGTGTTAATTAACCTCATTCTAACCTTGGTAGCTTCTCTAAGATGAGGCAGAGATCTCAATCCTTTCCTTATTTTTAATAATTGATTTTATTATAACTTCATGTATATATGTTACAAGATTAATATATATATTATTACATATTAACAAAAAATTCCATATCCTTCGATTTCTAAAATATAATGGCACAAAAAACAAGTGCATTAAAGCTAAAAAAAAATATTGTAACATTTGAGGACTTTATTCCTGAGACAGACAGATAGACATGCTGTTCAGACTGCTCATCTGGTTTAAGGGGGTAATAGAGAGCACTAACCTGATATGCTCTTCTTTGGAAAAAACATCCATTGTTCTTTGAATGTGGATCGTCTCAAAGAGTTGCGGAAGAGAGCAGGAGCTGTTCCCTTGGTGCCAATGTGAGCAATGGAAGAGAAAAATGGGGATGGGGGAAAACAGGAGTACAGGTCTCCCAGCAGGAGTGATTGAATTGAAGGGCAAGTGAGTTTAGAGACTGCTGTGTAACCAACCCAGTTTTTAGCTCTTTTTTTTTTTTGTTTTTCCGTGAACCACCTGACAGCTGTTAATCAACAATACAGATTGTCAGTGTGCGGGTTGAGAGCCACTGCTCTGATAAATGACTACATTTATGTAACCTCTGAAGGATATTTTCAGTTACCTAGAATAACTTTATTTATAAACTAGGCAATTTAAAGACAATCTTTAAAATTAGAATTGATATTTTTAATAATGTTAACTTTGCCTTGGTTGCTGCTCTCAGTTTGAAAACCATTGTCTTACACAGTAAGGGGTGTCAAACAATGGATGTATTAAACAAGATTAAGAAAATAAAAAAAAATAATAGTAATCACACGTGTTAACTGTGACAGTCTTACATTTTTCACTTCATTAGCTTTAAGCAATATAATCTTGATTTTAAGAAAGGTGTCTAGTATCTAAATAAAATTAATTGTATGTATGAAAGTGTAGCAATGGTAATAGTTTCTCCTCTATATGGCAGACTTCATACATTGAATGCAGCTTAATGTGCTTAAAACAAAAAAATATATAATACTAATCACCATTAAGATATAGGTTTATATAACGATAAAAATAGATACCAGCAAAATGCAAATGAAATAACTACAATGATATAAAGTGCTGAAATAATTAAAACTGTTCTGATGAAAATATATTTTTAAGCAGGTTTTGCTTTCTCGATGTATGTTTTAGCAAGGTACAGCAAAAATAACAAAATGAAACCCTGTTGCCTTACATCCAAGATACCCAGTTTGCTTTGTCTTTTACCCATCCATGCAAACATCGCCTTAGCCACAATTCCATGTGGAACATCAACAGGCACAGTGGTATTCATAACTGAAGCTTCTGCCAAACCAATGGCAAAATCCAGCCTTTTCTCAAAGTCCCTGAAATCTCTTCGTTGAGATATGTAGTCAACATTATAATGAATAATTGGGTCAACTCACCATTTATACATAACCATAAGCATGATGGGGTATTTAATTTTCTCAACAAGCATGTCTGTTTCAGCTTTCTATATGAATTGCATTGCATCCCCCATCTTCTCAAGTGTTTCCTTTATTTTGTCAATTACCTATATTTGTTATAAAAACAAAGTTTTGAAGATAAACTTTTGTTAATCGTGTACAAATATCCCGGGCCACGGAAGTATTCATCTGTGCGCGATGTGAATATGAAGTGAAATAGGATTTCAGCTGTACAAAACTGCCATTATAAAGAAGTGAAATATTGTAAAATTGATTGATAGCTCTGTTTTTCATTCCAGGTATTTCAGCATTAAATGTAGACATTGTGCAAAGAAAAACAAATAAACCTGTATTATTATACTTGTGATTTGAATTCATTTTATTTAAATTAAATAAAGCCAGTATAAATTTAGACAAAATTCCTATTGTGAAACGCTAAATCATACTTTTTCCTAAGCCACATCTGACTGCAAAAATGTATGTAATTAGCTTAAAAGCAAAGGCACCATTTCGTACAAGGACTTGTCTATAAACTACTCAGTAAAATTAATTAACCACTAAATTTTGATTCCATTTTAATATTCCTCATTCCCATTTCTTCTGTACATGTCTTAAGTTTTTGCTTGGCTGTTGTAATAATAAAAAGCTACATTATGAGTCAGTTCCTCTCAGTACTAAACTGCAGACTGATTTATGAAAGTATAGTTTACCTACTCGATGATTAAATAATTTAAAAAGAATTGTTTTATTTTGCATTATCTTATAGTTTTTTAGCTCACTTAAAATTATGTGCTTGTTTAGAATTACTGGATTGTGCTTAATTATCATGATGACTAAGGCAATAAGCGTTACTGTGACAGCACTAGGCAGTATGTTATGAGGTACCATATAAAACATTAAATTATTTAATTAATTCACAACTGGTGTGCTCCAAGGTCACTTCACGCTCAATGATGCAAGTGATTAATTGTAATATTCTCATTGCCAGTCTTTGTATGTTTCCTGACGGGCATATCTGCTTCTTGCCCCATCTTCCATGTCATCATGCTACACTGACCGTACAAAGAATGACCTCTCCAATTAGTTTCTTTAACATATTTAGTCAGTTAATGCCATTTTATTTTTGTTGAAAAATTTTGTGGTTGACATGCACTCTATGGAGCAAAGTAAATTTTATATCAGCATTAACTAGGAATAAGAATGAAATACTAGTGCCTATTAGCACTGCTGCTTCATGATTCTGGCACCCTGTGTTCAACTCCTATGCCCAGTTGTTGCCCATGTGGAGATTTTCTGCTGGATACTTCTCCCACGTTTGAAAGATGTTCAGGTTAGGTGAAGTGGATGTGAGTGAAGTAGGCTGGCACATTCTGCCTCTTAAGAACTCTGGTTTGGATTATGTGTTTTTGGGAATGTTTTATGTTATTAACATAAAAAGTGGTTCAGAAGTGAACTGATTGTTGCCATGTTAACGGCTATCAAATGAGGCTATGTCTACAATATAAAAAAAGATATAATAATAATATTTTATCTCACCAAATAAGCATATCTTCTAAATGAAAGTTGTTATCTTACTGCATCTATTTCTTTGGAAATGAAAGCTGAATTTCACACCTACTGCATTATGCAATATTTGGCCCATGCTAATGACAACAACTGGCTTTACATATCAAATGGACTTAGTAGATTATCCATGTATCCATTTTAAACTGTCTGTCTGTTTTAGAGTTTAAGTGAGCTGGTGCTCATTCTTGCTTCTAGCTACGCTCATCCACACACCCACATTCGCTCTTACAGCACCAGTTTAGAATTGCCAATGTGTCTTATTATTTAATTAGTATAAAAAGGACCAAGTTCTATGCTTATAGCCCGAGTGAGCATTTATTTGATTCTGGTGATAAATGTCTTCAATAAAATAACTTCAATATTTTACATGCTACTTCCTGAAGTGAACTTCAAGTAACTTAGTTGATCAACAGTGCTTATACATTATGGTTTTACTCTGGTCAGGGTATTCAAACCAAAACACAAAATTTGCCTCTTACTTCACCTTTAATAACAAAACATTATTGCATTTTGAGTTCTGCTTAATTTTTCATTATAAATGCATCAGTAATTTTGTGCCTTAAGGGTTCATAATGTACACCAAAATTAAATTAGCTTTTAAGTCGAAAACTGTAATGCAAAAGGAGTTCTGTTTGTTAAAGATCAGTAATAACATTTTGCAACATTACGTAGGTTCCTTTCTAACTGATATTCTTCATCCTTTTCAGCTTAGAACTAGTGGTTGCCATTTAATTTTCCCTTCTTGGGTACATCTAAGTGTAGGGACCCTGGGTGATATCTTTAATGGTTCAAGATCTATAATCCTCCAACTTCTTTTTTCTTTTATTTTCAACTAAGATGAGTCCTGAAGTCATGTGGTGTCCTGCTGTCCTCTCTTCACCTCTAGCACCCATTTTATGATTCATTATGATTTTTCTTCTGCCAAAAAATAGTTTCTAGACTTTTTGCTATTCTAATCAAACTTTTTATTGCTTGCTTCCAGTTTACTCTATTTGGTCTTGTGATATAGTGAGAAGTTAACTAAAATGACTCCTTTTATTAGCTAACTAGAAAGATTACAATATGCAAGGTTTCAAGGCAAATGGTAGAGCCCTCACCATTGTGGAAGATTTCTCTCATCCATCACACATACTAACCCGGAGCTTGTTGGGATATCATACATAGTTCTGTGAGGCCACAGCATTCACCGCAGTATCCCGTACCAGAGCATTGTCTGACAGGAAGGAAAACAAACCAGACCTATAACCTTGATTTAAGATGGAAAATGTCTAGTTCATGTTGTCATCTGACAACTTGGTGCTCCAAAGCCAAGATAGTCACTTTTGAGTCATTTGAAGAAAGGCTCACAGAGTAGTAGATATGTCTCAGTACAGAAAAACTGCAATTTTTCATTGCAAAAAAATCTGACATTTTGCAGCTCAGACTTTAATTATGGTGGATCCATAGGCACCAACCCTTAAAGTGTAATTATAAGATCAAAGGGAGAATAAGGGATTTAAATACCTGCTGCAGGTATATTTGAATTTTGAATGTGAGATAGGTGCAAGAGCTTCCTTGCATGAAAAGAAAAATATATGTATATGGAGATAAGAGAAAGAATATAAACACATGAAGAAGCAGATAACTGTTCTCACTGTTATACAGATTTAGTTTGGTTTCAAAATGTCTGTTCTTTGTTTTTTTTTATTTTTTTTATCCATACAAACATGCATTCCCAAACTCACTACATTTAATTTAGGGCCATGGGGGGCTCCAGTCTATCCCAGTCTCAATAAGTGCAAGGTAGGAAGAGCCCTGGACAGGTTGCTACTCCATTGTAGGGTTTGTGTGCACGCGCAGTTAGGGGTCTGTCAGAAACTCAACTCAGAGTCATGGAAAGGTTTGGGGCAGCCACCCGTATAATTGATTTCCTGGCTGCAAAGTTGAGCAAGTAAATACAGCACTGCTGTGCACAAAATCGAGTCCAAAACAGAACTGTGGGAATAGGGAAAAGGTGCAGGCTTTTAAAGGGGAAGACAGGAAGTGAGATCATAGGGGTCAGGCTCATGAAGGTCTTAAGCCATTGTTTCCAGCCTGGACATGACATCTCCTTCCATAGGCTCGGTCCCGGAAGTGACGTCAAGAGAGCCAGGTGGGATCTCCCGTGAATGGTCTACAGGAAAGGGAGAAAAAGAGTCAGTGCACTCTGCCACATCCCGGAATGCCTCGGAACTGCCCTTACTCAAGCCCTTTAGCTGCCTCCCATGCGCACGTGTGTGACAGGTCATTCACACTAGGACCAATTGATCTAACTTGTATGACTTTTTGACTTTGATTTGGATATTCTTTATTAATCTTTGAGGAGAAATTGTCTTTAACTGATGGACACATACTGTTGTTTTCATTTTTGTTAATTAGTTTCTACTTTGATTATGATGTATTTGAACAAATCTGTATCCTTATACAGTATGTCATAGTTCTGTATTTAGTGAGTGGGATAATCTGTTATTGCATCTTGCCTTTTAAGTTGTCTCGGCTCTCTGTGCCTGGACTTGGTGAGGAATGCTGTGCAGGAACAAAGCAGTTTGTACGTTTTGTATTGTATTTCTGAGTTGGCAATGATTGATTGGCCATCTAGCTCTGAAAAGAGGATTACTTGTGTTTTGTTTTGTATATTTTATTTACCCCATGTTTTGACACTGATTGTATGCCCAACCTACCTGGAAGACGGTCTTTCTCTGAATTTCCTTTCCAAAGATTTCTTCCCTTTTTTCCACCCTACAAGTTTTTTTTGGGAGTTTGTCTCGTCTTCGTATGAGTAAAGGCTTTGGGGGCTGTCAAAAAACAGATCTGTTAAAGCCCATTGAGGCATTCCTCGTGTGACTTTGTGCTATACAACAAATAAATTGTTGTTGTTCTTTTCACATGACCTTTGGAGAGGATGTGAGAGAAAATCCCACCTTCACAACTCCCCATTCAGTAATTCATTGTGTTTTATAGTTATTTGTTTTTATCTGTTTTATAGTTATCATTCTGTTTTTTAATTATAGTTATCCCATGGTGTGCATGTTTAAAGTCTTAACTGCTTAAATCTTAAGTACTGTATGTCAATTACATTATTGGATATAGTAATGGATTGTAATATAATTGGATTGTATACATATTTTTTATCTTACTTAAGAGTTTCTGGGCTGACTTATGTTCCTGGTGGTGAACAGATTCATATCAAAATGAACATTTGTAATAAAGTCTTAACAGAGAGACTGTAGTCAAAGTAAAGCAGGATGGAGCTGGAACTGTTACATTATGAATAGTCACACTAGGAAAAAGATGGAGGATACTGGTCACTTACTGACAGTGAATAAAGCTGTTGTTACTGGCTACTGATTGCAAATTGGCAGAAAAAGGGGAGTTTCTGATAACCGAATAAAAAAAGAATCAGGGTGCTGGCTTCCCACTGACTGAGATGTAAGGCTCTTGTCAGTCATCATTACTCCCAGTCACAGTTTTCCTGCTCTTTTCTATTATTTTCTGTCCATTCTAGCAAACTACTACTGCAAACTTTTCATTATGTTATTTTAAGGCTGCCATTTGTTTTTGTTTTTGTGACATTTAATTCTAGGGTCGGCTGACACTATCAACCTGCCGTTCATCACTGTGACAATGCTAGGGTCTTAATTCACACCTGAGTAAGCTGCCGGTCCCAAAACCTGTCTGAGTAGGTCTAAATGGTTTTTGCAGAGGAGTCTACTTTTGAAGCTATTCTCCCTATGTCTTGTCAAGATGTGAACAAACGTAGGAAATCTGACGAGTTTGAATGATGATTTTAGTGACAGGCTAGAGTTGATGGAGTGTCAAAAATGTGAGTTATTGAGCTGATGCCTGAGGGCAAAGTTTGGACTAACAGCTCTAAAACAAGGACACAACTTGATTTCTAAAGTACACGCAGTCAGACACATGTAATTCAAGACTAAGTGCTGATTTCTTGTTCAAAATAAAAGCAAACCATATTTTGAATGCTAATTCAATCTTTACCCTGAAGTCACAGCTCAATACTTTCTTTATGAATATGGTCTGAATGCTTTGGTTGTGTTCCTTCTCTTTATTTATCACCTATTTTTATCAAATATGATTAATCCAATTTAGGGCAACAGGAGCTGAAGTTGATCCCTGTCGTATTGGGCATAGGTCAATTAACCTAAATCATCAAAGCTTAAAAACATCAGTCAGATTTATTTTTGAGAACTTCATTATTAGAAATTGTTGGTAAACACTTGAAAATTTTCAAACAATCCAAATCAGACTTAAAGCTGACTTTATAAGATTTTTTCAATTCTATATATTTTCCAAAGTGTGCTTCTATTCACAAGCCCTGAGCTGTACACATATTTGAAAATGTAGCGGTTTAAATTAAACCTTAAATAACATGGAATAAAAACACTGTTATATACATTGTGGCACGCGGCTGGGAGTGGCACCCAGCCGGGATGCCCAGGAAGACAGGAGGAGGGCTCAGGCCTCCTCCAGACCACGAGGGGGTGACCGCCCTGGTTGCTTTGGGGGCCACGGGTACAGAGCTTGGAAGCTCAGCCCTGTAGGGACCTGTGGTCACCACCAGGGGGTGCCTCCATGCCTGGAGAACCCTGGACCCCAGCCCTTCTGCCACACTAGGAAGTGCTGGGGGGAAGACGAGTGGGGACACCCGGAGTGCTTCCGGGTACGCAGCCGGCACTTCCACCACACTGAGGCGTGTTCATGGGAGATTGCCGGAGCACACCTGGAGCACATCCGGGTGCAGATAAAAGGGGCCACCTCCCTTCATTCAAAGGCTGGAGTCGGGTGGAAGACGGACGAGGTCAGTGAAGAGAGAGAGAAGGAGGCGGTCCGAAGAAGGCATAGTGTGGTTGGCCTGGACTTTGGGGGAAGATTGGGGTTTGTGTGGCACAGAACTTGTAAATATTAGTAGTGTAAATAAACGTGTGGTAGTGAGTAAAACATGTCTGCCTGTCTGTGTCCAGGGCTCGTTCCACAACATGTATCTGTTAACTTTATTAAGTATAGTTATTAGGGCTCCTAAATGTTAAGGCTTATATGGATGTGTTTGGGTATGTAAATGAGAATACCTTGTAATGGACTGGCGCCCTTTACTGTGTTCATTCCTGCCTTGTTCCCAGTGTTACAGAGATAAACTCCAACGGCCAGTAAACCTAAATTGGATTACATAGTTTTCAAGATGAATGGACAGAAAGTATAGCTAAGACAGAGGAGAAGCAAACAAAGCTCCTGTCCACACAGATTTATAAAGAAAATACAATTTTGGGCCCCATAGTCTCTGGAAAAATTATATCTGAGCCCAGTTCCCAGGATTCTCCAAAGAACTGCAATGCTAAGGAGAAGGATTTTGGTGGAATACAATGAGGTCTTGTTCCAAAGTCAGGAGATGGAATTTAATTAAAATTGCTACATTGCCCACTTCCATTGCACCAAGACCTAAATGAGAGTTAAAAATATTTAGTAGCAGAGGAGAATAACAACAAATGTAATTATTAAAGGTTGATAAGCACTGTCTCACCAGCAGCTCTAGAAGAATAAAACTTGCTTAAATAATTAGTCTGGAGCTTAAATTAAATGCACAAATCAATGAGGTTGAGGATGCTCTACCTACTGATGAGGCAGCTCTAAAATTGGTAGACAGATCATTCTAGAGGTTGGGAGCTCTACAGTAGAGGATTTAACTTCGTGCAGTAGTATTTATCCAGGGAACATTTTAAAATCTTCATCCAGTGGTCAGAATGTTGGTACAGAGGAGAAGGCAATAGTAAGTTATGCTTAAACCTATTCACTTTGTAATTAAATTGAACAATTTTGAATTCAACTTTAAAAGTAATTTGAAACCCAAATATAGACACAATTTTAGTTTGTCCTGATTAGTTTGAGTTATGGACCGTGCTGCAGTATTTTGAAATAACTGTGAAGTAGTAATTAAATTATTTCAACAACTTATAGAGTGGTTCTACTTGATACAAACAAATGAGCTTTTGCATGTACTACATATTAAGAATTAACATTAATTATCATTGATTATGGAAATTAAATTAGACTTTTTTTCAAAATTAGCCTAAACAGTACCACTTGTACAAAAGTACATGATTTACTTTATTAAAAATTATTAATAAATTTAGACATTTCAAGTAATTTCCACAGGATAAAGTTTGATCACTCTCTGTTGTACAGACAATGCTCATCTTTTTTCTACTTTTATATCCTCATAATGAATTTATTAAGGCTTAAATGACTTAACTGTAGCTTATACGAAATACAGTAATCCCTCGCTATATCGCACTTTGACTTTTGCGGCTTCACTCTATCGCGGATTTTATATGTAAGTATATTTAAATATATATCGCAGATTTTTTGCTGGTTCGCGGATTTCTGCGGACAATGGGTCTTTTAATTTCTGGTACATGCTTCCTCAGTTGGTTTGCCCAGTTGATTTCATCCAAGGGACGCTATTGGCAGATGGCTGAGAAGCTACCCAACCAGAGCACGTATTACGTATTAAATAAAACTCCTCAAATACAGGTGCTGGTCATAAAATTAGAATATCATGACAAAGTTGATTTATTTCAGTAATTCCATTCAAAAAGTGAAACTTGTATATTAGATTCATTCATTACACACAGACTGATGTATTTCAAATGTTTATTTCTTTTAATGTTGATGATTATAACTGACAACTAATGAAAGTCCCAAATTCAGTATCTCGGAAAATTAGAATATCAGTTATGACCAATGCAAAAAAAGGATTTTTAGAAATGTTGGCCAACTGAAAGGTATGAACATGAAAAGTATGAACATGTACAGCACTCAATATTTAGTTGGGGCTCCTTTGGCCTGGATTACTGCAGCAATGCGGTGTGGCATGGAGTCGATCAGTCTGTGGCACGGCTCAGGTGTTATGAGTTCCCATGTTACTCTGATAGTGGCCTTCAGCTCTTCTGAATTGTTGGGTCTGGCATATTGCATCTTCCTCTTCACAATACCCCATAGATTTTCTATGGGGTTAAGGTCAGGCGAGTTTGCTGGCCAATCAAGAACAGGGATACCATGGTCCTTAAACCAGGTACTGGTAGCTTTGGCACTGTGTGCAGGTGCCAGGTCCTGTTAGAAAATGAAATCTGCATCTCCATAAAGTTCGTCAGCAGCAGGAAGCATGAAGTGCTCTAAAACTTCCTGGTAGACGGCTGCGTTGACCTTGGACCTCAGAAAACACAATGGACCAACACCAGCAGATGACATGGCACCCCAAACCATCACTGACTGTGGAAACTTTACACTGAACCTCACGCAACATGGATTCTGTGCCACTCCTCTCTTCCTCCAGACTCTAGGACCTTGATTTCCAAAGGAAATGCAAAATTTACTTTCATCAGAGAACATAACTTTGAACCACTCAGCAGCAGTCCAAAGGCGAGACGCTTCTGACACTGTCTCTAGTTCAAGAGTGGCTTGACACAAGGAATGCGACAGCTGAAACCCATGTCTTGCATACGTCTGTGCGTGGTGGTTCTTGAAGCACTGACTCCAGCTGCAGTCCACTGTTTGTGAATCTCCCCCACATTTTTGAATGGGTTTTGTTTCACAATCCTCTCCAGGGTGCGGTTATTCCTATTGCTTGTACACTTTTTTCTACCACATCTTGTCCTTCCCTTCGCCTCTCTATTAATGTGCTTGGACACAGAGCTCTGTGAACAGCCAGCCTCTTTAGCAATGACTTTTTGTGTCTTGCCCTCCTTGTGCAAGGTGTCAATGGTCGTCTTTTGGACAACTGTCAAGTCAGCAGTCTTCCTTATGATTGTGTAGCCTACAGAACTAGACTGAGAGACCATTTAAAGGCTTTTGCAGGTGTTTTGAGTTAATTAGCTGATTAAAGTGTGGCACCAGGTGTCTTCAATATTGAACCTTTTCACAATATTCTAATTTTCCGAGATACTGAATTTGGGACTTTCATTAGTTTTCAGTTATAATCATCAAAATTAAAAGAAATAAACATTTGAAATACATCAGTCTGTGTGTAGTGAATGAATCTAATATACAAGTTTCACTTTTTGAATGGAATTACTGAAATAAATCAACTTTGTCATGATATTCTAATTTTATGACCAGCACCTGTATATTGTGAGCACGGGGGCTCTTCGCACCCCTAGAGGATACGGCCGCTCCTCAAAAAATGCTGAAAGATTACCTTCACATTGCTCTCTTCTTTGCTGGGCTTACATATGGCTGCTTTATCAAGCGATATGCTTCCTGCACGGTGCTTCGCATACTTAAAAGATCAAACAGCACGTATTGATTTTTGTTTTTCTCTGTCTCTCTCTCTGTCTTGCTCTGACATTCTCTGCTCCTGACGGAGGGGGTGTGAGCAGGGGGGCTGTTCGCGCACCTAGACAATACGGACGCTCATCTAAAAATGCTGAAAGATTACCTTCATGTTGCTCCCTTCTGTGCAGCTGCTTCGTGAAGCGACATGCTGCACGGTGCTTTGCATACTTAAAAGCTCGAAGGGCACGTATTGATTTTTGATCGTTTGTTTTTATCTGTCTCTCTCTCTCTCTCACTGACATTCTCTGCTCCTGACTGAGGGGGTGTGAGCTGCTGCCTTCCTTGCAACTGCTTTGTGCAGCGGTGCTTCGCATACTTAAAAGCCAAACAGCTCTATTGATTTGTTTGCTTTTCTCTCTCTCTCTGACATTCTCTGCTCGTGACGCACACTCCTTTGAAGAGGAAGATATGTTTGCATTCTTTTAATTGTGAGACGGAACTGTCATCTCTGTCTTGTCATGGAGCACAGTTTAAACTTTTGAAAAAGAGACAAATGTTTGTTTGCAGTGTTTGAATAAAGTTCCTGTCTCTCTACAACCTCCTGTGTTTCTGTGCAAATCTGTGACCCAAGCATGACAATATAAAAATCACCATATAAACATATGGTTTCTACTTCACGGATTTTCACCTTTCGCGGGGGGTTCTGGAACGCAACCCCGGCGATCGAGGAGGGATTACTGTATGGGAAATGTAACAGGTTGCAGTTACCTTTGAAAGATTAATTGATAATGTTCAGAAAATGTCTATGATTTGTCCTATAAGATTTCCGAGCTCTACCTAAATATTCTTGAGTGTACTAGAGACGGATGTCAGTGGTTGCCAAAGTCAGAGACGGCACCTAAAGACCACAGGGCAGGGCTCAGGTCTGAGGGCCCTGAAACACAGAATCTTATAGTGACAGAAGATTTGCTTCTCTGCCAGTGAAAGCCACATGCTCACTTGCTGTTATATATTCTCTAGAAATAAATCCTCTGAGAGTGGCAGCTCTAAAGCCATTGAAGAAGCATTCAATATTCTACCAAGAAAGTACATTGCAACAGTGAAAGCCCATCTAGATTATGGTGGCTGAACAGTGGCAGAAGGTGGCGGGTAATTCCAATTAGGTAAGGATGTCTGACCTCCCACGAACAAAAGCCTGAAAAAGTAGAAGAAAGAAGAAAAAGTCAGTGAACCCTTTGGAACTACTTGGATTTCTGCATTGCTTACTAGTAAAATATGGTCTGATCTTCATTTAATTTACAACATATACATCCTCCTTTAGTAGCAAGAACCTGAACCACACATTTACTGTAGCTGCTTATTAGACTCGCTCAATGTTGAGGATGAACTTTGGACTATTCCTCCATATGAGTATTTCTGGGTTGCCTTGACTGCATAATCCTCTTCAGGACCCTGAGATGGACATTTCAAAACAGAAATAGTGTTCTTTTTCAGCCATTCCTTTCTTAATTTATGTGTGTACTTTGGGTCATTGTCTTGTTGCATCACACATTCTCTCTTAAGCTTGAGGTCCCCGAAATGCTGCCCTTACATTCACCAGTAAAATGTCTTGACATGCCTATGAATTTCTTATTCTCTCAACGACTTCAAGCCGTCTGGTCCCTTAGGCAGTGAAGCAGGCCCAAACCATGATGCTCCCTCCACCTTGCTTCACAGATGGGATGAGGTTTTGGTGTTGATGTGCAGAGTCCTTTTTTCTCCAAATATAGCATTGTACATTTGTGCCAACATGTTCAAATTCTGTCATATCTGTCCACAGAATATTTTCCTGTTGTGAAGCATTGTGGAACATCCAGGTGGTCTTGGGAAAACTTGGGATGTGCAGCAATATTTTTATTTTGACAGCAGTTGTTTCCATTTTGATGTCCTTCCATGAACACTATTCTTGTTCAGTGTTTTTCTGATAGTAGACACATGAACAAAGACTTCTTGATTTTCCTGGAGGTCTTTTGATTTTACCCTTTCCTTCCTTTTCACATCTTTCAGGACTGTACTTTGTACTCTTTGAGTGATCTTTACAGAATTCCGATTCCTATTGAAAGTAACTATGTGCCTGAATTTTCTTCATTTGTAGACAGTTTGTCTTACTACAGATTGATGAACACCCAGGCCTTTAGCAATGCTTTTGTTGCCTCTTCCAGCTTCATGCATTTCTATACTGTGTCTTCTAAGGCCCTGTGACAGTAGTTTGGATTGAGACATTGTTGCACACTGTTGAAGAAAACAGATTTATCAATAACCGGGTTTTGTGTAACTTTATTTGAAGGGTAAGGTACCTTTGTACCCCACCGTTTCAATCTAATATCCTAAATTGAAACACCTTTCTCAGACTAGCTTTTGCAGAAGTCATTATTATAAACATTGTAACAGTTGAGGCTGTTATCGACCTCTCGAACCCTCAGGTACCATGCCAAACACCAGGTAAAAGTCCAGGACTTTTTATTTTTATGATAATACTGTGCACTAAGCACCCTCCACTCCACACTACACATACAAATACCAATAATCAATAATCCAATACAATAATCACTCCACCTCTCCCAGACACTTCGCCACCCTTCCTCCCAGCTCAGCTCAATGTCTGGGCTTTCCCAGAGTCCTTTTATACCCCCTGACCCGGAGGTGTTCCTGTCCAACAATCCACAAGTCCTCATTACTTCCGGATCAGGGTAAAAGTCCTTTTCTTCAACCCAGAAGCACGTCGTTTCTTCTTGTCATGTGATCATGACGCACTTTCGGGTTATAGGGCACGTAAGAGTCTGACAGCCTCCCTACAGCAACTCCCGGTGGTCCCCAAGGTATCCAGCAGGGCTGTGTATACAAACTACAAGGTCCATAAGGCCCTGCTGGAATTCGGGGAACCTCCATGCTGTTGGGAAGGCTCCACCTGGAGGCTTGGAGGTGTGGGCCGGAATATTTAGCCGGCCATCCATCACAATATATACTGTACTTACTTTTTGCAGCCTGCACTGTGAATGAGTACTCAACATGCTCAATAAAGACATGAAAAGTGCAACTGTTTGTGTGTTATTAGTTTACTCGTAAGGTTCCTTTTTTAAAATGTTGATTTGCATTACCACATTTTATTAGTAATAATCTAAATGCAGAAATCCAGATAATTTAAAAGGGTTCGCTTACTTTTTCTTGCAGCTATAGGCAAGTGACAGTGGCAAAGAAGTGACAACAAATGGTCACTGGCAAGGAAGAATGTACTTTAGACTTGGCCATTTAAGAACAATGTGGGGTTGAGGAGTACAGTTGTCCAGGGGCCTACCAAAATGTATTTTGACTTGATTTGAGGACATTGCTTAGAAGTAAATGCCAAGAGAAATATAAAGGGTTTTTGGAGTTGAGCTGGACAAAGGCTCAACTGACAAATAAATTAATTGATCGGGAAGATCAAAAGAGAAAGGCGGCAATTTGAAATTGTTCTTTGCACAGTGTATTTTTGAAACGCTGCCAGGATATGGCCTTTTCATATTTCTACAGTATAAATGTTTATTTCTGTATATCACTTTTTAAATATTTGTTTAGAAGGTGCTAATTTTGCAGATATTTGGGATTGTAATTATTCATATGTATTTTTTCAGAATTTTCAGAATTCTGATCACTTAAAATATTAATTGGGTTTATGTATAAAATATTCAGCCTAAAATATACCATCAACCATTATTTTTTACCTTTTTATTTAGTTTAACATTTACAGGTGTCAGAAACAGATCATGTTCTCTCATCCTAGGCCAAATTGGACTTGTCAGTTACCTAATGTGCATGTCTTTGGTATGCTTCATTTTACTTTTCTGTATTTTAATTTAAGAGAAAAGGAGTAGTTTCACTCAAACATACACTAATGTAAGCAATACAAACGTGTTTCAACATAAATATTTTTTTTCAAAACTATGCTGTATATAATTTAACTAAATGCAGGCATCTGTATATGTACAGTATATACTGTATATATTGCTATATATTGTATATATTACCTATAGTGTAGTATTTGGGCAGCACAAAGACAAAAATTCTGACAAAATGTATTGGCGCCGCAGCAAGCAAAGTTTTCTGGCTTTTGAAGAAAGAAGGAAGTGGTGGCTGAAGTAAAACATGTTAAAAGCACTTAATTGACAGTTTGTTTTTGAAGGTCAATACCTCTCCAAAACTGCAAGTTCAGTGAAGCGAGAGAAGATGGTAAAATGAACTGGATTTAGTGCAGTGATTATCAGGAGGCAATAATAATAAGATGCCTATTGTATAAAGTGGTCTTTAAGTACCCAAAAAGTGCACACTGACTACTTGTATTGTTCCTTATCTCTGGGTACTAAAATGTTAGTTGTGTGGATAAATAAAGAAGAAGGAGGAGGAGAAAGGAGAGCTAGCTAGGGCTCCTGCCTGCTCTTATTTCTAGGAAGGATGCAACATTCTTAATGCTGACCTTTATGACAAAAATAGATTAATACTAAAGCCTCCACTACAACATGGGAGAGAGAAGATGTATACACTAAATTTGGACACAATTTCCTCCCGCATTTCTAAAGATGTGTAGGCATGTTAAATTGTGTAAGCATATATGGTCCCAATCAAGGAGCAAAGTACCTTTCGTTCTCCTGATATGTTGGAGGGGATCCTGAAAACATTTTAAAAACATGGTGCTATAAAGCACTCAGTGCCCATTGCTGGGTTTGAAAGAATTTAGGCTGTGATATAAATTCAAAAGCATTAGCATTTTTTTTATTTTACTCTGCTTTACCCTCAGAAAAGGGTATACTTCTGGTCTGTGGCAGGATGGCTCAATAGGAAATTGATTCACGTTACACAATTACACTTATCCCCATTATGATACAGCCTTTTTAGCTAGTGACATTTTGTTCAAATAAGTTCTGTTGCCATAAATTTTACAGACCTCTAAAATATTAAACATACCAATGCAAATGTTCTGTTGAAGCTAGCATAATCAATTCTCCAGCAAATAAGTTGGCCGCTTCAGTTGTCCTAAACTGAAATGTGTATGCGTCATGAAAGCAGCTATTCTGCATGATGTTTGTCAAAAAACAAAATGGCATGGCATTGGTTTACAGATTGAGTATTCATCCATGATAAGATTTCTCTACCAATGTATATATGCATACCAAAATGATTGCATTTTTCTGATATAAATTCTATATTCCTCAGTACCAGAGCAAGAACAAGAATAAAGCAAAACAGGCCCCTCCAACACGATATTTCACATACTGGACCCAGTGATGGAATGACACCCTGTCTAGGGCTGGTTCTTGTCATTCATCTGATGCAGCTGGAGTACATTATTAGATTGACTGAACAGAATGTGCAAACTAAAAGTAGAAGGACAAATTAAATAACAAGTATGGAGCATAAAGCTAGGAAAAACAAAAATATCAGCAGGAAAAGGCAAACGTTTTGTAATTTTAATGCATAGCTGTATTTAGTAAAAAAATGTCCATTAAATCCTTGATTACTATGTGTAATCTCAGGCAGAGATTACACCAAAATATGTTAAAGGTTTGCATACTGTCTCGTATTAGCATTAGCACAAATACTGTAACTACTGTATCAACAAAACAATAATTATTATTATCGATAGAAATACAAAGTCTGTGAGTCAATATGAAGTGGATACCTTAAAAAAAATAGACAGGGATGTTTGATCAGAATTTCTTTCAGAACTACTGTATGCAAATTAAAGGTAACAATTGGTGATATGCAATCCCATCTTCATACAGAAATGCACAAAAAGGAGTCCCACAGACAATAATGCTCATTCTCCACGTCACGGTCAAATGGATAAGACTACAAATGACACAAAAATAGATGCCTCACCGCACCATCAAATCATTCGGGACACAGCAGTGCATTAGAAAGTGAACTGCTTATCTGACTTGATAAAATTCTGTGCATCTCAGGTCTTTTTCTTGTCCTTTCCAAATGGACAAGCACTATCTCTGATTCTGTCAGACCAGTACAGTGTAACATAGAAGGATTTGCATTTTCTTTTTGTGTGTTAGATCCTGCTAGCTCAGCTGGTTGCTCGCTGACCTTCAGAATGTGTCACCCTGTAGCAACTTAGTGCAGTCAGCTGGGAACTAACACAAACTGGCATTCTCCTTGGAGGGCCGGATGATAGCTATGTAGGAGGATGGTGGAAAACATCCCTGTGGTTAGTGCAGTCTGGCTTTCTCACTAATGAAGGACTAAAATTTGAACAATTTAAAACGGAAATGACGATTCTGTTTTCACATGACACGAACAAAGGTTGTGCCAGCTAAGGGGATATGTGGGCATATTGTATGTAGATTTCAAGCAGTTGGCCTCCAATGAAAATTTTGTTAATGGCTTATAGCTGTTGCCAAGGCTGACCAGGATCACTTTTGTTTACAGCAAATAATTCAGCCTTTCGTGTGTAGCTGTACTTTATTTACAGCTTGTTTGTTTTTCTAATAGTTAGCATTTCAACTGCACCACTGTTTTTGCATTTGCTAGCTACTTTAACAGCCTCCATGACTTTGGTTCATCTTCCAGTTGGAAAGAAATCAGCCAAAACAGCCAAATCAGCCAGTTTAGTTGGATGATGAGCCTCTGCTTATTGAGGACATGTGGCTTTGCCTGGAAAGCATTAAGGATTATTTTAGGAATGTGTTATAGACTACCAAATGTAGACAGTAATTTCAATGCACATCTTTTTAGTGATATTAAAAAGGCAAGTTTACAGGGAATATTATAGTCATGGGGGACTTTAACTACCCAAATATTATTTGGAATAGCCTTGCAAATAACGGAGCACAAGAGCAGGAGTTTTTAGAAGTAATCAGTGACTGTTTTTTAACACAGTATGTTAAAGCACCAATGAGAAGGGAAGATTGTCTGGATTTAGTATTTTGTAATAATCAGGATAGAATTGAGGGTGTAGAGGTGATTGAACGAATAGGGTCAAGTGATCATGATATAATACAGTTCTCAAAATTTTGGAAGAGTGTAGAGAACAAAGACTAAAACTGTTAAGTTTAAATTTGGTAGGGCACATTTGAACAGATGTAGCAAAGTCTAAGGAGGACAGACTGGGATAAGCTTTTAAGACTGGAGACATTCGAGGAGTAGTGGAACAGGTACATGTCTAACTTTGGAATTAGTAGGAAAATTAAAAAAAAACACTGCAGTGAATTAATAAAGAGCTAAAAAAAGAAGCTGCAAAGTACAAAAACATTTGTATAAGATGTATAAAACTAATAACTCCAATGTGAATTGTAGGGCATATGAGAACATGAAGGCAACCATTAAGAAGGATATTGTAGGGGGGCCACATACAGTAGGTATTGTTGTTTATTGTGTTGCACCCAGTCGCATCTCGTGTCAGCACCCTGTTTAAACTAATGTGTGTCTGTTTAAATGTCATCCCCGTAATAAGAAACAGGGAAAGGTGTTGCAGGGAGGCAGTGACCCCCTGGACACGTTAGGACTGGGATTTTAACAGTTACATCCGGCTCATTATTATTTATATATGTATATATATATATATATATATATATATATGTATATGTATATGTATATGTATATATATATATATATGTATGTAGATATATTTTACGTCACAGATTATTATTCTTGTATCTGTCATTGTATTGTATTTAATATATTCCCATACTTACTTTACATATTTGCTTTTGTTTGCTAGTCTTTAACCGTCGATATGGGAGGAGAGAAAATTATTATTTGTTAGAGGTACGGCTTGGTATTGATAGGTTTTCTTAGTAATTCATCCAGGCCACAGGTAATGGTAGTGAAGCTGCTGGCTGGGTAAGGGGTTGGCCGTTACAATATTGCAGTGGCTTATAGACAGTGACAGAGGAATATAGAAAGTAAAATGAAAAATGACCCATAAAGATTCTTTCAGTATTTTAGTAGTAAAAGAACAGTGAAGTAGGAGGTGAAGTGCATTAGGAACAGTAAAGGGGAATTAAAAGATGAAGACAGTGAAATAGCTAAATAGCTGATGCTTAAAACTTGCATTTTTCTGAGGACTTCACAAGTGAGGAAGCAGATAACCTCCCAGATTTTGAAATTGTAGAGGAAGAAGTACTGCTCAGATTAAATGGGCTGAAATCAAACAAATCTCCAAGACCATATAATATTTAGCCTTGAGGAGGTTGGCAAGTACAAATATAAACCTTGAGGCATATTTTTACGAAATCACTGCGCAATGGGGAAATTCTGAAGGACTGGAAAATGGCAAATATTATCCTGCTATATAAAAAGGGTAACCAAGCAGATCCAAGCAACTATAGGCCAGTAAACTTAACATGCATCACAGGAAAATTAATGGAAGGAATTATTAAGGGTAAGATTGAGCAACACCTGGCAAATACAAAACTTTTACTGAACGGTAAGTATGGGTTTAGAAGAGAAAGGTCATGTTTTATTAATATACTGGAATTCTATGAGGAAGCAGGAAATGGATGTGATCAAAGTGGAGCATATGATATTATTTATCTTGACTTTCAGAAAGCATTTGATAAGGTGCCATATTAGAGGTTGGGCATCAAACTAAAAGAAGTGGGAGTTCAGGGTGATGTTTGTAGAAGGGTGGAAAATTGACTCAGACACAGGAAATAGGATTATGGTGTGCAGAACTTTATCAGAATTATCTGATATTAAGAGTGTTGTTCCACAAGGGTAAGTGCTAGATCTGCTGCTTTATTTCATACATATAAATGATTTTGATATTAACATAAGTAATGAGCTAGTCAAGTTTGCAGATGATGCCAAGATAGGTGGATTGGAAGATAATCTGGAATCTTTTGAATCATTACAGAGGAACTTGAACGGCATATAGGCTTGGCAGATTTGTTACAGGTGAAATTTAATGTCAGTCAATGTAAAGTATGAAATATTGGAAGTAAAAATGTTAGATTTGAATACACAATGGGAGGTCTGAAAATCAAAAGTACACTTTACGTTAAGGACTTAGGAGTTATAATGAACTCAACACTATCAACTTCCAGACAGTGTTCAGAAGCCATTAAGAAGGCTAACAGAATGTTAGGTTATATAGCACGATGTGTGGAGTACAAGTTCATGGTGGTTATACTCAAACTTTATAATGCACTGGTGATGCGTCATCTGGAGTACTGTGTGCAATTTTGGTCTCCAGGCCACAAAAAGGACATAGCAGCACTAGAAAAAGTCCAGAAGCCCAGAGAAAAGTGACTAGGCTGATTTCAGGGCTACAGGGGATGAATTATGAGGAAAGATTAAAAGAGCTGAGCCTTTTCATAAGACTAATAGGAAACATGGTTTAAGTGTTTAAATTATGGAGGGAATTAGTCCAGTGGATCAAGACTGTTATTTTAAAATGAGTTCATCGAGAACACGGGGACATAGTTGTGAACTTGTTAAGGGTAAGTTTCGCAGAAACATTACAACAACAACATTTATTTATATAGCACATGTTCATACAAAAAGTAGCTCAAAGTGCTTTACATAATGAAGAAAAGAAAAATAAAAGACAAAATAAGAAATTAAAATATTAGTTAACATAGAAAAGGAGTAAGATCCGATGGCCAGGGTGGACAGAAAAAACAAAAAAAACCTCCAGAAAGCTGGAGAAAAAAATAAAATCTGTAGGGGTTCCAGGCCACGAGACCGCCCAGTCCCCTCTGGGCATCCTACCTAACATAAATGAAATAGTCCTCTTTGTAGTTAGGGTTCTCATGGAGTCACTTGATGCTGATGGTCATACAGACTTCTGGGCTTTTAATCCATCCATCATTTTTGGAACATCATGGTACTTAGAGTAGATGGTGGTGGCGCACCACAGACACGTACACAGAGAACCATAGACACTTGGAATAAGTCTACTTTTTTTAGAAGAGTTAAGTGGATAGGACAGGTGTGCTTTGTTGGTCTGAATGACCTGTTCTGTTCTAATGACCCCTAACAACATGTAACCAAGGGAAAGTTCTTTATATTTAATTGGCTGAGTATCTTGATTGGTTTGCTAAGACCCATATATACTACATTTTAGTAGTTTAGCAAAGCTGAATTAAACTGTTTAAAAAGATCCTTCAGACCACATGGCTGTGTTGCAGATGTTTTGACACAAAAAATGCAATAGTCAACAATTACTTTCTTGCTAAGCATCATGAGAACATATAAAGCACCAGTTGAGTGAAACTTTACAACAGCATCCAATGCACAGCAACATCCTATGAGCTATGAATCTTTGATGGTTACAACATTTTACACATTAGCAGTGTTGACAGAACTGAGGAGTAATCTAGCATGTTTCTAATGCCTCTGTCATCAGAATAACATGAGATTTGACCAGCCCTGTCTGTAAATGTACATTCAGTAATTTATTTTCTAAATCTGTTTATTCCAGTACATAGTATCAGGCTATGGGAGCATATCTCAATGGCATGGTGGGAACTAGCCTTGAATAGGTTGCCATTTTATTGCACAGCACACTAACAGAGCACAAATATCAAATCACCAGTTAACCTTACATAGGCACACCTTTACAACGAGGGAGGAATGCAGAGGAAATCTATGCAAACAGGATAAAAGTAAAAAGTCAAAATTAGAGCCCAAGACTCTAGAACTGTCAGGCACAAGTAATAACCAGTGGATCAGATTCACCAAGCATATGTACAGAAATAGTGTGGCAGCATGACAATTCTTTAATTATTGCCAGCAGTAACAGCAAATTGAAATTATGAGGCAGCACATTTAAGTGATGCTTAATCCTTTCTCTTTGTACTAAATTTTTCATCCTATATCATGAAATTACTTATATTAAGAGTTAACTGGTGACTCTGAAGATCCGAAGTGTAAATAGGAATGAGTTGGGTGTGTGTATGAGTATGCTCTGCAATTAGCTGGCATCCTCTATAGGGTTGACTCCTGCATTGCACTCAGAGCTGACAGGATCTGGCTAAGTGTTCTGTGACTATGAATTGATCATTTGTTCTTGTGTATTGCCTTTTGTTAGAGTTAAGAAAGTGAACACTGATAGAGGTGCTAATAGGTTGAAACACACATGGCATGGTATGAAAAAAATGTAAAATTAAGAGCTCAGGTAAATCAAAGTGGACAACAATTGAATGGTTGAAATATAAAAGAGCAAAAAAATGCTGAGAGCAACAGCAAGCAAACCTTAGGTCTAAGCAAGTTGTAATTACTGAAGCCACAGAGGGTATATAACTCATCCATGATTCATTGCTAGGCACAAAAGTAGAACAAAAAACGGTTACAGCTATCTAAAATATTTAATATAAAGCAAATAGCAGTAATTTTTAAAAAAAAATTTTATATATAAACCATAGGTGTGCATGTTGTGTGTGACAGTTTAATTCCTCAGAACAACTATGTTGTGTCACCTGTGTTACAAA
Source organism: Erpetoichthys calabaricus (assembly GCF_900747795.2). Lineage (NCBI taxonomy): Eukaryota > Metazoa > Chordata > Cladistia > Polypteriformes > Polypteridae > Erpetoichthys > Erpetoichthys calabaricus. The sequence continues at coordinate 139,924,819 of NC_041396.2, forward strand.
GTGCTACTGAAATGTTGGAGCTGTTGAAATTGGTATATAATGAGGACACTGTGAAAATGTCAAGTGTCTTTGAGTGACATAAGAAGTTCAAGGAGATACAAGAAAATGTGAATGACAATACCAGAAGTGGATTATCTAATGACAATGCCCCAAGCCATGATGCACTCAGTGTTCATGACTTTCTGCCTAAGAAATTAATTTCCAAATTTGATAATCTACCCTATTCAACTCAGTTGTAAATAGCCCCTTATGATTTCTGGTTCTTCCTAAAAATAAAACCTGTCATGAAGAACGACGATTTTCAGACATTGCTAACGTCCAGCATGACGTGACAAGGAAACTCATGTGTATTCCAGAAACGGAGTTCCAGGTATGTTTCCGACAATGGCGGAAGGAGACTACTTTGAAAGAGACAGTAGCCGCTACCGCACAGATAATCACACATTTTTTTCTACAAGTTCATTCCAGGAATTAAACTATCACACCTTGTATATTGTGTCTGTCTGTCTGTTAGATTGTAAGTCCGTAAACTTGATACTTTAAAAACAAAGCACTCAATCTGAATGAAACTTCGCAAATGGATTAGAATTCTGAAATGTTAAATGTATATTAATTTTGAGATAATGATTTTTGCATTTTTAATCACTTTTGAGCCCCAGTTGTGCTTGTGACTGGGTTACCAATTGAAAATTGGCCTAAGAGGAGGGGCCAGACAACGAATATTCCATTAATGGCCCTCTGAGATGGATAACTTTGCCTGGAGCAGGGAGACTGGTACCCACTTCTGGATCCAATCCTCGAAGTGGCATTCACTGGCAATGACCTCATATATGGGTAATTTATCTAGCCAGGGTTGGGCTCAGTTTGAAAAAACATGGAACCCCAATGTGGGCACACCTCCCAAAAGATCGAGGATGGTGTTCAGATGCATTGCATCTTGGACAACAGACATGAGTGGGATAGATCTAGACCCACTAGACGTTGGCAAAGAAGATTGGCTCTTGGGAGATGAAAGACAATGTTACTGGCAGGCAAGAAGCTGGAGCATATGCAGAAGGTAGAAAAGTTCTGGCTAGTCATCCTCTCAGCATATTGCATCATATTCTTGTTTGCTTGATTTTGGATGCCAATCCAGGTTAAATTTTCAGTTGAAGCATTTTCTCTTCCATAGCAACTCAGAGTTTTGGCCATTTGTGCTATGTTATACACAGTGCTCAAAAAAAACTATTTAGAAATGCCTGAATAGCCCATTTTATTACTATAAAAATGTAAATCTTTAATGTTTTTAAATGTAAGAAGTAAAAAAAATGTTTTCTGTACCTTAAACTAGAATAAATAAATCCAAACAAGCATTGAGAAAATGTTTCAGACACAGTAAATCGGGATTTATTTAATTTGTCAAAATCATAATTCCATAACTTTTCTGTTCAGGGTTGCTTCCATTCTAGCATGTAATGCTGGCAGTACAGGCTCTGTGTCCAATGACAGTGAAATGGATTAATGACATTTGATAACGGATGGAAAGATTGCATATCTAAAAGTGAGAATATTATTTATTCATGTTGAAAGCTTTGGACTCTGCAAATTTTAAAACATAGCATTTCTTTTGTTTATTATTTTTGAAGAGTTTTACAATATGTCATGTATTAAAAGTGCCACCTCTCTGAGATCCAGTTTCTTTCTCTCAGATCATCATAACTGTACACAGCCTTTAAGAAGTAGAAGAAGAGTATTAATTAGAATAACATATCAATACCAAAACAGTAGCTTTGACAAGGTGTAGAAAAAATGTAAAATCGCTCCAGTACCTATTTTCTAAATTATATAAAATTAATTTTTCTTCTGTAAAACTTTGCCTTTATAAAAAACAGCCTTGTTCTATAAAAATACAGAGTTTGCCATTTAACTATTACGCCTGTAAGTAATTATGTAAAAAATACAATTTTTTGATACTAAAATGATTGAATATTTGGGAAAGTTAGGCAAATTAAATAATCACATGTGAAGGGAATAGTACAGGCAAATCTAGTTAGCTAAGCCCTTAGGTGAGAAGTTCAATATGGTGACAGAAATGAAACCAATAACTTTCAAATAACTCAGGGCTAAGCCTAGCAAATCAGTACAGCAGCTTGATTGAGAATGGTGATATATGTCAATAAAATGCATTATCTATACTAATAAAAGGCAAAGCCCTCACTGACTGACTGACTGACTGACTGACTGACTCATCACTAATTCTCCAACTTCCCGTGTAGGTAGAAGTCTGAAATTTGGCAGGCTCATTCCTTACAACTTACTTACAAAAGTTAGGCAGGTTTTATTTCGAAATTCTACGCGTAATGGTCATAACTGGAACCTGTTTGACTGACTCACTCATCACTAATTCTCCAACTTCCCGTGTAGGTGGAAGTCTGAAATTTGGCAGGCTCATTCCTTACAGCTTACTTACAAAAGTTAGGCAGGTTTTATTTCGAAATTCTACGCGTAATGGTCAAAACTGGAACCTGTTTGACTGACTCACTCATCACTAATTCTCCAACTTCCCGTGTAGGTAGAAGTCTGAAATTTGGCAGGCTCATTCCTTACAGCTTACTTACAAAAGTTAGGCAGGTTTTATTTCGAAATTCTACGCGTAATGGTCATAACTGGAACCTGTTTGACTGACTCACTCATCACTAATTCTCCAACTTCCCGTGTAGGTAGAAGTCTGAAATTTGGCAGGGTCATTCCTTACAGCTTACTTACAAAAGTTAGGCAGGTTTTATTTCGAAATTCTACGCGTAATGGTCATAACTGGAACCTGTTTGACTGACTCACTCATCACTAATTCTCCAACTTCCCGTGTAGGTAGAAGTCTGAAATTTGGCAGGCTCATTCCTTACAGCTTACTTACAAAAGTTAGGCAGGTTTTATTTCGAAATTCTACGCGTAATGGTCATAACTGGAACCTGTTTGACTGACTCATTCATCACTAATTCTCCAACTTCCCGTGTAGGTAGAAGTCTGAAATTTGGCAGGCTCATTCCTTACAGCTTACTTACAAAAGTTAGGCAGGTTTTATTTCGAAATTCTATGCGTAATGGTCATAACTGGAACCTGTTTGACTGACTCATTCATCACTAATTCTCCAACTTCCCGTGTAGGTAGAAGGCTGAAATTTGGCAGGCTCATTCCTTACAGCTTACTTACAAAAGTTAGGCAGGTTTCATTTCGAAATTCTATGTGTAATGGTCATAACTGGAACCTGTTTTTTGTCCATATACTCTAATGGAGGAGGTGGGAACGAAGGTAAATGACGTTAATTGTTGACTGTCTTTTAATACTGTGTACTTGTTGAGTGTCTTTTAATACTGTGTAAGCATACATATTAACACATGTGCAATTAAACGTGTGCATTTACGGGGTGATTTCTCAGGCTTAAAAGCTCGCCTTTTATTAAAAAGGTAAATGCAAACTCTTTTCATTCTGAAGGGCACAAACCACGTTAGATTTCAGCCGTTAAACGCGCAAAAATGTCAGTACACCAGATAAATAAGCGCAACATATTATCAGTTGTATTGTATGCTTATAATACATATAGAAATGTGTTAATCGTTAACTAATATTATGGGATGGAGTTTTTCGACTTGCGCCTTGATTTAAACGATTGCATGTCTTGGTGGGTTTGCGTAGCTTATTGTCAATATCTTTACACCTCTTTTTAAGACTTAATTTAAAAAGGTTTTCTTTTCTTCTTAATTAAAATTTAAAAGCAACGAGCTGTATATACCCGGCGTTGCCCGGGGCAGAAGTAACCTAATCGGTCAAACACTTACATATATACCAAAGTAAACCTAATCGGTCAAACAGTTACATATATAAAAAAACCGAACCTAATCGGACAAACAGCTTCATATATACAGAAGCGAACCTAATCGGACAAACAGCTAATCTATATACATAAGCAAACCTAATTGGTCAAACAGTTACATAAATACAAAAGCAAACCTAATCGATCAAACAGCTTCATATATACAGAAGCGAACCTAATTGGTCAAACAGTTATGCATGTGCAGAATGATTTTACAAACATTATGCGTGTTAACAATCATTAAAAAGAAAAGATTGAGGAACTGTTCTTCTATATGTGATGAAGCCAACTAATAAGACAGATTTTTTTCAGGACCCAGCTGTTTCATAACTAAACTACTGCCACCCCAAAGTAATGCCTAATAGTGGTTTTTGGGGTAGCTGTGGAATAAAAAGGGTGTTTTTTAGTCAGTAAGAATCTGACACTACCCTTCAGTACGGGCTGAAGGGTGCCTATGTAAGGTTTTACATCCTTCCCGTATGGAAAAAAAAAACATACTAAACTTTTTTTTCATCATTACAGATAATCTCAGTCAAATCGAAGTACGCATTCTCAATTTATTTTTATCTAATTTTTTACTTTTTCACAAAGCCATCCCATGCCAATTTGTATGAATAAACTTTTGCTAGAGAGTTAGCAAAAGTTTATTCATGCACATATTTTAATACGGATAATCTATCTCTAATCAAGGTTCTCATTTTCATTGTAATTTAAAATAATAATAGATACTCATTTTTTTCTTCTGTTTTACAAAAACCAATCTATGCCACCTACGTCTTCGTCAAGTCAGCTTCATCCAGCTTCATCACATATAGAAGAAGAGTTCCTCAATCTTTTCTTTTTAATGATTGTTAACACGCATAATCTTTGTAAAATTATTCTGCACATGCATAACTGTTTGACCAATTAGGTTCGCTTCTGTATATATGAAGCTGTTTCATCGATTAGGTTTGCTTTTGTATTTATGTAACTGTTTGACCAATTAGGTTTGCTTATGTATATAGATTAGCTGTTTGTCCGATTAGGTTCGCTTCTCTATATATGAAGCTGTTTATCCGATTAGGTTCGCTTTTTTTATATATGTAACTGTTTGACCGATTAGGTTTACTTTGGTATATATGTAAGTGTTTGACCGATTAGGTTACTTCTGCCCCGGGCAACGCCGGGTATATACAGCTCGTATATATATATATATATAGCAAAATACCCGCGCTTCGCAGCGGAGAAGTAGTGTGTTAAAGAGGTTATGAAAAAAAAAGGAAACATTTTAAAAATAACGTAACATGATTGTCAATGTAATTGTGTTGTCATTGTTATAACTGTTGCTGTCTTTTATATATATATATATTATATATATAATATACACACACACATAAACATTTATATACATATACATATATATACATATCTACATATACACATGTACATATATATACACACACATACATAAACACACACATAAGACTTACTGAGTGAAATGGGCTTTCATTGACAATCATGTTACGTTATTTTTAAAATGTTTCCTTTTTTTTTCATAACCTCTTTAACACACTACTTCTCCGCTGCGAAGCGCGGGTATTTTGCTAGTATATATATATATATATATATATATACATATACACACATACATGCAGTTTTAATAACACAGAAATCAATATAAACATTAACATCATTATCATATGAGAATATGAAGTAATATATAAGAAGCACATTTCATATAAATATAAATTATTAAACAGTAAAATCTTCTTCTGTAATTTGCTACCGTGGCAATTTGTGTGTCTGTCCAGGATTTTAAATGACCTGTAGCTCGCAAACCGTTGCACCTATACACTTGAAATGTGGTACACATATAGTACGTCACGTCTACTATCCGCTTTATGGGTGATGATTGTTTTAGTCTTTTTATCTTTATTTTATTTTATTGTACAATCAAGTCCTATCTGCGCACAGCAGGGCAGCCGTGGGCGGATGCGTATGGTGTATTCACTCGATGTTATCGTGCATTGCGCTGTCAGTGGTATTTTGATAAAAGAATTTGAACAACATATAAGAAGCGTATAAATTATTAAACAGTAAAACATTAACATTTAAGAAGTAAAGTTACATTAAGTACTACTGCTGTGCCTTCGGGTATACCTCATTTTTTGTTTGCCCATTACATGCTTAAATGTATACATTTAATGGTGCAACCACCCGAGAACACGCGACATATAACCGAGCGTGGGAGAAGCATGGATTTTAAACACGCGTTGAGTTGATGTGCTGGTCTCCCTCGTGAAATAACTGGTAATGTTTGACTAAAATCTACAGCGAGTAAAACGACATTAGCTCCTATTTTTTTTTTTACGATCTCTGAGATGTTGCTTTTTTTCGGTTCAAGGCTTCATAAGCTCTTTTATGTTGTATGGTGTACTTATCCCAAACCATCATCTTTGAATGTTGCAAGACTTTCGCCTTGTATGTAGATCGGGGTAATTACATTCATTGCATTCCTAGTCTGAATCACAATGTGATTGTATGGGTGGTTACCTGGCACTGTAGGGTTGCCACCCCGTCCTTTAAAATACGGAATCGTGCCGCGTTTGAGAATGAAATTGCGCGTCCCGTTTTGAATCAATACTGGACGGGATTTATCCCGTATTTTTTTTATCATTTTTTTTTTAAAGCAGCGTCTCATGCAAATCATCCCACACGCATTTTTATGAAGATGCCTCCTTTCCTACTTTTGATTGGGTAATACTTGATGTCATCGTTAGTTTGATTGGTGTTTTTAACTGTCCAGTGAGTAGGGCGTGTCTTTCAACCGTAAGCAGATTTTTTGCACTGGTATCACTGACCTCGACGACGGCGACGTTATACGTCAAAAATAAATTACGATAAATGACGATTTTAGCGATACTTTATTACGACGGCGGCTACATAGACACGATCAAATAAAAACAAAAAAATCAAATAATCATTCTACATTTTCAAAACGTCGACAAAACGACGGAATGAAAAAAAGGCCCACCCGACGACCCACCCATTCCATTTTTATATATATAGATATATATATATATATGTGTATATATATATATATTATATATATATGTGTATATATATATTATATATATATGTGTATATATATATTGTGTATATATATATGTGTATATATATATATTATATATATATATGTGTATATATATATTATATATATATATATATGTGTGTATATATATATATGTGAATGTGTGTGTGTATATATATATAATATATATCTGTATATGAATGGAAGAGAATATATATATAATCAAAATACTCGCGCTTCGCAGCGGAGAAGTAGTGTGTTATAATATATGTGTATGTGTATATGTATATATATATATGACAGCAACACTTATAACAATGACAACACAATTACATTGACAATCATGTTACGTTATTTTTAAAATGTTTCCTTTACTTTTTCATAACCTCTTTAACACACTACTTCTCCGCTGTGAAGTGCGGGTATTTTGCTAGTATACTATATAATAATAATCAGGGAATACACCAAGACAAGGGAATACACTGATTCCTGTAATAAGAATGAAAAAAACTAAGTTGTGAACACCCTTGCACTCACCCAAAGCAGTTCTCATGAGGTAAATCACGAACAGCTTATGTCCAAAGTAAAACACTTATTTCAAACAGCAGAATATGGGGTAAATGGAGATCACTCTGAAGTACTTCTCTGAAGTGAATCTGTCACCACACAAGTTAAAATCCACTTGAGAGATGACACAGCTCATGCGGTCTGAGAATCAATGCTTTTTAAATTGGAAAACCAACTATATTTCAATAGGCTAATTAACAGGCTGCTGACTGCTTTGAGGGAGACCAGAATAAATTGTACAACAAATAAAACATGGTAGTAATATAATAAACAAAGGCTTGGCAAATGATTACAGAATCAGATATAAGTTATCCTAAATATTTCAAAGAATAGTACCTTAAAGTGTGATGACAAGCTAAATATTCAATGGTAATATAAACAACTTGTGCTAGAATTTTTAACAGTGTAAGCTACTGTAATTGAACAAACACAATGTCTAGAGTAGTGTTGAGTACAGCCTTTTCAATAATGCACTGTCGGGTGTTCTTGCTTTCTACTGTGAAATGCAATAATATTTTGGTCTTATTAGAACTGTTGAGTTTTTGAAAACTGAATTGAATATGTAAATCAATATAAATATCCCCTTCCATTCAGTGTTTTGTTAAAAGACAATGGGAAAAGCACTTGTAAAAAAGAAGAATTTCAGTGAATGCGAAATGGAGGTCCTGCTCAGTGAATTATAGGAAAGGAAAAACATACTATTTGGTGGCTTAAGCAATGTTATAAGCAACAAAAGGAAACTGAAGGAGTGGTGGAGGCACTCAAAAATTGAAGTTCAGAAAGACGCACAGTGCCAGAAATAAAAAAGAAGTGGTCACATACCAAACTTGACATGAAAAGGCGAGTTGCAGCCGACTATCTGGAAAAAAGAGGTCTATGTCAACATAAATTCCCACTTTAATCTCTAAATTTCCACTGGCCAATTTGTCATTAAACACTAGAATCCCTGAAGCCTAAGAAAAAAACTTGTAATCCCGGCCCACCTTAAATCCCTTCACACCTCTCTATCATTGCTTTTTGTTTTGTAAATGTGTTGATCAGCACAAGCAGCGTTGGCGTTGCTCAACTTGGGCAAAAAGGTCTCCCAGCTCAAGCCAAGGCTCCTTATGTGTGTATGAGATCTGGAGTTGTATAGGGTAAATAATACAGTATATAGTTATTTGGAATAAATGCATTTAATGCATGTTCCGTGTCTACAAAGATCTGGGTAAGTGTAGAATGAAAGGAAATGCAAGGCAAGAAATTCTGAACACATGCCTAAAGCAGAAACTTTTTCCATGTTAATCTAATAATGACGTGAAGTGTATAATGTGTGAAGACTTAAGTCCAAATATCAAATAAACATGTGCACTTTTATTCAAGAATATAACCATCCATCCATCCATCCATTTTCCAACCCGCTGAATCCGAACACAGGGTCACGGGGGTCTGCTGGAGCCAAACCCAGCCAACACAGGGCACAAGGCAGGAAACAATCCTGGGCAGGGTGCCAACCCACCGCAGAGAATATAACCAAACTTGTTGCTGTCAATGAGTTACAAACCCAAGCTCAAATGTCAATCAACAGAAAACTAATACATATTCCTAGATGGTGCAGAAGTATGAGCTGCTGCCTTATAACTCAAAGGTTGCAGGTTTGAGTCCCAGCACTTTGTGTTTTGAGTAGTGGCCTGCTATTGTTATTATTACTATAATATAATAAAAACATACATTGGATTTGAGTCTGTAACACCCGGTGTAAATTTTGGCTACTTGTAAAAGTTAGCGCTTTTTTTTTTTTTTTTTTTTAATTCACTTTTATTCTCTCAGTGACGTTCATGTGGTACAACAAACTTGCCTCTCCCTCTTTGAGTTGATGCTGTGTATCTCCATTATTTTCACAAGAGTAGGGATGACCACAGTTGGTACTGTGATTGATGCCACCTCAGAACTATTTGTTGTACCAGCCATGAAAGACACAATGTCCCATGACCGCTATCAGACTGGACAAAGGCAGAACCATAACAACAGACAGCTTCTTCACAGCGCTTTCACTGGCTAATAGACTGCTGCACCGCAACACAATATGCTACAGTATATTCTATGCATGGCTACCTTCCACTCATTTTCAGAGATATTAAGTGAAAGGTCCTTTCCCCAATGTCCCCTGGGATGTTTGAAAGGAAGAGACTTTAAAATGTTTTTTATATAAGGTTGTGATGCTATTTGAACTGAGATTGATCAGTAATGCCTCTGAAATAGAAATGGGTTAGGAGGTGACAAAAAATGGGCAGTTTCTTTTTAGCAAAGTTTCTAATTTGAAAGTAGTAGAAAAATTGTGTTGATGGAAAGTTAAATTTGAAGCGTAATTGTTCATGACATTCAAAGACATTATCATTATACAAATCTGTAAGTGTTTTAATCCCAGACCTATTCCAAACATTAAATACTATGTCGGTTTGAGAGGTTTTAAATAGGTGATTATCATGTAAAGGTGGAACAGATAACAGCTTCTCTTTATTGAAGTGCTTCCTATATTGGTTTCATATTCTGAGTGATTGATAGAAAATTGAATTATCAGTATAATGATGATAAATTGTATTTACTGGGGTACAAAGTAGGGTACATAAAGATGCACAACAAGATTTTATTTCTATTGCAGACCAGGCTTGTGTATGTTCATCAATTTGTGTCGATGTCCAGGGGGGTATTTTTCATACGTCGCTTAAATCACCCGAGATCAGATGCCTCATCTTGGATGAGTTAATGCCGGTGAAACTCATCTGGGATAAGTCGGTTTTTCAAACGCAGCCGTGTAGTAGGTCAGTTTAGCTGGATCTAATCATCCGAGATGATTCTGCACGCCCGCGCCTATATATTGAGTCTAGAAAACATGATCAGCAAGTCTTTGATAGGCTGCAACAAAATGACGAAAGGACGGGTGCATTTTTTTTTCACACAAGCTGTGTGTGTGTGTTAGTTAGTTAGTTAGTTAGTTAGTTAGTTAGTTAGTTAGTTAGTTAGTTAGTTAGTTAGTTAGTCAAAGAATTTCAAGATTTAATATGCACAAGGGGTAACACTGCAAAAGCAGCCCAAACCAGAAAAGACGGCTGGCAAAAAGTGGCTGAAAAATTAAACGCATGTGCATTGTACTTACTGAATGCAGCGTTTCATTTCCTATGGGTCAGATTAATTATTATTTAATATGTCATAATTCCAGATCAAACGTGAGCACAAGGAGAACACGGGAACAGGTTAAAGTGAAGTACAAGAATATACTTCAAACTGGTAAATATTGGTATATAACTATTTAAAGAATTGTTGACATAAAGAATCATATATAATGTAAAGAACATTAATTTTAAAGCTAATAAGAAGGCAGACAAGCAAAAAATAGGTGGAGGTCCATGCGGTCCAGACCTAACTCCTGCAGAAGAGTTGGCTCTCCAGCAAAATGCCCATCGCCCTGTTTCTGAGGGCATTCCAGGGGGAAGCTCCTCCTCAGAACCAGTGGCACGATGCAGTGGTCACTTCATTTCAGGTAAAGGATGGTCATTGCATGTATTTGTCCTCAATGTGTGCCATACGTATGTTCCATATAGCCCTCTTTTTTTGTTGGATCAGTTGCAGGGAATGTCATATCCCTAGAACCTGTGTCTCACCAATGAGATATTGACAAAGGTCAAATATTTGATGAAGACACTGTGTCTGATTATTCATCAGGAGGATAGGTACATTTTCCAAATAATTTTTGATCAAACTCCACTCTGATCAATCACATGTGCCCCAATCACATTTGGAAATCCTGGGTAATGAGAATGTTAGGCTGATTGTGAGATTCTTTATGGAACTGTGGGTGTTTTTGCCTGTGTATTACCTACCTGCAGTGGCATGAAATGCCTCTTTTGTCTGCACACGCAGGTGTCCAGGAAACACTATGAAAACCTGAAGGAAATATTTCAGAACCAAACAGACTTTACGAATTGCCTGGCAAACTGCACTTTTAGATAGATTTTCTGTATCGCCTACAGTATATAAAAAAAGTGTCGCTTGCAAAAAACCGCAAAGCAATGCATACTGTCTGTGTGGTTGTGAGAGCCCAACTTTGCCGAGTTTGACTTCAAATATAAGGTCCTAATAAATTTTTGAGGTACAATATTCCCCCTTGGCTAAAGCGGTATCTTTCGAAAAGAATTTCCTCCGGGAGCAATAAAGGATTTTGCCGATCGCGCAAAACCCTCTCTATATGAAATTCTCTTCTTGTAATTTGCATACCAATATCAATTGGTCGCTCATTCATGAACGGCAAAGTCATGACTGAATGAATTCCACGCATGGACATTGATTAAGTGTGTGAGCTAATCCTTGTTTACATAGAACAAACCTGCTCCAAGCAGGTTTGAGGATTTGGATGTGTTGCTATGACAACACATCCAGCAAGGGTTTCGAAAAAAACGACAGATCCAGGATCATGCCAAATATAAAAAAAAAACCCAGGTCTTTATAGATTGTATGTTTGCCCCCCAATAATAAAATTCAAAGTTAGGTAGTGCCATGCCCCCTTCTGCTTTAGGTTGTTGTACCGTTGCCCTTTAAATGCTTGGATATTTCGAATTCCAAATAAACAAGGTTATAATTAACTCAAATTTGTTAAAGGACAATTTGTTGATGTATATTGGGATGCTCTGAAATAGAAATAGAAGCCTGTGGAGGATGTTCATGTTGACAGTATTGATTCTCCCTGCTAATGTGAGATGGAGGGTAGACCATCTTTTTACATCTTGTTAAATTTTTTCCATACAGATAGCAAAAGTTTGTGGAAAAAGATTTTTATATTTACTTGTGATGTTAACCTTAGGTATATGAACAGATCTGCTAAAATAAATGAGAAGGTGTCCAGTCTAATATTGTGTGCTTGAAAGTTCACTGGCACTTTTATTCAAATTAATCATGAGTCTACATATCTGTTGAAATTCTGCTAGTGCATTGAGGACTGCTGGTATGGAAGTTTGTGTGTCTGATATACAGTACTTCTACAGATAGTGATATTCTCTGTTCAAGTCCTTCTCTGGTAATTCCCTTTATCTCTGATACATTTTGAAAGTGAATGGCCAGTAGTAATTGCAAACAGCAATGGTGATAGAGTACCATGTAGTTTGTAATAATGTTGTTAATGCAAACATAGGCTTCTGGACTGGTATTGAGCAGTCTAATTCATGCACATATATTTGTGCCAAACCCAAATTTGCGCAATGTGATGAATAGATCGTCCCACTCAACCATCTCAAATGCTTTTTTTGCATCCAAAGATAATAAGATCTCTTGTGTGTTACATTTTATGGGTGAGTATATTACATTAAACAAACATTAAAAGTTAGAAACTAAGTATCTGCCTTTACTAAATCCGGTTTGATCTTGTGATATTACATAGAAAAGCACTTTCCAAATCCTTCTACTAAGAACTTTATAGAGTATCTCTTTTGTACTCTTTATTGTGTAGACTTTATCAGAATGCTTCAAATCCCATAGACTTACTACTGTTTATAAGGTAATGTACCTTAACTTCTCCCCACCTTCCTTTCTATATGTATAACCTCAGGCAATTACACAGAGTTAAAGGACAAGAGGAGTTAAGTTACAACTTTTAATAATGTATTATCGATAATATTCATAAAATAATAATAACAAAGCAAGGTACATGTGAATATTGACAACCATACAACTTGATAGCTGCTAGATGTTTATTTTCAGGCAGCATACATACTTGTCGTTACTCACATGTCTCTGGTCAAGTAATCATTTATAGTCAATTTTCTTCAGGACAGACCACATTCTGGTCTCAAAATGGAGCCAAGTTGTGGTCCTTATTCTCGCCTCTTCAATCCGTGGTGTGTGAGAGAGAGGTGGAGGGGTAAAGCGACCACATTTATGCATTCTTTCTCTAAATACTTCGACTAATAGTATGTCATGGTACAGAAAGGCCTCTGATTCAAAACCAATCCCAAAGCCATACTTCAGACCAATGGGTGCACATACCTGTCCTCAAGTAGTCGATACGATTTGTTTAGCTGAAGCTACTTAGCTTCATGCAGGGGATGTCTCATTGAATGTCCTGCACAGAATCCCCTTGCCAAACCTGAGGTACCATTCCAAACCCTGCAATAAATTTCACATCCTGAGTCACTCCTAAAGACACGGGGGTTGGTTAGTTAGACATGAAAGCACTGTTGTTCTCATCAATGAAATAAGACATTGCTTTTCAAATGCTAATATTACATTTGCTTTGTCTGACTTACAAATTAAAACATACAAAGTATTAATCCACCACAAAGCTTCGTATAAGCTCACTTACAAATTATTTTCATCTTCACAATATGCTTGCCTTCACCCTTTAGTAAATATGAAAGATGTTGCTGAAACATTGGTTCATGTTTTTATTACTTCCCAACTTTAATATTGTAATTCCCAGTTCACTAAGAGTTCAGTAAGAGTTCTTACTTACACTGGGTGAAGAGGAGCACATCACTTCTATTCTTTAGCAGTTACGCTTTGTACCACTTTATTTACATATAAAATACAAATGTCTGCTTATTACTGTTAAAGTTTTGCATGGTCTAACCCCCCTATTTAAATGAGCTTCTATACCCTTTCTATCTTTGATGTGTACTCAGGTCCACAAGCATTTGAATGCTGGTGGTGCTTTAGAGCAAACTATTGACACAAGGAGGCTGGTAATTCACTGCCATGGTCCTCAGATTTTAGAATTTATTTCCATAGAGCATTCAAGACCGAACTTACCTATTTTCTTTCAAAACTTTTTTTTCTGTCAACATTTTTCTTGTCTTAGCTTAGTTACTGTAGATTTTGTGTTTTCGGCATTCTGGGTAGTTGTTTTTCACATGGTGTATTATCATGGTATTCTCCTTGAATTCCCTTTACTTACTTTCTCCAGGGATAAGTGAACTGACCAGTTTCATTACTAGATTGGTCTACTTTTGCATCTTAAGATTAACACACACATACATGATATACACACAGACCCTAACCACATAAGTGTTGTATCAATGACACATGCACAGCTTGTCACTACCTAGCAGTTTAACCACATAAGTGCTGTATGAATAATGCATGCACTGCCCCTCACTCCCTAGTACTTTAAGAGACTTACTGTACTTATCATTGGCATGAAAAACATACAATGTCTTAGATATATGTCAGACCTAAATATTACTTTAGTCTTCAAGAATATATTTAAACATACAAAGGCTTGACATCCTAGGCTATAGGCCATTTACCAACCAATTACATCTTACTTTTTGTACTGTTCCCTCTATTGGATGGAGCTCTCCTTCACAGCCTGATAAACCTGAGCGTATGGGAACTTCTGACTGCTCCAGGAGCTCTTAATGTTTACTTTATTACTTCAGTCAATCTAGATATAAAGGCAATGTATATAAATTTAAGAGCAATGTGGTATTTATTAAAGAGTAATAATACCAATAAAAGAAAGTATAAAATAAAATACAGGGAGCTAAGTCTAGATACATACAGAGTTTAGAAAAAGCTTACAAAGAATGTCAATAATTGGAAGTCCTGTCTTCTAAAGTTATGAAGTTCTATCTAGTAATCAAAGTCATCCATGACATGCTTTCACCATAGATGAAAACAGTTTCCTTATCTGATATCGCCTTCGGTCATTGCTGTTTCTACTTCTCTTTTCTGGTCCCTTGGACAAGCCATATTTATTTTAAAACTCCATGTGGGGTTTCAGGGACATGTGATATTATACACACTTGATTGGCTGGTTGTCAATATGATGGATGTCCTCACTCAAACTCCTTGATCTTTTTATGCATGTCTGTTTCCCTAGCAATAAAGTAATCAACACAGCCCAAAGCATCACAGCTGTTTCCTGGGCTTCTGCTTTGTTAACACAGATTTTTTAATGGGGATTGAATACTGGAAGAGAAGATGATTTGATGTCCTGGTACAATTTAGGACAAGAAAATAATTGTCCCTGCAAGTGACGTGTATTTCACTGCATCTTTTTTTGTTTGAGCAAAATAATAATTAAAATATAGGCATCTGTTATATAAAAAATTGCAGATCTGGCACTGCAGGACAAGTTCAAAAGTAAGTGTTGAGTCCAATAATTTGCTAAAGTTACAAAACAAATGTAAAAGATTAACAATCACTTTCAATATTAATATAAAGGTTTGATAACTTTGAGGCTATGGATTTTTATGCAATCAGCAAAACTTCAATTTTCTCAGTATTTAATTTGAGAAAAATAGCTTTAGACCACTTCATTCTGTTAGGGCGTGAGGTGGGTAGTCAGTAGTGCTCTTAGTGCAAAAATGAATCTGTTTTTTTTATCAGCATAATTATGACAACTGTGACCATGGCCAAAAACTGTTTCCTGGGGCACGCAGTGAGTAACATGGCCAATGGAGGATTTGCATTTTTGATGTGCCATCAATGCCAGTTGAATAGATAAGAGAGAAAAGAACATCATGATTTACAGTATCAAAAGCAGAGTTAAGATCAAGTAGAAGGAGAAAGTTGGGTGCAACAGTATTAGTAGACAGGGGGAGATAATCTCTCTATCAGAATAGCAGTCTCTGTACTAGGTATCATACGGCGACCAGACTAAATAGATTCCAAAGATTATGTTTGAAAAGAAAAGTTTGAAGGTGTGTAGCAGCCACCCTTTCAACACTTTTGCTAGGAAGGAGAGGTCTGGATTAGGCCTGCAGCTGTTTAAAATGGATGAATCAGGACCCGGTTTCCTGAGGACAACAGTAACAGCAGCTGTTTTGAGAAAATGTGGAATAAAACCATATTCCTATTTAAAATAACAGTAATGCATCAGGCTTTGTAGGCATTCATTTAAGCTCAAATGTTTACAACACACATTTGTAATATAAGAGAAATAGAAAAAAGTGTGCCTGTTTTTTGTAAGCCAATTTTTATAACTGCAGTTTTATTTTGGCAGCTGCACAAAAAGCAATGAGGCAACATTTTCCAAAATAACTCACAAGGAAAAGCTTTTAGGTCATCGATCCTTAATACTCATAAGAAAATAATTTTTGTTTTTTTAATTAAAATCTTTAGGATCTGGCAGGGGTGCACCTGTAAGCATTGTGCCCCTCATGAAAGACAAATTACTTTACAAAAAACATACACAAATAATTGCAAATCATGTTTTTTGATTTTGCCAATGGAAAGTTTGACAGTTTTCTTTTTAGCGTGACAAAGACTTTGTTGATTTTTATTATGTTGGTACTACGGAGTCCTAGTATGGACTTCATTGAGTCGACCAATGAGTTGGCATATCAATTAGATTTATTTGAGTTACTTTTATATGGTTGCCTGTTCTTTCTTGCAAAAATTCAGAAATGGAATTTAGATACAAGAACAAGAAAAAAAATCATTAAGAGTACATAAAAGAATGGTGTTTTAAGCCACTGATAAAAGATTTTAGTATCTGCACCATGGAAATACAGTTCAGGATAATAATTCCATTTGATTTATCTGGGGATACTATAATCTGGGCATACTATTTGTTCCAGTAAGAGTCATTTCATTTACAGTTGGGGAAGGAATAAAAATAATGTTCACACAGTAAAGGATAAAGTGTATACTGGTCCTTTTGTTGCTGATCTTTGTATGTACTGTACAATCAAACAGTCAATTTCTATTGGTCTTTAAACAACATGGTTGCCAGTTTTAATATTCAAGACCCAAACTGTAAAGTCTGTGTTTCACTTATTACATGGAATCATGCAATATTGTACTTTAATCATGTACCTGCTATGCACCTTAGAATTATGTTCACTATTGAAAAGTGGAATTGTAAATAAAACTGGTCTTGAATTCCAAATAACTGAATTGAAAATACCTAAAGCTTTTAACGGTTTGTGATAGTGTTATCTAGGACTACAACATTCTGAACACATTCTAAAATAGACTAGCTGTGTTAACCTGGTTTTACTAAGGAAATTTCCTATAACAAATTGCCTGTTTCTAAAAGTACAGTACAACCATCATTGTGCAGTGAACCACTGAAAAGATTAATATAAAACTGTTAAAAGTTGGATTAGTTGAAAAATTTTAAATTTACCATTTAATCATTTTTCTTTTTTATTTGCTTCAATAAACATACAGCACACTTATAAAATCTGTGTTTAATGCAGTAAATTAATGATATGCAAATATTTATTTAATACAATCTACTCTACATATATATAAAATCCTAAGCCTAAAAGTGCAACGATTGTGTATGACGTTTTTATGTCATGTTTTTTGTCTCACTTTAAATCGGGCTTATTTTAAAACCTACATATATACAGTGCATCCGGAAAGTATTCACAGCGCATCACTTTTTCCACATTTTGTTATGTTACACCTTATTTCAAAATGGATTAAATTCATTTTTTTCCTCAGAATTCTACACACCCCATAATGACAACATGAAAAAAGTTTACTTGATATTTTTGCAAATTTATTAAAAATAAAAAAATTGAGAAAGCACATGTACATAAGTATTCACAGCCTTTGCCATGAAGCTCAAAATTGAGCTCAGGTGCATCCTGTTTCGCCTGATCATCCTTGAGATGTTTCTGCAGCTTAATTGGAGTCCACCTGTGGTAAATTCAGTTGATTGGACATGATTTGGAAAGGCACACAACTGTCTATATAAGGTCCCACAGTTGACAGTTCATGTCAGAGCATAAACCAAGCATGAAGTCAAAAGAATTGTCTGTAGACCTCCGAGACAGGATTGTCTCGAGGCACAAATCTGGGGAAGGTTACAGAAAAATTTCTGCTGCTTTGAAGGTCCCATGAGCACAGTGGCCTCCATCATCCGTTAAGTGAAGAAGTTCGAAACCACCAGGACTCTTCCTAGAGCTGGCCAGCCATCTAAACTGAGCGATCGGGGGAGAAGGGCCTTAGTCAGGGAGGTGACCAAGAACCCAAATGGTCACTCTGTCAGAGCTCCAGAGGTCCTCTGTGGAGAGAGGAGAACCTTCCAGAAGGACAACCATCTCTGCAGCAACTCACCAATCAAGCCTGTATGGTAGAGTGGCCAGACGGAAGCCACTCCTTAGTAAAAGGCACATGGCAGCCTGCCCGGAGTTTGCCAAAAGGCACCTGAAGGACTCTCAGACCATGAGAAAGAAAATTCTCTGGTTTGATGAGACAAAGATTGAAGTCTTTGGTGTGAATGCCAGGCGTCACGTTTGGAGGAAACCAGGCACCGCTCATCACCAGGCCAATACCATCCCCTACAGTGAAGCATGGTGGTTGGCAGCATCATGCTGTGGGGATGTTTTTCAGTGGCAGGGACTGGGAGACTAGTCAGGATAAAGGGAAAGATGACTCCAGCAATGTACAGAGACATCCTGGATGAAAACCTGCTCCAGAGCGCTCTTGACCTTAGACTGGGGCGATGGTTCATCTTTCAGCAGGACAACGACCCTAAGCACACAGCCAAGATATCAAAGGAGTGGCTTCAGGACAACTCTGTGAATGTCCTTGTGTGGCCCAGCCAGAGCCCAGACTTGAATCCGATTGAACATCTCTGGAGAGATCTTAAAATGGCTGTGCACCCGACGCTTCCCATCCAACCCTGATGGAGCTTGAGAGGTGCTGCAAAGAGGAATGGGCGAAACTGGCCAAGGATAGGTGTGCCAAGCTTGCGGCATCATATTCAAAAAGACTTGAGGCTGTAATTGCTGCCAAAGGTGCATCGACAAAGTATTGAGCAAAGGCTATGAATACTTATGTACATGTGATTTCTCAGTTTTTTTATTTTTAATAAATTTGCAAAAACCTCAAGTAAACTTTTTTCATGTTGTCATTATGGGGTGTTGTGTGTAGAATTCTGAGGAAAAAAATGAATTTAATCCATTTTGGAATAAGGCTGTAACATAACAAAATGTGGAAAAAGTGATACGCTGTGAATACTTTCCGGATGCACTGTATGTTTGGTATCATTCTTTTCAGAATTTATCAAACTTTGTGATGTTGTTAGATTTTCAGATTCTTATTCCGTTTTTAAATTAGAAACTATAACATATCAAGAACTCATGTCCCGCGAGACAGGACTTTGTGCCAAAAGATTTAACCAAACCCGGGGCTGGAAATAAAACACAAAGAGTAGGACAGCTGCTGTACAGGCTTTTAAATGTTCGAAGCGCTGTGTGAGATGCAGATCATGCGGCACGGCAGCAGCAGCTGATCGAGTAAAAAAGGAGGTAAAAAAAAACCTGTATTTAATTCTCATTGTATCACCATTTAAGAGGGGGTTTCGGAGTAGCGACTGCATCTCCTTGGGCTGTGTTCAGCCCTCTTCTTCACAACGCAAGCGGCAGAGACGCGAAGTAACTGATGCGTAGCACAGGCCATGGGGGTTGGCGATTGAAGCGAGCAGGAGTGAACCCCCTAGTTTAGCTATAAAATGAACACTCATCCTTTTATTTTAAATGAATTCTTCTTCTGAAAAACCAACCATCACCACCTCTTACCAGTCAAAAATGTAAAATGCGGGAAAAAAGTTAAACATGGTAATATTAAATTGGAGCTATGCTGTAAAACAAATGTTTGAATGTGTGTGTAAAAATTAAAGTCAGTCAGTTAGTCAATCACTGTCCAACCCACTATTTCCTAACACAGGGTCACGGGGGTCTGCTGGAGCCAATCCCAGTCAACACAGGGTGCAAGGCAGGAACAAACCCCAGGCAGGGCCCCAGCCCACCGCAGTAAACATTAAAGTACATGATAAAATCTTAAATGATAGTTGTAAACACAACCTGATAGTTCTAGTGTAGTTGTATATAAAAGCATTAAATGTGACAATATTAAATTACACTCAGTACTTGAGCAGTGACATCCCCATTCTTGCAGAAAGTATTGTACTGAAAGACACATTCATTTAAAGAAGCAGCAATGCTTCCATAGTTGTACTCAACCTCAGATCAGTTGTGATTATATAAAGTGCTGCTTGTTTTATGATCCTTTTTGTATTTTGTCTGTCATTTGGAATAAAATGAATGCAGTGTGACTTCAGAAGAATAATTGCAGGAGGGTATGGCTTCTCTTACCCTGTCTGTTACCTATTTTTTTTTTTTTACATTCATTGCACACAGTTTTAATTGGAGCCTTGTCTTTTGATAAACAAAACACAATGACCACTGTTCTCTGATTTTACTTTTGATAGCCTGCTGTATACAGATATGTGTTACCACAAACAGGTAATTAAATGGTTGACTGTATTGTGAACGTAACATTACTGGGTGCTGGTTGTTTAGCTTTCATACACTCTTCATAATAGACTATGTTGTTGAAAGTAGCTGTATAAATTTTTACCTGCAGTGTGTTAAAATAGTTGGTACAGTACATTTTTGAACAGAAAATAATTTGCAAATTACAGACAATTCTCATCATTTTGGTACTTAAATGTTTAAAAAGTGTCAGATTGTCTAGGTTTGAAATTACTTATACTCAATTTTTCTGCAAGCTGTTGCAGACAGAAAAGAATTATATTCACACTTTTTTAAAAGATGTTATCTGGTATCAGACTTCTAAAAGTGTGTTTACCATTTAACATGTAGTTGGCCCCATGATATGAATGTGGATATACAAAAGTGTCAGTTTCCTGTGTTAAACTGATGTATTAACGTGAAGAGTAAGAGGCACAAAGCTGTAGATTCAATTGTCACAACACAATTTCTGTGACTTATTTATTACAAGTTTGAGCCCAATATCTATAACCAACATTTGTCTCTTCGACTTTGCAGCACAGTGATTACCTATGCCCAGTGGTGGGGAGCACCCAACCATGAATGCTGTCATGTCTCACTTATCCTCTTAGTTCAAGCAAGAATCATTTTTTTCTTTTTAGAGGCATATCATGTGTTTAAATTTGTAGTTACATTAAGTTAAAACACCCCACCAACTAACTCTCTTTCCATTAATGAAAAGTGTATTGTGCATTTTTCTTTAAAAACAGACGCTTATTGATTTTCATGAGAATTAGAACTGATGCTACCTATTAACTCTTAGGTTGGCAGCTGGGAATACCTACTGTAATGCCACTGATGTTCTAGGTAGTCTTCAGATTGTTTCTTGTCAATTTTATTAGCCTCTACAAACTTACAATATTTATTTTCCACTTCAGTTGTAGTAGTTGTCCACATCATCAGTTTGAGTAGTGTTGTAATTGTCTCCCAAATAGCATGACATTCTTAGTACTGGCATCACCTCCTCGTGAATGTTCATCGGCTGCCCCACAGCAGATGACTACTGAACAACAAATTGTATTTGTGGCAGATTAACCTTAGAAAAATGTACACATTTACTGATTAAGAAGAATTGAAATTAAATACAAATAACATCATTAGGAACACATGAAAATGAACAACAAAACACAAATGTTACACATAGAACACTGTACTATGTATACATTGAAATACAAATGTTCTACACTGAAAGTAAACTCTTAAAGCATTTGTTTTTAATGATACAAAAAGTCTGTTTATGTTTTTCGTAGAATACAGTGATGCTTTAATGCTGGGTTTGTAATAGTCACATCTTCCAAAAGTTAAATACATCACCCATGACCTTCATTTTTTTTATTCTATGTCCTATATTGTTAGCCATGATGATGATGTTGCAGTTATTTAAATTACCATCCTTACCAGTCTCCTATCAGCATATCTGGACTCTACCTTCACTAAATTCAGATATCTTAATTTATTTCCTTGCACCTGAATATTGCTTTTGACATTCAATGCCACAGTTCATCTACTCATTTTGTGCATCTTTCATGAAAGAGGGGTATGCACTAATGTTTTCCTCTTCATTATTTTGTAGATCTATAATTCTGCATTTTAAGAAAAGAAGAGTAAGTCAGTTTAATGCTGTAATTTTAAACTCTTTCTTTTTGTTGTTTCATTGAATAAGATTTGTTAAAATTTTCATTTTACTTTTATATGCTTAGCCAATCAGTTATGTTTAAGTGCGAGTAAATTGAGCTTACTTTATTTCCATTTTTTAAATTATGTTAAATTCTATACTGTTTTCACCTGTCAGTTTATTTCAGTTCAGTTCTTTGAAGGTTTGGCCATTTCCGTTTTAGTTTTTATTCTTTGTGATTTACCTCAGTTAGCAATAAATTTGGATAGAATCATTTCATTTTGTTTTATTTTTATTTTAGGGATATTTGTTGAAGATTAAGAAATGCATGATGTGCCTTCATAGCACTGGGATTGTATAAGCATGCAGTATGCTCATTAAAAACATAGCAAGTTCCTTATTTCCAAAGACATATGTGGAGTTATCATCCAAACATTTTGTAAAATGTTTCTCCCTCACTCCTGTTAAAGAGAACAGGCTGTTTATTTTTAAACTTCAGATAAAGCACAGTACCTTACGAAGGCAAGTAATTCACAAAACCTGCTGGGCATTTCTGATTTAATACACAGCTGTACAGTACCTGCACACTCTCATTTTGTTTTCCATCAACTAATCTGAGTAAATAGAAGCTTTCTTCAGACATTAAGGAAAAGTTTGTTGACCAATGTAGCCTGTTGGTTTACTTCCTTTGGCTGGTTTGGGTTTATTAAGCATGCGACAGTCCTCAAGCTCTTCTTATTCGTAAAAAAAATATTTAAGTTTATTTCTAAATCCATCAGGTACTTTCATTTAATTGTGCTACAACAACAACAGAATTTATTTATATAGCACATTTTCATACAAACAACGCAGCTCAAAGTGCTTTACAAGACGACAAAAAGAAAGTTATATGAAACAAAAAACAAAAAAAAGATTAAGCAATAACATTAAAGAGTAAGTAACAAAGAATAAGGTAAGGTCAGATAGCTGGGAGGACAGAAAAAAACAAAACAACTCCAGTTAGACTGGAGAAAAAGCAAAATCTGCAGGGGCTCCAAGGCTAAAAAACAGCCCATCCCCCACTGGGCATTCAACCTAACATAAATGTTCCTAAATAAAACCTCTTGGTTTTCAGACTTCATATGATAGTATTTGATGTTGGTCTTATGGACAGCTGGGACACCCATTTTCATTCCATCATCTGAGGGGGCTACATGGTGCATTGATAAGTTGAATCAGAAAAGACAACAGAGAATAGTAGAGATTAGTATGGATTTCAAATTCCTAAAGAATATGATAATTTTATGTCCATAAAGTATATCAGGAATACAACTAAAATGTAGCTACAAAAAAATATATTAAAATAAAGATTTTTCAGCAGTTTTTTTAAATGTTCCACAGCATTAGCCTGACAAATTTCTATTGGTAAGCTATTCCAGATTTTAGGTGCATATCAGCAGAAGGCTGCCTCACCACTTCTTTTAAATTTATCTTTTTCAATGATAAGCAGATCTCCATTTGAACATCTAAGCTTACGATTTTGAGTATAGGGGGATAGGGAATACAAAATATATGATGGAGCAAGATTATTTAACACTAGAATTAAATATTAAATATCTGAGAGTTCAGCTGGATGATAAATCAGACTGGACTGCCAATACTGATGCGCTGTGCAAGAAAGGACAGAGCCGACTATACTTCCTTAGAAGGCTGGCGTCCTTCAACATCTGCAATAAGATGCTGCAGATGTTCTATCAGACAGTTGTGGCGCGCGCCCTCTTCTACGCGGTGGTGTGCTGGGGAGGCAGCATTAAGAGGAAAGACGCCTCACGCCTGGACAAACTGGTGAGGAAGGCAGGCTCTATTGTTGGCATGGAGCTGGACAGTTTAACATCTGTGGCAGAGCGAAGGGCGCTCAGCAGGCTCCTATCAGTTATGGAGAATCCACTGCATCCACTAAATAGTATCATCTCCAGACAGAAGAGCAGCTTCAGCGACAGACTGCTGTCACTGTCCTGCTCCACTGACAGATTGAGGAGATCGTTCCTCCCCCAAACTATGCGACTCTTCAATTCCACCCGGGGGGGTAAACGTTAACATTTAACATTATACAAAGTTATTGTCTTTTTTTCACCTGCATTATTATCATTCTTTAATTTAATATTGTTTATTGTATCAGTATGCTGCTGCTGGAAAATGTGAATTTCCCATTGGGATTAATAAAGTATCTATCTATCTATCTATCTATCTATCTATCTATCTATCTATCTATCTATCTATCTATCTAAGCCTACGAAAAAACTTGTAATCCCGGCCCACCTTAAATCCGTTCTCTTCTCTCCATCAGCGTCTTTTGTTTTGTAAATGTGGCGATCAGCACAAGCAGCAAGCAGCCTGCTATCCCATCTTCACACCGCTGCAGGAAGGGTGAAAAGCTTTGTTTATCTGGGACTGAGGTACCTGGAGCTGTATAGTGTAAATAATATATTGTTATTTGGAACACATGCTTTTCATATGTATTCAATGCCTACTCCATGACTACATGGATCTATGTAAGTGTAGGATGACAGGAAATGCAAGAAATGTTGAACACATACCTATAAGACAAACTTTTTTCATGTTTTTGTACTAAGAACAAAATTTTGATGTGAAGTATATAATGTGTGAAGACTGAATTCCAAATATCAAATAAACACTTTCACAAAAGGTACAAGTATAACAGAACAGGTACACTTTTAATCAAGACTATAACCAATAGAAAAAGAAATCAGGTTAGTGTACTTCATTGTCATGACTGTAAGAACTGCTGACTCATAATCAAAAGGTTGCGGGTTCGAGTCTTGCCATGTCTCAATAAAAACATACATTTAATTTGAGTAAGTAACAGCTGGTGTAAATGTATGGTACTTGTAAAGGTTAGTGGGTTTTTTTTTTATTATTCAGTTTTATTCTCTCAGTCCCGTTCATACTCCCCCTGATCTGACATTGCTGTTTTCAAATAAAGACGTGCTATAACAGAGGTGAACTCAGATGAGGATGAGGGTTCTACATTGGGGAAAGAGAACAGATGCCCACCCCGCAAGAAATGTCCACTCACATATAAGAACAATGTAGCTGCACCAGGCATAAAGGCAAAAGATGGCACCGTATCTTCCTACAACGTAAAGTCACAAGTAAACTGCACAGCTTCCTCTGTTTGATCGACACGAGCATGCTCACAAAGTACATGTGTACTGAAGTGACTTTAACTGCAGGTGGAAGCTCCTGTCGCTCCCTATGCAACTGTGTTTGATCTTATTCAGGAAAAGATCCCAGTCTCCCCACGGGAGAAAGACTTTCTGAGACTAAGGTCATAAAGCTTATGAAACCATTTCTGGACAAAGGCAGAACCGTAACAACAGTTGCGTGGAGCTTCCACCTGCAGCTAAAGTCACTTCAGTGCACATGTACTTTGTGAGCATGCCTGTGTCAATCAAACAGACGATGCTCTGCAGGCTACTTGTGACTTTATGCTGTAGGAAGATATGTAAATAAATCAAGGTAAATAAAATTCGATCTGTCTTTTATATAAATCAAAGTAAATAACATTCGATCTGTCTTTTATATAAGTTACATATAAATGTTTTAATATAAAGGCCTGTCCTTCAACAAAACAGCACAGCTTACAGAGTTTGACAAGGTATTGTGCAAAGTCCAGTTTGTGATTATGTTTTGTGATGGTCTTTATTTAAAAACATTTATGTTACTTTTTTAAAATTTTGTTCTTAGTACTAAAATATGAAAAAAGTTTGTCTTTTAGGTATGTGTTCAACATTTCTTGCATTTCCTGTCATCCTACACTTACATAGATCTTTGTAGACACGGAATACGCATGAAATGAATGTGTTCCAAATAACAATATATTATTTACCCTATATAGCTCCAGGTACCTCACTCCTGGTGGGTGGGGATAGCAGGCTGCTTGTTGCTTTTGCTGATTGACACATTTACAACACAAAAGACACTGACGGAGAGGTGCGAACAGATTTAAGGTGGGCCGGGATTACAAGTTTTTTCGTAGGCTGTGGTAATTCTAGTGTTAAGGCTTTGTAAATCATTAGTATTAAAATTTCTACAAATCACAGCTTTGTATTGTAATCAGAGTTTCAAACAAAACTTACCTGCATCATCACATTCTGGAATTGCAGAAATGACTACCACCAGAAAGTACTTAATTTTATTTGAACAAATAATAGATTTGACCAATCAATCAATTTCTGATTGTATAGAGCAAAAAGTATACACAGAAACAAAAATGTTCTCACAAATGACAAAAATGATACAAGAATACAAGATGTAGAGCAAATAAAAAGAAAATGCTACTCCACCAATCACATTCAACAAAAGCTTGTGACAGAGAACAGGTCAGGTCAGGTTTGGGAGCATGCACTAGTACAGTACGTTGCTGAACCCACCACATGACGAAACAGCTCCGGATCCTGGTTGGCAACCCTCAGGCTGTCATGCGGTCCAGTCTCACCCTCCAGAAATTACCCTCTATCTGCCACATTACATGGTCGTCCCCTAGCCCTGGTTCAGCCACTCAGGTCCTCAACAATGAGGATCCTTCAAGCCGGATCACCCTTGTGGAATTTCACCTTATGGCCGTAGTGCTGTAAGTGACACTACCTCATAATACAGGTAATGTGTCTCATTTGGGACTCCATGAGCTCATTTGGGACTCATTCGACACAAAGTCAAACCAGCAGTACCCAAGGATTCCATGAAGAGACACAGTACCAAATGAGTCCAGTCTTCATCTCAGGTCACTGGATAGTGTCCATGTCTCGCAACCATATAGCAAGACAGGAAGTACCAAAACTCGAAAGACTTGGACCTTCATCTTTTTGCATAGATATTGGGAGCGCCACACACCCCTTTCCAGTGACGTCATGACCCCCCCAAATGCTCTCCAAATCCATCTAATGACTTCATAGGAAGAGTCACCAGACACATGAATGTCACTGCCAAGGTAAGTAAACCTCTCCACAAGGTCAACACTCTCTCCGCAGACGGACACACTGCCTCCATTGACTCCGCAAAGATCACAGCATTGTTGGCAAAGTCAAGATCAGTGAATCTTTCTTCGCGAACAGATGCCCCACTCAGTCCATGCAAGCATTGAACAGATTAGGAACATGAACACACCTCTGGCGAGCCCCAGAATCAATTGGGAAAAACTCTGAGGTTCTGACTCCACTCTGCACAGCACTCATACTCTCAGTGTACAGGCCAGCCATTATATCGAGCAATCTTGAGGGGATCTCGCAAAGTCTCTGGATATCCCATAGGGCAGCTCGAGTCAAACGCTTTGCCAAAATTGACAAAGGCTGCAAAGAAACTCTGCTGATATTTGTGTTTGTACTCCAAGAGAACCCTCAGTGCCAGGATGTGGTCAATGGTAGACTTCTTAGGCATAGAACCAGACTGCTCCTGTCCATGGTAGGTGAGCAAGTGATCACGGATCCTATTGAGGATGATCCTAGCATGGACCTTACCTGGCAACGAGAGCAGTGTTATCCCCCGTAGTTGCCACAGTCCAGGTGATCACTCTTCCCTTTCCAAATAGGGATGACAAGTTCTGTTTTCCAGTCATTTGGGATGACATCAGTCTTCCAAATGTAAGCAAAGACTGCTTGCAATGCCAGGAGGACAGCCTTGCCCTCAGCTGGTTCACCACCTGTGCAATCTCAGTGAGATTAGATGGTTCACAGCTAATTGGTGGATCAGCCTCAAGAACTGTGGAGAACAAGAGAACAAAGATAAGATAATGTTTAGGCTCCCATGAGAAAGCTTGTTCTTCATAATCCAGCGAGCCCAACGGTTCATTTTAATGAATTAGCTTTGCTTGAACCTTTTTTAATAGCTTATTATATATAAGTAGATCATCATTCAAACTTGATTAAAAAATTACTACAAATCAAAACTCTACACCAGAGCCTAAAACCAGAGCTATAATCTATATTTGTTAAAATTTCTGTTGTTACAAATTTTGTTAGCTTGACGGTGGACCTAAACTACCATCTTTGTAACTTGTCTATGATACAATGGCTTGATCTCAGATTATAAATTAGTGCTTTCTTTTTCAAATCAGGATTACAAATTTAAATATTGGATCATTGCACTTTCACAAACAAAGTATCCTTCAAAGTGAATAACTGCACAACTGTGCATGAATAACATTTGCAATGGTTGGGCATGACAAACTAATAGGATCACTTTAATGCAACCTTCATTCACCTATGGGGTTCCAGACATCTCAAGGTTTAAGAATTGATTTCCATGAGAAGGGTTATTGTGCTGTCTCTCCTTTGTAAACTTGTGACAAGTCCTAGGACTTTGAACAGTTGGCTACTAGCAATTGGTTTGTTTAAAAAATAGAATCAATATCTTTTTATTTCTGTACATTATTTGAGTGTGCAGTTTTAATTTCTGTTTAGTTTTGTTGTTATTTCAATTAGATAAACAATTTTTAAGTTGCTTTAACTATAGTTTTCATTAAGAACAGTAATTTTAGTGTCCTTAAAAATACTCACTTCCAGATTTTTGCTTTATTTTTTTAATAGAATCTGTTGTGCAAATCCTAGTATAGATTTAATTAAGCATAAGACAGGAAACAATGGTGGCATTATTGCATTGCTGGCTGAAATTGACCTTGAATCTCAAGGGCCTTCTCACAATTGGGTTAGTTTGATGTGTTTTTTCAGAGACTGGTGCAATTCATATTTCTGTTTGATGATGATGTGAAAGCTCTAAATATCTTAAACTGAATTAATTAAACCAAATTGAGTCCTCATCAAACATGACTATGATTAATTTATAAGAAAGCTGACTTCTGTTGTTGTCCTCAACTATAGTACAAAGGATTTGTTACAAATTAAGTGAACAATGATTAATTGCCTTTTCCATTCTTTTAACATGTTAAAACACAGAAATCAATCAAAAGTAAATGAATGAATAAATAAATAAATAAATAAATAAATAATAAAAAAGAGCCTTGCAAACATTTTGGTAAAGAAGAAAAACAATTGCCAAAATTAACTTTTTTCTGTATCGATAATTTACCCCAAACACAAACAACCGTCCATTTTTATAATTTACAATTTATTAGAATAGGCCAATAATAATAGTAATTAAATTCACAGTATGCAGCATTCTTGTTACTCAGTCAGGATTTCCAGCCACAAGTTAAATGTTTGCATAAATTAACCTGCTAAGTACTCAAAAGCGTTTTGAAAGAAGGATTATTTAGTTTTTCAATATTTTTCTTTCACCTTTAAAGTGTAAAGCCTATGCATTATCCAAGAATAGCATTTAGCAATAATAATAATAGCAATAGGTGTGTCGGTATTGCACGTGGGTCACAGCCAACCCTGGATGAAATCCCAAAACAACCATTCTGATGATCGAGCTCAATGCATCACAAGTAGATCTTGGCCGATCCAGGACGACCTCCCGAACCCCTGCTCTGACAATCATTCTCGATTTACTAAAGAGGAAAAGCATTGAAGATTCCGCTTGATTCCTCTAACACTCTTATGATTATTCATAACACTCCCCAAACCCCACTTGGACCATTGTACTTGATTCTCTGAGGCAGACCACCCCCACTCAGACAATCACACTAAGTTCATGGAAGGGGAGAGGGTACCCAAAAGGTTACAAAGGTTAGGAAACACTGTATTAGAGTCACCAAATTGCTTTGCCTGGAAAACAGGCTTTTTTGCAACATTATGTTGATCTTTCTCTGAACCATACATTATAAACAGTTAAAGCAACCATTTAGACTGAGACAATTACACATTGCATTGCTCATGAAAGAACATTTCGCAGGACACAATTTATCAACATATATCATTAAATATCACAAGCAAATTAACCAAATAAGAAGACAGCTATACATTACCTTTTATTCTTTAATGTTAATTAAACCTAATTAAATATGTTTTAGTTTTGCATTTTGCTGTGCACCTTTATTTTGTGGTAATATTCATAGTAGGAACATTAAATAAGCTCAAAAAGTACTGATAAAGAAGAGTGGCTGCCTTAGTAAGCATCCATGTCTCAATGACATCACAGTTAACACATACTGTATGCCAATAACTTCCATATTGTGTTTCAAAATCCACCAACACCCACAATGATGTCAGATCAGTGTATGAATCCAGAATACAGAAATCAGAGGCAAAGGAAAAATTATCTGCATTAAAAAAATTTGAAAACAAATCAAACAAACCAAAAAAGTGCCAAACAGCCATTACTTCTAATAGAGAGAGGCCAGGATGCAGAAAAGCCAGTACGTGATATCCAATTATTTTTTCCATTCACAAAATCGGGTACAAGACAGCAGCAAAACCACAGCAGGACATTTGCACATACTTTGTCATCTGTTGCTACAGGGTTAGTTTAGAGCCATCCATCAACTTAATCTTGACATATTTGAGATGGTGAAGTAGAGTATGAGAAGGAGAACATGTAAAGGCAGTGACTGGAGCAAAATCCCAACCATAGTACCTACAGCTGTGAAGTATCATCACTAATAACTGTATCATCCAGGATCATGTTTAATTTGAAAATGTAATAATTTAACTACAAAAAATCTAACAACTACAGCAATACATAGATTTATAAATGGCCAAGATATAAAATGAAAAAGCAGCTCATTACTGTCACTGTCTGAATCCCTCATGACATTAGTGCTATAATCTAGGGAATGTTCCCCCTGTCCGGAAACCTTTATTATGAAATTTCAACAAAAGGATTGAGTACCTAAATGTGGATACTTACTATAACCCAAATATAACATCTGTCTCATTCATTTGGTGTATGCTGTAGTCTCTGAGCCATTACAGTAGTGCTTCTCTGTTCATTTTAACAGGAATTGCCCCGTTTCCAAACACATTTAGTTTCTCAATCCAGAGAACCTCACATCCTGCTCAGATTATATGGTTTTGTATCCCTCTCAACCTTTTTTCAATTTCATTCTAGTGGGCTTAATAAATTAGTAATTGCAGCCTAACATCTCTGGCTATCAGTTTTGCCAGTCTCCAGATGACTTTGTAGTTGTCCTTGTGACCTCTTCCAAGACCCAGGCCTATTCTAGAACACCACAAAATAAGCCAGTCCTCAGCCCTTTCTATTCATTATATACTCTTTCCTCCTAATCACAAAAGAAGCCTTTGTTATAATTCAGCGCCTTTGGCAAAAAGAGAAACAGATGTGTAAAACCATTGAAACCAGAAAAATAGAATGATTCAGTTTCCACATTAATTAAAAGAAAATTGCTCTTTCTAGGCTCCAATAGGAACAAATGATCAATTTGTAAAATCATTTTTGAACAAATTGGTTTTATCTTTGAACCAGTGAAAAAAGTAATCTGTTCCTTTTCTAAGCTAATATGAAAAGGTGCTACTGTATATATTATCCATGTTAAATATGTAATTTTTAAAACATTTTAAATATTAACATGGTTGTGAATACCGAATTCATCATGCAGTAAGGTTCACTACCTATCACTCAATATTAAATAATAATAATAATAATTTTAAATCCAGAGAGTTTAATAAGATTCTATCATACTACTTAATTTAAAATATAAAAATGTAATTAATATTTAATATAATATCTAATGGCATAGCATACAGAAAAAATTGCTAGGGGCATGTAAATGCAGTGAAATTCAAAGAATTAAGTACTAATAAAGTCAAACAGGCCATGCAGTCAACAAGCTTGTTAAAGAAGGTTTCAGTCAGTCATTATCCAACCCACTATATCCTAACACAGGGTTACGGGGGTCTGCTGGAGCCAATCCCAGCCAGCACAGGGCGCAAGGCAGGAACAAATCCCAGGCAGGGAGCCAGCCCACCACAGGCACACACACCAAACACACACTAGGGACAATTTAGGATCGCCAATGCACCTAACCTGCAAGTCTTTGGACTGTGGGAGGAAACCGGAGCACCCGGAGAAAACCCATGCAGACACGGGGAGAACATGCAAACTCCACGCAGGGATGACCCAGGAAACAAACCCAGGTCTCCTAACTGCACGGCAGCAGCGCTACCACTGCGCC
The DNA here is from genome assembly GCF_900747795.2 of Erpetoichthys calabaricus. Classification (NCBI taxonomy): domain Eukaryota; kingdom Metazoa; phylum Chordata; class Cladistia; order Polypteriformes; family Polypteridae; genus Erpetoichthys; species Erpetoichthys calabaricus. The sequence goes on from NC_041396.2 coordinate 139,957,294, forward strand.
ACCATGCTGCCCCTAAAGAAGGTTTCATTATTTTATTGTCTTCAAAAATACCTATTCCTTCTGTTGCAGAAATTTTAATTATAATAAGGTCTTGTGATTAAAATGACCACCTTAGATTTTGTTTTATATAATGAATTATTATGTAATTATTTAATTATGCAGTAATAATGTAATTAATTATTTTTCTGTATAATCATGAAAATTAACTTGTTTATTATTTTGGTTCACCTGTGCTACATATTATAGCTAAATATGGTGTGTGTATGTTTGCTAGGTATATCTGCTTTAAAGCATCCCACATGTACAGCTTTATCTGCACATGGACAGCCACCTTAAGTAAACTGAGACTTCTGTATAGCTGCCTTATAGCACCCCACATGTATGGTTTTATCCACACAGCTGCATCAACAAAAGTGATTCTAGCTTGGCATATGCAGACAAAATAATTGCTTTCAAACCTAAGTGTCACTTTAAAACACTTGTACTACTTACAAAAGCAGATGGTCGCTTTTCACGCTGCTACATGTTGATGTCCCTTCTCAACTGCTAACCCCTGTGGAATATGGCAATCATCCACATTAGGTGCTCTTAATACGAAACTTTCGTCCAGCCAAACAATATAAATTTGCTATTACAATAAAGTAAAGTTAACAAAGCAGTAAAACCAATGGAAGCAAAAAGAGTTTAAAAGAGTATTTTAAGGATACTTTCAGTGAGGATACAGATGATGATGAGAATTAGTTCCTTTAAGTCTGGGTTTGTAGCTTCTTAGCAGTCCACAGAGGCCTTTTAACTTATCAGTTTCGGTAGGAATTCAGATGTCTTGTGTAAGTGTATGTGCAGCATGGATCCCAAAGTAAAAGACTTCTCTCCATGTGGAGTTAACAAATTTGATAGAATTGACCGTTAAGCAAAGAAAGGCAGGAGGAAGTTTAAATCATATACCGCACTCTTTATTACACAGCAATGGAGACCTCACCATGGTGCAAGCACTTAAACTAGGAAGTGCTTCAGTTTATATTACACTTCATGTCATCTATGCCAAATAGTTCTTCCCACCATTACCTGACTGAAACTGGCCATCATTACTTCATACCCTGTACAGGTGTCTGAAACTTATTTATTGATCAATTCCCAGCATTAGAGTTGAGACTAGGATGACCCACACATGAGATAAAGTTTTCTTAAGTGTTCTTATATTACACACTGTCCCTTGACTTGTCATCACCTCCTGCTATTATCCAAACAAGCAGGCAAATGCCTTTAATAATTAACTCTTATATAACCTAAAGCTGACTAATAAAACACGTTTTGCTTTAACTTTATTGAGAATGCATTGATAACAAAAGTTTAAATTTTCTGTACAAACAGCTTATGTAATATTAATATATTCTTATCATCAATACCAAATGTTAATCAATTAGGCTGATTCCACACAGACATTACATAAATAATCGATAATCTTAAAACAACTGTCATGTTTATATAAAAAGATTATGTTATTTACCCCAGGCTAATAAATAAAACTCTTTTAGATTCCTAGCACACTTTTCCTTTTATGAATTTGTAAAAAGGATTAAACAAAAGATACAAAGTTCAATTCATTAAAGATTCAGACTTTACCTAACAGTTCATATTAATATCATTTAAAATATGCAAACTATCAAATAAAGATTTTATTAGGTACAATTGCAGCTTCCTTAAGCACTTATCTAAGGCTTGTTTGATAAATGTCATCCTAGTTACTCAGTCTTAGGTTTATCACAGTTTGTCTCAACAATTTAAATCAGTTCAAATAGATTGTTTGAACAATCTTCTGAATGGATTGTTTCCATTACCATGCATCTTCCTCTGTGTGAATCAACAAAATTACAAATCATTTTTGTGATTAAATCACTAAATTAAATGTATTATGAAAAATTGTCTTTACTGTTGTTACCAGAAAACTGGCAGGGGTGATGTCATGTATCATTAAATAAAAAGGTGGTTGCTTTTTTATTTTCTTATTGATTACTTGAATGTAAGCAAAATTCATACTCTGGATGTACTATTGCATGGCTAATCATATTACATTTTGGTTTTGTGGTTAAGTTAAATTGTTGAAGATGCCACTTAACTCAACAATCCTTGTCTTTTTTCAGGCTCGCTGAATGTCCTCGTACGAGTGAAAAATATTGGGGTTCTCGATACACAGGTGTGGACACTCAGTGGAAACCAGGGTCCATGGTGGCAGCAGGCCAATGTCACTATCAGCCCAAGTGGATCATTCCAGGTACACAGCAAATCAAAATTAAAGATTTATTTGGATGCTTCATATATATATATATATATATATATATATATATATATATATATATATATATATATATATATATATATAGGGGAAGACGGGGCAGGTTGTCTCAGGGGTATGTTGTCTCGAGGGTCATCTAGCAAAAGTTATTATATCTATGGCGCGCTGACGTCACTGGATAGTGTGTAAACAATACAGTGATAAGTAGCAGACAGTCGGGTAAACTCACGGATTACAACTCGTATTTTTGTCAATGAAAAAACATCTTTTCGTGTATCAGAGAGTTTCACATTTCCAGAGAGTATTTCAACACAGGTAACTTTTTCAAGCACTGATTTGAAGATCTTTGAATCCTGAATTTATTGTACAATGTGCTAGTTGTTTACGTTAACTTCGTTGGTGCTGCTGAAAACGGAAATGTACTGACCTCTATTAGGGCATGTTGTCACATGTCACATGCGTCGAATTCTGTCAGAACAAGACTTCATTTTCATCTTCCTGGAAAAGGATGAAATATGGGAGCATGATGCCAGTGATATCATCATGAAGTTGCCTGCCCCCATTCACACTGGTGGAACTACCAGAAGCAGCAAGCAGTTTAAGTTTCGTTATGGATTGCTGTGCAACTATGGCACTGACATAGGCCTGGACTAGACCTGTAACAGTGAGCAACCTATGACTGTAAAATTGTGTTTAGTTACAGGAACATGATGCTGCTGCAACTGAGTTAGTCTATAGTAGCTGGTATGTTCTAAAGGCCTACTTGATGACAGCTTTAACTATTCGTGACAAATTCCTGGGGTATGTTGTCACATCTCAAGTGTCCCGGTTTAAATGAGTTTATTACATACTAAGTATCTCTGTTGATAATTCTTGTTATTTTGTATCTGTTTAATGGTAATTTATCTAATCAATGCAGGCCTTTGCTTGGCAATAACTTTATATTTGACCCATCCACAGCTGACTAAGTAAAACTTGAGACAACTTGCCCCGTCTTCCCCTATATATATATATATATATATATATATATATATATATATATATATATATATATATATAATAACACCCTTCAAGGTAACCAGCATTTTAAAACATATTAAATGTACAGTGAAGGTGATACAGTCGACAGACCACTTACACAATTTAAGTATTATTATGCTGTATTATGCATGCACCAACTTCATTCCCATGTACATTACACTCAATGATTTTCAACCTTTCATTCTTCCATTGATAGATAATAAGGAAAAAAGAGGTTTAATACTAGAAAAATATTCAAACCTAGAAATGTGTGGCACCACTCTAGTACTTCTTTCCCTCTGACTTTTCTCTTGTCCCAGGTGCCCAGAGTGGAGGTATTTCTATCTCTTTTCCATTACATTCTGTTTCCGCTCATCTCCTTATTACAAGAAATCTCTTGCATATCATTCACTACTACATCTTTCCATTTGATTTATGTCTTTTTCTATGTTCTCTTAGCAACTCCATCTCTAATACTCTGCTTTACATACTTTTTTTCTCTTCTCTTTATATATATATATCCACTAGGCCTGGGTAAAAAATATCAGTATTCTGATTAATCGATATTTTTCATTTAAACGATTCAATATCAATTGTTAAAGTCTTAATGTCTTGCTTATCTTCATTTTTGCCATCCGATCCAGTAGATGGCACTAATGTACCTGTTAAGGCTTTCTACGGAAAAAGCACTTTGCATGATATGGTGTGTCCTCTTTAACTGAAATCAGCAACTTAGACACTTAATTCAGATGTGTGGACTTACTACGGATTGAAACAGTGTGTTGGTGAAGAACAACTGGATAAAAACAAAGCCATATGTAAACTGTGCAACTCAGAAGTTAATTATTGTTGTAACACCCAGAAACATTGTTTAGCTTCAAGCTTCCGTTTAAGTCTTCTCGTGCCCACAAATATAACAAAATCTATAGTCAGACCCAGTTCTGGACCCATTTCACAAAATATACGTGACCCATTCCAATTAAATACAACAGTGACTTGTGACTCACTGGCAGTAACCTGTGACTAAAATAGTTTGAAAACTCTGATGTAGAGGGTTAAAATGCAAAACTGAAGCTGGAAGCAGATGAATTAGAAATATGTAGGGTCAATTATTCAGAGAAACAGAGCAGTGAAGGAAAAAATGGAGAAAGTATAGAAGAATATTCTGTGGCAAAAAGATAGCTATGAAGATAAAAGGAAAAATATACAATATGATAATGAGGCCAGCAATATTGTATGTTGCTCATACAGTCCAGTGGGATACAAGTAGAAGGGAAGGTGCCTGCTAATCTAAATGTTAAAGAGTTTCAATACTATGCTGTGCAAATAATATCACATTGAAAGTTATAGGGTTTAATACATAAAACATCCTTCAGACCCTTAGTCTCATGTCATTAGCAAACTGTAAGCAGAAAAATGGTCAAAAATCAGACAGTCAGTGAAAGTGTTTTGGAGAGAGCTGGTGGCGTTATGTGTTGTTTTGGGATAGAAATTATATTTGTACAAAATTAATTATTATGAAACACATTGAAAAGCAAATTGTCCACAAAGCAAGGAAGAAATTGTATAGCTAAGAGATTAAAAAGCCAAAGGGACTGAGAAATTTTAATCAAAAATACAGGCAACGGCGTGGGCCGTTAACCGGAAATGGTTGAGAGGAGGGCAGGACTTGAAAAAATCTCTTGGCAATAGTCTCGTCTCATCTGAGAGGAGGGTGGGACTTGAAAAAATCTCTTGGCAATAGTCTTGTCTCAAGATTTTCTTTTATAATAGAGACATATGTGTTACTCGATCCCTTCATTTTATTAGACATGTATGTATTTGTTTCTTTATTTACAGCTGGTTTTCCTGTATTTTTATTTTTGTAATATTATGGTCAATATTAATAGGTGTAAAAGAAGCACAAGACAAATAGAAAGAGGTTTGGGGATCCACCCCATATATTGTAAACTCGCTGTTACAAAGTAGTGGATTTGCCACTGAGTAATCTTTGAAGACTGAGTCCAGAACAGGACTAGGTGGGAGAGGCAAGGGATCGGTTTTCATGGCTGTTAGTGGGAAGGAAGAGGAGGGTCCAAGGAGCAGGCAGAAATGAGGTCGTGGGTAGTGGGCGTGGTCTGGAGGTGGAAGTGGAACCTGGTTAGATTCAGGTGTTTTTTTCATCAGATCATCTGCTTTTAGAAAAAAACATTAGTGCACTTCGTCAACCCCTGATCCTGCTTTCCATCCCCAGTTAAGACCCTTGACTGCCTCCCATTCACATGTGGTCATGTTGATTCTGTTTTAGATACATATTTGGAGTTATCCTCTGTAAACCTAATTATTTGGATTCACTTATTTTATTTTATTTTTTTGCAATGTTTGGTTAAATACATGCTTTTTAACATTATTTTAATTTTATTCATAATTTGTTCTGAATACACAATACAGCATACAGACACACATTATATATAAATACAGTATATACAGAGATCTTATTTAGCTTCTTCTTTTGCTTTTTCATTCTTTTGAATATATAGTAAACAAGTGATAGTTCCACCCATAGATTAATTTTACGGACAATTAGTGTTAAAGAGCAACTTTTATTACGTTTAAAGCAGCTAGCTAGGAGATGCATGTTTTGTGGGAATATAGTTATAAACAAAAATGAGGTTTTTCCAATTAACTTAAATTAGAATCAAAAACGAAATGAAGCCTTTTGTATGGGTTGTGAATTTGTTTTCAAACCAGAGGGCTTAACCATAATCTTCTTCCCCAATCTTAATCTGAGGAAGAATAACAAAGAATCAACCAAAGAATAGCAGAAATTGTATTATTTTACCACAGCAAAAACCTTAAAATTAAAACTCAGTCTAGATAAAACGGCTACAAGTTAAAAACCAGTGCATCCAAATCCAAATCTCTTATTCACTGATCAAATCTGTGTTTTGGACAAAGAGAATCCTGCGCTGCATTGATATTTATTAGCAAGTGTTTATGATGCAAGTCAGAAAGGAGATCCCTATTAACCTATTATCCACCCTTAATGACTTTAAAATAGCGATGTGATGTGCAGTACACAAACAAAAAAATCCAATCTTTCTGAAACAAAATAATTAAACAAGGCTCAAAAATTGAACTGTCATGAATTGAAAAAAAATGTTGAAAGCAGAAAAACATTCCATTTCTTAATAGTATTTAGCATGCGGCAGTATTATAATGGCAAAAAATTATATTTTATTTATAAAATTCAATATGTGCATTGCTCATTAAACTTCCTGAAAAAAGGTGGTCTCTTATGGCCACATATATATATATATATCTTAATGTGCTACTCTGACTTACAAATGCTTTATGTTAACAATATGCCTTTTTATTCACCATGGAAATTTTCCTCATTTATTCTGGTTAGTGTCTACATTCCACCTCAAGCCTGCATGAGTGTGGTGCTACAAATACTGGCTGATCAGGTAAGGAGCACAAAGCAAAATTATCCAAACTCCCATTTGATTACTCTAGGGGATTTTAATAAAGCAAATCTCAGCCACGAACATCCAAAATTTATTATAATAATAAATAATAAAACATTTTATTTATATAGCGCCTTTCTCATGCTCAAGGCACATGAAGTGCCCTAACATTGACAGAAACATACTGGACCATTGCTATACAGTGTTAAAGCATGCCTATCTTGTCCCCATGCAGCGCTGGGTTTCTCCAGCCACTGTTCAATTAATTTCTCCCAACCTATAAGACTAAGTTAAAATCTCCTAAACGTCTGAGTAATACAATGAGAAGGTGGACTTTTTTAGGAAAAGTTGAAGCTGCAAACTTGCATTGACTGTATGTGAAGACACTACTGCTAACTTACATGAACTGGCAGACACAGTAACATCTTATGTTACCTTTTGTGAAGATATGTGTGTCTCCACCAACACCTGGTTTAAATTTAACTGCAGCAAGCCATGGTTCACTGCAAAACTCAAACCATGGAAGCTGTCTAAGAAGTGGGATAGAACACTTTTCAGACAGGCAAGAAATCAGATTGTCTAAAAAGAGTTACTCTGAAAAGCTGAAAAATCAGTTTTTAACCAATGACCCGGCATCTGTGTGGAAAGGTCTATAAAATATTAGAAATTATAGGAAATCATCCCCTCATTTTGCAGTACATTACCAGCTGGCTGACAATCTGAATGTATTAAGATACAAGATACAAGAAGTATATTGTCATATACACAGTAAAAACACATGTTAAAACCATGTAATGAAATTCTTACTTTGCTTGCTCACCCTCATATGCAAAGACCTAAAGACAAATGAAGTATAAAAACAAATTGCAATTACAATTATAGATTATAAAATAAGGTGCACAGTGCCTGATGACATACCGCAGCAGTCAGTACCATTTATGAGGCTATGAGTTGTGGTTTGGATTGACTTTAACTTTTAGTATTGTTGAGGAGTCTGATTGCTTGTGGAAAAAAAAAATATGTGTCACTCTTGTGGTGTGTGATTTCACACTCCTGTAGTGCCTCCCTGAGGGAAGCAGCGTGAAAAGCGCATGTTGAGAATGAGTATTGTCTTTAATTATGTTGCGCGCCCTCCTGATGACCCTACTAGTGTAGATGTCCTGTAGGGAGGCAAAGGTAGCTCCAGAGATGTGCTGTGCAGTTTTAATTACATGCTGGAGTGCCTTCTTTTCCTGCAAGGAGCAGTTACCGTGCCATATAATAATAGAGCAGGTAATAACACTCTCTATTGTACCCCTGTAGAAATTGGTGAAAATTTTGGTTGGCATGCCAAATTTCTTCAACTTCCTCAGAAAGAACAGTCTTTTGTGTGCTCTGTTAATGAGTTGTTGTGTATTGTAAGACCAAGTCAGATCCTCGCTGATGTGGGTTCCAAGGAATTTGAAGATTTTTACTTTCTCCACCTCATCCTCACCAATGTAAATGGCAGTGGGCTGCAGCTTCCTCTTCCTTGAGTCGATAATCATCTCCTTGGTTTTCCTGACACCAGGCCACGAGTTCTGCCACCTCTGTCCTATATTCTGCCTCCACCTCCCCCAGTAATTAACCCTATGACTGTAGTGTCATCAGCAAATTTAATGATGCTGGTGTTGTTCTGAGAGGCCACACAGTCATAGGTAAACAGGGTGTAGAGCAGTGGACTTAGCACACAGCCTTGGGGGCAGCCGGTGCTGATTGTTCTTGTGCCTGATGTTTGGTTTCCTACTCTGACTGACTGGGGTCTGTCTGTAAGGAAATTCAGCACCCAGCTGCAGAGGGATGATGTCAGTCCAAGAGAGACAAGTTTATTGCACAGTTTCCATGGGACAACTGTATTGAGCGCTGAGCTATAGTCAGTAAACAGCATTCTTACATATGTGTCCCTTTTCGCCAGGTGTGTGAGGATTTGTGGAAGGCAGCATTGATTTCGGTGGTAAGCATACTGTAGGGGGTTGAGGGTTGCTGGAATTGACTTCTGAATGTGTGCCATGACTAGTTTCTCAAAGCATTTTATCACAATAGGGGTGAGTGCAATGGGACAATAGTCATTAAGACAGCTCACCTGGGATTTCTTTGGAAGGGGCACGATGGTAGTGGTCTTGGAGCAGGAGGGCACAGATGCATGTGTCAGGGAAAGACTGAATATGTCCGTGAGGACCTCGGTCAACTCCAATGAGCAGGCCCTGAGTGTACGCCCCAGGATGAAGTCAGGGCCTGCTGCCTTATGGGGGTTGATTCAACTCAGGACCTGATGCACCTCCGCTGGTGTTACTGACAACGGTGCATCATACGTGCCTCAAGTAACTGGTGGCCCTCCATGGCAATGGGTGTTAAGCTCCTCAAAACGAGAATAGAACTCATTAAGCTCATCTGGCAGTGTGGCCTGGCTTGCTGTAGCCTGCAGTGTCCTCTGTTTATAGTCCTTAATATGCTGCAATCCTTGCCACTTGTGCCGGGAATCCGAGGTGATGTAATAATCCTCCAGCTTCAGTCTGTACTGTCTCTTGACTTGTTTGATAGATTTACGCAAGTCGTATCTGGTCCTTTTATAGTTATCTTCATCACCAGAGACAAATGCAGCAGAGCGGGCACGCAGCATAGACCGCACCTCCCCATTAATCCACGGCTTATTATTAGGATAGAGCCTACAGCGTTTTGTGGGAATGATGATGTCAGTACATGTGCTGATATAACCAGTTACAGCAGCAGCATACTCCTCCAAGTCAACTGTGGAGTCTCCCCTCAGAGAGGCAGTTCTAAAAACACCCCAGTTAGCACTCTCAAAGCTCTCAAAGCAGTCCTGAAGAGTTTGCTCAATATCTTCATTCCATATCCTGATTGTTTTATTTACTGGTGGAGCTCTCTTGAGAGAGTTGTCTGTGGGCTGGATACAGGAACACTGACAGATGGTCTGACTGACTGAAAATGGGGGCGTGGCACTGCTCTGTAGGCATCCTTCATGTTGCTGTAAACTTGGTCGAGAATGTTACACTCCCTTGTTGGAAAAGATACATACTGGTGATATTTGGGTAGGACGTTCCTCAGGTTGCAGTGATTTAAATCACTGGCCACAATGAAAAAAGCATCAGGGTGGAGTGACTCATGTCTGCTGATGACATCATGCAGCTCCCCAAGTGCAGTTATGTAGTCCGCCCGCAGTGGAATGTAAACAGACAGCAGATACACAGCTCTGAACTCCCTCGGTAGGTAAAAAGGTCTGCATTTTGCCATTAACAGTTCAATATCGGCAAAACAAAATTTTTCGACTACCTGTACATCCACACACCATCTGCTGTTCACGTACAAGCAAACGCCTCATCCTTTGTTCTTCCCCGAGTCTGATGTACGGTCTCCACGGTTCAAGGAATATGTGTGCAGCTGCAGCGCAGAGTCTGGTGTACAGTCCGAGAGCCAGGTTTCCGTGAACATAAGAGCACAACAATCCCTTATGTCACACTGGTTTGTTACTCTGGTTCTCAGCTCATCCATCTTGTTTACAAGCGAGCGGACATTAGCTAGTAACAGGATAAGCAGCAGTTGTTTTGTAGCCCTTTCCTTTAGCCTGGCATGTAGCCCGCCTCTCTTTCCTCGCCTCTGCTTCGGGCATACTGAGTGTCAGCTATGCCGCTTACACGAGGACGAAGCTACTGTGTCTTCCCAGCTGACGTTAGTTAAGTCCAGCCGCGAGAAGGAATCCAAAACCAGCAAGCTGGTTTTCGGCACAATGTGGACTCTGCGAATGTCCAGACGTTCCTCATGATTGTATCACAATACTGCACAAGCTAGTTGTAAGTTTAAAAGGCACGATATCATGAACACAAAAACAAAAACACGCTGAAGTCAGGAAAGCAACTCGGAGTCCTGCCACGTGCAAAAGTTTGCTGACGACACTGCTATCGTGGGCTGCATCAGGAGTGGGCAGGAGGAGGAGTATAGGAACCTAATCAAGGACTTTGTTAAATGGTGCGAACCAAACCACCTACACATGAACACCAGCAAAACCAAGGAGCTGGTGGTGGATTTTAGGAGGACCAAGCCCCTCATGGATCCCGTGATCATCAGAGGTGACTGTGTGCAGAGGGTGCAGACCTATAAATACCTGGGAGTGCAGCTGGATGATAAATTGGACTGGACTGCCAATATTGATGCTCTGTGTAAGAAAGGACAGAGCCGACTATACTTCCTTAGAAGGCAGGCGTCCTTCAACATCTGCAATAAGATGCTACAGATGTTCTACCAGACGGTTGTGGCGAGCGCCCTCTTCTATGCTGTGACGTGCTGGGGAGGCAGCATAAAGAAGAGGAACGCCTTACGCCTGGACAAACTGGTGAGGAAGGCAGGCTCTATTGTAGGCATGGACTGGACAGTTTGACATCTGTGGCAGAGCAACGGGCGCTGAGCAGGCTCCTGTCAATCATGGAGAATCCACTGCATCCACTAAACAGTATCATCTCCAGACAGAGGAGCAGCTTCAGTGACAGACTGCTGTCACTTTCCTGCTCCACTGACAGACTGAGGAGATCGTTCCTCCCCAACACTATGCGACTCTTCAATACCACCCAGGGGGTAAACGTTAACATTATTCAAAGTCATTGTCTGTCTGTATACTTGCATTGTTATTACTCTTTAATTTAATATTTTCTTTATCAGTATGCTGCTGCTGGAGTATGTGAATTTCCCCTTGGGATTAATAAAGTATCTATCTACCTATCTATCTATCAAATATATCAGCCACGGTGAGCACCATACCTGCAGATTTGATAAGCTCCAGAATACAAACGATATTATCTCCTGAACTCTCAGTGTACAGACTTATATGACTCTCCCCAATCCTACATTTGCCCACTCAACCTGTAATAAATACCTCTGAAGAGGATGTGTGTTGGCTCTTCAAAGGACAGCACGCTAAGAAAGCATCAGGTCCACTGGGATATTGGGTAGCACTCCTAAAACCAAAAGGCAGGGAGACATTTGCCAGTGATTGTCTACTAGACAGAGCACCCACATAGCATTGTTGGACTCGACCTAAGGACATATGAGGAGCTGCTCTATGGATCCATCATCCACAAGGATGAGGGTCAGTCTCAACTCCAGACTGTTGATGGGCATGTGTGAGAAGGATCTAGCAGTGGAGCACAGCACAAGCAAGACTGTGAAAACCATATTCAGTCTGTATTTTTTTTTCTTTTTTATGTACTAAAATATTAGGATTACAAAATATTTTTAAAAGGATTTCATAAAGCTTAGCTAGTTTAATGAGTTTCAAGAAGGGAACCTTTAATTTATTGTTTATCATATTAACAGATACCCTGTACAACTCAGAGAAGTCATAAATGTTTCTTCAATGGAAATAACTTGGAAACAAAACATTTGCTATCAGAATCTTAACATGATAAAATCATTACTATGATGTAAGATTAGAGTACAATAGCTGCAAACAGAACTGAAATGTTTGACAATGAGTTATATTTGCCAAGCATATTTACGAATACATTTAATGTCTCTGTCACATGAATAGAGATGCTTTTAGAGGAATAAATAGTTGGGGTAGGAATGTAGATACACAAAAGATAAAAGCAACTTTGAACAATTCAGCAATATGCATGTTTTGATGTTTTCTGTACATAGATTTTAGTCTTTGGGGCTGAATAACAAAAAATGATACCTCAACTGAACTGCACTATAAGTTCTACTTGGCTATTAAATGCTAAATCTCATCTTTAACATACAGTAATGTATTATACATACCATTTGCTTCCTTATTTTTTCTTTCAAAGCTCTACTACAGTGAATGCCATCTTCTCCCATTGCAAAAATATTTACTGTATCTTCTGGTTTACAGTTAAAGTGCTTTGAGATGGCAGTCACCTAAAATAAAGACTAATAGCCTGAAAGTGTAAACCTAAGCCCAATGAACCTTTACCAATGTATTTCACAGGTATTTTGTATTACTTCATTCAGTATTGCTGCTATGAATCTGCTGTAGCAGTAAATCAAAATTAGAGTATCTCATGCCATCCTTGATCTAAAAGTGATGCTTCATTTTTTTTTTGCCTTAACTGGAAAAGTATGCTATAGACACAGAGACTTAATGGAAACTTAAGTAGCTGTTCTACTGGAGTAAGATAAATAAATCAGTCAGAAGCAACGGCACAGGTCACCCACATCCTGAATGGAGAAAGCATAACAAGATTGAAACAATGAATATTTGCTTATCCATCCATCCAGATAAAGCTTCTGACATATTACAATTATTTCTATGTGTAGATTTCATTTTTAATTGCTGTTTTTCTACAAAGATAATTACAAATACAAAAGCACAAAATTTTTATAAATCTTTGTATATTAGTGTAATATCATTTATACTGTAGATAATGCCTTTCTTAGGGTTTAGTAACTCATTATAGACAAATAAAAGTCAAGCTTGGTAGTTAAAAAGTACTAAAAATTTTGTATTATTATGGCAAAAGCTAACGTATTAAGCTAACAATCTCTAACAGGAAGAAATAAAAAAAATGCTGCAAAACAAAGTTTAACATGAGGGAAAACACTATACATAAACGAAATCATGTAAATAAAAGTGAAAACACTGTGGTGCAATTTATAGTGCATTATGTGTAATCCCATGCAAGATGTATAAAAGAAGAACCCATGTATAGATCGGTATTATCTGTTGCAGGCACTGATTAATTTGGATGCCTCTAGCACTGGAGGAAAATGTTTTACAAGCTCTTCAGAAGTAGTGGTCACATCATCACAAGGCACAACTTACAGCTAATAATATGTTTATTCTGCAAACAAACCTTTTGTTGTGTTTATAACCAATCGCTAAATTAAATTGCTCTAGCTGTGTATGTTTTCTCTTTGCACATTCATCACTGCACACTTTTCTCAGTGCACTCCCATTGATATCATGGTCATCTCTTCACATATCCTACCCCATATAGTTAGAGTTATGTTGTTGCTGTCATTAATATGCTTGGCTTAATGAATCAAATAATTAGCAGCTCTTTCTCTGAACTCTTGCTGAATTATATATATTTTGTTAAATGCACATTTATGCTAGCTTTGTCACTATCACAGGGTTGATGGGTGTGGATGAATACACTAATGAATAGACTAATGAATCACCCCCTACAGATACCTGTCTCATCATTAAAATATGCTACCTTATGAATTCACTGTCTTAGGTTCAATCCTCTACCAGGCAGCCATGGAGTTTCATGGGTTTTTCTTTAGGTATTCTGGTTTTCCTCCCACTTCCAAAAAATGAGAGTGTTAGATTAAATAGTTATTCTAAATTAGTCCAATCTGTGTGTGCAATTGTGTGGCTATGGCTATGTGCACTGGTGCCAGCAGGAGAAATATGAAGTCTTTGTTACAACAACAACATTTATTTATATAGTACATTTTCATACAAAAATACCAATCTTGGTAATAAGTTTAATTAAAATACAGCTAATCCTGTCATGGTTTAATTTTTACTGTATAATGTGTGACATTCCTTAGCATGTTTGATTACTCACTAAGACTCTTGTCTGTGATCAATAATAAAATGTCATTCTCTAGCAATCAGTTTTAAGCAAAGTGCAAAAATCTAACGCATCATTAAGATAAATGTATGTTAAACATATTTCTGCACATACTTATCTCATGTAAATATAGAAGGATAACCTTTTAAAAATAATAACATACTGAGTTAAATAAACCGCAACACTTTATAAAGTTATTTCTACAAGTAGTTTCATATTTCACAACATTAACATTTCTAATCATGTTTATTTAACTGTGTGTTACTTAAATAATCCTTAGTAGGAGTGTTATAATTAGTGCAGTTTTTGGTGGTGGTAGCTTTGAAAGATGCTACCTATAGTATAATAACTAGTAACAAGGTGTGATGATGAATGTTGTTAGTGCATATTCCCTGCAAGTTTGGTGTGCGATGAATCAGAAAGAATATTTCTGGAGTGAATTGGATGAAGTGATAGACAGCATACTCAAGGGACAGAAAGTGGTGACTGGAGCAGATTTCAGTGGACTCGTTGATGAAGGGAACTGAGTAGATGATGAGGTGATAGGGATAGGTATGGTGTCAAGGAGAGGAATGAAGAAGGTCAGATGATAGTGGATTTTGCGAAAAGGAAGGACATGGCTATGGTGAATACATATTTTAAGAAGAGAGAGGAACATAGGGTGATGTACAAGAGTGGAAGAATATGCACATGAGTAGATTTTATCCTATGCAGAAGAATCAATCTGAAGGAGATTGAAGACTGCAAAGTGTAGTTAGGCAGCATAGGATGTTGGTCTATAGGATGAAGTTGGAGATTAAGAAAAGGAGGAGAGTGAGGGCAGAGCCAAGGATCAAATGGTGGAAGTTGAAAAAGGAAGACTGCAAGGTTGAGTTTAAGGAAGAAGTAAGACAGGCACTGTGAAGAGTTACAAGACAGCTGGGCAACTACAGCAGAAGTAGTAAGGGTGACAGCAAGAAGGGTGCTTGGCATGACATCTGGACAGAGGAAGGAGGAAAAGGAAACCTGGTGGTGGAATGGGGAAATACAGGAGAGTATACAGAGGAAGAGGATGGCAAAGAAGAAGTGGGATAGTCAAAGAGATGCAGAAAGTAGACAAGAGTACAAGGATATAAGGCGCAGGGCAAAGACAGAGGTGGCGAAGGCTGAAGAGAAGGTGTATGATGAGTTGTATGAGAGGCTGGACAGTAAGGAGGGAGAAAAGGTCCTGTACCGATTGGCTAGACAGAGGGAATGAGCTGGGAAAGATGTGCGGCAGGTTAGGGTCATAAAGGATAAAGAAACATACTCACAAGTGAGGAGAGTGAAAGAGATGGAAAGAGTACTTTGAGAGGCTGATGAATGAAGAGAATGAGAGAGAGAGAAGGTTGGATGATGTGGAGATAGTGAATCAGGAAGTGCAACGGATAGCAAGGAGGAAGTAAGGACAGCTATGAAGAAGACAAAGAATGGAAAGGCCGTTGGTCCAGATGACATATCTGGGGGAGCATGGAGGTGTTTAGGAGAGATGGCAGTGGAGTTTTTAACCAGATTGTTTAATGGAATCTTGGAAAATGAGAGGTTGCCTGAGGAGTTAAGAAGAAATGTACATGTACTGATTTTTAGTAGTGGTAGTGGAAGCTAGGTTAAGAAGGGAGGTGATGATTAGTGAGCAGCATTATGTTTTCATGCCAAGAAAGAACACCACAGATGCAATGTTTGTTCTGAGGGTGTTGATAGAGAAGTACAGAGAAGGCCAGAAGAAGTTGCATCTTTGTGGACCTAGAGAAATCATTTGACAGGGTGCCTCCAGTGGAGTTGTGGTATTGTATGAGGAAGTCAGGGGTGGCAGAGAAGTACATAAGAGTTATGCAGAATATGTACGGGGGAAGTGTCATAGTGGTGAGGTCTGCAGTAGGTATGACGGATTCATTCAACGTGGAAGTGGGATTACATCAGGGATTGGCTCTGAGCCCTTTCTTATTTGCAATGGTGATGGACAGGTTGACAGACGAGATTAGACAGGAGTCCCCGTGGACTATGATGTTTGCTGATGACATTGTGATCTGTAGCGATAGTAGGGAGCAGGTTGAGGAGACCCTGGAGAGGTGGAGATATGCTGTAGAGAGGAGAGGAATGAAGGTCAGTAGGAACAAGACAGAATACATGTGTGTGAATGAGAGGAAAGTCAGTGGAATGGTGAGGATGCAAGGAGTAGAGTTGGCGAAGGTGGATGAGTTTAAATATTTGGGATCAACAGTACAGAGTAATAGGGATTGTGGAAGAGAAATGAAAAAGAGAGTGCAGGCAGGGTGCAATGGGTGGAGAAGAGTGTCAGGAGTAATTTGTGACAGATGGGTATCAGCAAGAATGAAAGGGAACGTCTACATGACGGTAGTGAAACCTCTTGCATTATATGGGCTGGAGACGGTGGCACTGACCGGAAAGCAGGAGACAGAGCTGGATGTGGCAGAGTTAAAGATGCATTGGGTGTGACGAGGATGGACAGGATTAGAAATGAGTACATTAGAGGGTCGGCTCAAGTTGGACGGTTGGGAGACAAAGTCAGAGAGGTAAGATTGCGTTTGTTTGACAATGTGCAGAGGAGAGATGCTGAGTATATTGGGAGAAGAATGCTAAGGATAGAGCTGTCAGGCAAGAGGAAAAGAGGAAGGCCTAAGGAAAGGTTTATGGATGTGGTGAGAGAGGACATGCAGGTGATGGGTGTAACAGACCAAAAAAGATGATCCGCTGTGCCAACCCCTAACGGGAGCAGCCGAAAGAAGAATTCAGTAGGAGGCAAGGTGTAAAATACCTCTGGTCTTGGTGGGTATGTAATGAAATCTTAAAAACCTAAATATTTTAGCAGATCCATAAAAATAATTTTTAAAAACATGTCATGTTGTTAGATATTGTGAGCAAGCATTTCAAAGGCTGGGTTGAACTATGCACTTGAGTGACAGTAGCTTGTTCAGTGGAGACATCCATAGGAAATGAATAAATAGGAGGTGGTAACACCAAACTAGAATTGTATTCCGCAGTCAAAAGGGAAAAAAAGGTCTTACCATTACGTCTTTACTGGAGAGTCATCAATAGATGGAACAAATGAACAAACAAATTTTATTTGTCCCGAGGTGAAACAGCTTTTACAGAAGCTCAAGAAATATAGAATTATAAAAAAAAGTGGCACCCTTCTTCACACACACACAAGAATGAAAAAGAAAAAAAAAATACTAACAGTAAATAGGAGGCTGAGAGGCAAAAAGCGGTTTCCAGTATGTGAGCAAACAAGCTGCCAAGTTTATAAAAGTTTGTGTAATAACATTGCATGTTATGACACTGGCATCCACACAACTGGAAATGGAATGTCATTGCTACCAACATTGCTACAATGGTGGTGTTATGGTGCTACCAACAACACTAACACTAATAGCAAAACAAAAATGTTGAAGATATCACAGTCACTATAGCAAAAGAGTAGAACCAGTCCAAAATATTAAACTACACATAAATGAGATCCTGATGAATTGCTACAGTGGTGTTTTGTGCTTATATCATTTGTTGAATTGTTTCAACAAGCTGTGCCATGTTTGTTTGTTTTTTTTTTTTTTTAAATGGGCTGTATTTGATGTTTTAGTTGCAGGCTGAATTGTTCAAATATTGGTGCTGTTTAATCTGACTGGCTTTATTCCTTTATCACCTGTGGCGCTGCATCATCTCCCTTACAAGGTGCATCTCTTTTGTAACAATTTCCTGTTACACATTGCCAATCTCAGCACTTTGGTCTTGTTGTCAAGGAGGTATTTTTAAAACTTTCCAAGTTAGGCCACAGAAGCAATAAGCAACTTTTTTATTGAAATTGAAAAATTCAGTGACCATTAAAAAATTATCTGTAGATTTACTTGTTTTACTAATGTATGTGGCCAAAAAAGAAATGAAATTTTGCTTTGCCATGAATTTGAACATTAAAAGGTGCTATATATAAAAATAAAAGCTTAGAAGAGCTTTTTTTCTCCCCACTTAACAC
The DNA here is from genome assembly GCF_900747795.2 of Erpetoichthys calabaricus. NCBI lineage: Eukaryota > Metazoa > Chordata > Cladistia > Polypteriformes > Polypteridae > Erpetoichthys > Erpetoichthys calabaricus. Next base: position 139,975,633 of record NC_041396.2, read on the forward strand.
CAAATTCAAATACTCAGTGCCTTTCACCTGAATAAATCCCTTCACTTACTGAATCAGGCTGTCTACAAAGCTGCCAAGTCCAGCCTTTTAGTAATAAGCCACTGAATAAACACCCAGGGGCCAAGAATTAATAACCACACTAAACCTTAAAGAGGTAGAACATGTTGCTGTGTTATTAGACAATTAAACACTAATTACTTGATCTAAAGGTTACAGTATTCCTTCTAACAATTTAATGGAGGGTTACTGTAGTTATATCTGCTTTCTGACACGTTATTAAATATTTAGCTGTGTGAGCTATTGAAAATATTAGAAAAAAATGCGTGTAATAAATCAAAAAAGTGTTTGCCTAAGGTGTTCAGTGCAGAAGCATTGCAATAGAAGAAGGTGATTAGAGTTCTGCAAAGAAACACCTGCCAGGATTCAAACTCAAAGCAAATGTGAAGCAGAAAAAGATAAAAGTCTCTCCTGCATCTTAACCTCTCTGCAGGAAAACCTTATCCTGGCCCACTTCTGCTGGTCACCACATTATTCATTTGAAATACATTTATCAAAAAAAAAGGAGCAAAATGAAGGAAACACATCTTATTTTCATGAAGTGACACAGTTCCCAAAAGAATCTATGGGTTTACTCCCACATATCCACCTCCAGGTTCCTCTCATAACATGCTTCAAATAGCTTAACAAGCTGTGATTCCAATCTCCCTCTCTCTCTCTCTAATTACAGTCATTCTACTGTGAACCCTTAATAATTATTGAGGGTTTATTTGCAAATTGTTTTTCAAGAGTACTGCTATGTGTCATAACACAAAAATGATTATAAAATAGAAGACTGAAATTGTACACTCACTAAAGCATTCATTTGGCACAAAGAATGGTAGATTGATGCAACCAGTAATCATTCAATACAGAAATACTCTATTAATGTGATAAAAAAATATAACTGCTAAAAGTACCCTTTCCTCATTGAAATTATAGGCAGTATAATGTTAAATTTCATTAAAAGAATCTAGGGTGACAGGGAGCTCTACATGAATACCAAATGCTAGACAGGGTACAACATATAAACAGCAGACACATTCAGGGATCAAACCTGCATGTCTACCAGATTTGTTATTGTTTTACCTGTCACTGACAGCTTGAAACACAGGACTAGACTTGGATTCCAAATGCATTCAAACTTTTAACACTAGAATGCCAGCGGGAAGTACATTGATCTTCCTAAAGTCAAAGATTTACCAGCTGTATTCTAGCTGTGTCAATGACATCATAATATAAAGAAAATCTCACAGTAGCAAAATCCAATTATTTTGTACTACATATTTTTGCATCTTAGAAGTGTTTCATTCAATTCATACATGTCATATGGCACCTTGCCCACAAGGTTTACTTCAATGAAAGCCAGAGTCAAAGAGAATAATCAGGCCAGGAAATATTGTCATTCCTGTGGTACTGTGTAGCTGGGGCTAAGAATTTTAGGTACCCACAGGTGCATAGCCCTTGAAGGAGTACAGACTGCAATTCAGGGTCTTTAAGTGACAGTGTTACACAGCATCTAAAGAAACTTTAAGGGTGAAATGTGTATCATAGGAATGACTATAAATTTCAAATATTTAAAGGGGACTATCAAACTTCTAGCCAAATTATGTCATCACCTGGCTGGCAACTTTAATTTTTTCTAACTGTTCATCTGATAATGAATTGGTCATCAGACATTAACACAGACAGTGAAACTAATGCATGTGGCACTGTACAACCGAACGATGGTGATATGCCTGGTGTCTTCAGTCATGTAAATCTGCAGTGGGATGCAGTATCTACGTGGCAAAAGGGCAAAGTGATTGCGATTAAGTGGAAGGACAAGAAATACTTTAGCCTCCTAAGCATTGTTTTCAATGCAGCAACTGTCAACATTCGTGTCAGAGGAAATGTTGAAGTCACTAAGCCCTGCACTGTGGTTGCCTACAATATCACAAGTTGCATCTCAATCTTGTGGATCAAGTACTGACATTCTACTCTGCAAGCAAATGAAAAAATATAAGAAAAGTGCACAAAGAAACACACTTATACTGTCTTGATTAGGATGTTTGGCTGTGCGTTGGTAACTGTTTCAAAACATATCACACAAAGGATGTGAACTAAATCTACCTAGGTACAGCGGTGGACACTACGCATACCTTTCCTACTCTATTCATGTTAACATTTTTGGTATTTCCACATTTCTGGTACATGTAATAACATTTTTTATTGTTGCAAAAAATTCAGTGTTTTTGGCTGTTTTTTCCAGGAGTATACATAACGCTAAGGTGGTTATGTCTGCTCAGTTTTGATAGAGTTATGTGTCCGCTTTAGGCTATGAAATCCTGCACTGTTTCCCGACTTAATTTCATGGTTCACATCCTGGTCTTTGTTTATTTATCTCATGTCTTCAAGTGTGACATCTTCACGTCTTTGGGTTGTTATTTTGGTTTCACAACCTCTCCTGATTCCCTTTCCATGTAAAACTGCTGCTACCTTTTGCAGTCAGTACAAAGTGGAAGTAAGCTCTGACCTTCTGAGAGACAATTACATATGAGATATGTATATGTGTATATGTATATGTAAACGTGTATATGTGTATATGTATATATGTATATGTATATGTGTATATATATATATATATATGTGTGTGTGTGTGTGTGTGTGTGTGTGTGTGTATATGTATATATATATATACAGTAATCCCTCCTCCATCGCGGGGGTTGCGTTCCAGAGCCACCCGCAAAATAAGAAAATCCGCAAAGTAGAAACCATATGTTTATATGGTTATTTTTATATTGTCATGCTTGGGTCACAGATTTGCGCAGAAACACAGGAGGTTGTAGAGAGACAGGAACGTTATTCAAACACTGCAAACAAACATTTGTCTCTTTTTCAAAAGTTTAAACTGTGCTCCATGACAAGACAGAGATGACAGTTCCATCTCACAATTAAAAGAATGCAAACATATCTTCCTCTTCAAAGGAGTGCGTGTCAGGAGCACAGAATGTCACATAGATAGAGAAAACAATCTCTAGCAAACAAATCAATAGGGCTGTTTGGCTTTTAAGTATGCGAAGCACCGCAGCACAAAGCTGTTGAAGGCGGCAGCTCACACCCCCCCCCCCCCCCGTCAGGAGCAGGAGAGAGAGAGAGAGAGAGAGATAGAGAGAGACAGAGTTTGTTTTTCAGTCAAAAATCAATACGTGCCCTTCGAGCTTTTAAGTATGCGAAGCACCGTGCAGCATGTCGTTTCAGGAAGCAGCTGCAAAAAAGATAGCAACGTGAAGATAATCTTTCAGCATTTTTAGACGAGCGTCCGTATCGTCTAGGTGTGCGAACAGCCCCCCTGCTCAATCCCCCTATGTCAGGATCAGAGAAACTCAGCACAAGAGAGAGAGAAAGTACGTTGGGCAGCTTCTCAGCCATCTGCCAATAGCGTCCCTTGTATGAAATCAACTGGGCAAACCAACTGAGGAAGCATGTACCAGAAATTAAAAGACCCATTGTCCGCAGAAATCCGCGAACCAGCAAAAAATCCGCGATATATATTTAAATATGCTTAAATATAAAATCCGCGATGGAGTGAAGCCGCGAAAGGCGAAGAGCGATATAGCGAGGGATCACTGTATATATATATATATATATATATATATATATATATATATATATATATATATATATATATATATATATATATACATACACATATACATCTATACTAATAAAAGGCAAAGCCCTCACTGACTCACTCATCACTAACTCTCCAACTTCCCATGTAGGTAGAAGGATGAAACTTGGCAGGCTCATTCCTTACAGCTTACTTACAAAAGTTAAGCAGGTTTCATTTTGAAATTCTACACGTAACGGTCATAACGGTCGACAACGTCCGCCATGTTAAACTTTCTTATTTATGGCCCCATCTTCACGAAATTTAGTAGGCGGATTCCCTGCGCTAACCGAAACCGATGTACGTACTTATTTTGGTGGTATGACACCACTGTCGGCCACCATATTGAACTTTCCAACGGTCTTTGTTACTTAATGGGCCCATCTTCAAGAAATTTGGTATGCGGGCTCCCAACAGTAACTGAATCCTACTTACGTACATATATACGTCCATAGCCTGCAGCTCGGTCCAATCCTCCAGGTACTCCTGAGTATAATCTAATTTTAAAGGTTGGGGCACCAATAATGTTACTGAGAAACTTACAGCCACCGAAACTTTGTAACGGCACGAGACTTCAGGTCACATGCCTGCAAAAGAACCTAATTGAGGCAACTATTTTTTACTGGCGGTGGCTCAGGGGAGAGAGTTTTTATTCCTCGCATCCCCTTTATACCCTCTGATCTCCCATTTCAATTCAAATGCCTACAATTTCCAGTGTGGCTCTGCTTCGCAATGACAATTAATAAGTCTCAGAGACAGACCCTACAAAAGGTTGGCATTGATTTGAGAACTGACAACATGGTATACAAAGAGATCCTTAACAAATAATTATTGGTATATTTTCCGTCAGTTTATTATTTAAAATTTTAAAGCAGTTCTTCGCCGCTGCGAAGCGCAGGTATTTTGCTAGTATAGATATATATATGCATATATACGCTGGATGCAGGCACCGCAACCTTCAGGGTACGTCTGCCCTTCTTCCCCATCGTACGGAACGACTTTATGTGTGGACCTTGGCGAGTGTCGCAGATCCAGCTGCTGGCCTAGGTGTGCGTGCTGCGGCGTGTGTGCGCCTTCGTCTAATGTGTGGGCTGCCTCCACAAAATTATTTTTAATGAAGGGTCCCCACCTTTTAGCAGGTGGAGCATCCCATCTGGGATGCCATTGTGGAAAGTCAGCCCCCGGACACAGACAGACACCAGAATGTCCAAAACACACGTTTTATTATCAAACAGCACGACGATGGTTTAGTCACCAACATACTCGTCTTTCTTTCTTTCTTTCTTTCTTTCTTTCTTTCTTTCTTTCTTTCTTTCTTTCTTTCTTTCAAGATGGCCCACTGATTTCTCATTATATTATTACTTAAAAATTGGTATTTTTCTTAATCTGTAAATATATTTAAGCCCATTTTCTAGTTTACAGACTCTCCTACAGGTTAATTATGAACTGATGAACAGCACACATACAGCTTTCTGCTAGGTGGCACTATTTCTTTATTATATTGAAAATATTCAGATTTCATAGTTGATCTACATTTGGCTTGATCACGTATTATTTAGATACTAAATCCAGATATTTTAGGTTACTGAAAGGAAATTGCTTTCATGTAATCAGACAAAACCTGCAAGGAAAAGTCTTGATCGGGAGATCTTGAATCTTCAGCTCTGTGTGAAACAAACAGGCAAAGCAATACATCCCTTTGCATCTTAATAAGCAATAAAATGACAAGGAAGAGACCACTTTATTAAATAGATGATAAATGAGTCATGCTCTGCATTTATTGCCTAAAGCACAACAGATTTCTCCAAGGACCTAGATAGACTGATAAATAATTAACACTTGTGTAAATAAGCAAACATGAAGAAATGATCTGTGCTTGACAGTTACATCAGACATATAATTACTGTTTAACAGTAGTTCAGAGCAGGCTTATTAAATTAGTACTACAAACACATTAGCTTCCGCTATTACCTACAGAAGGTGAAAAATCCTTCTTCAATGAACTGCATGAAAGAATTACAATTCAGTGTTTGCTGATAATTGCTGTTATAGGAAATATTATCCTACACAGAAGTGTTAGTCATGTGGCTTATAAACATAAAAAAAGAAGAGAGATCAAAAGAGATGGGACCTGATGGAAATGGTCAAGAGCTATTGCTTTAGTATCCTGCTTTATCTTTTATGTTCTTAGATTTTTTTTTTCAGCCACAGGGCCTCATAGCAATAGAAATCTGACCAAAACAAAACAGCAGCATACATTGTAACTTCAGAAAGTGCAGACTAATAAACAACAGTGACTAAAATTTTCACCTTGGGAGGCAGTCAAAATAATGTTTATTTTAATGTGGTCATATTTTAAGGTAAAGACTCAAGTAGGAACTTGTTTATTGTGTTATTCCTTAACATATCTTGTGACAGGTTAATCTATTATGTAACCCAGGAGTTTACAATGAGAGGTAAATTTGTTAAATAACTTTTACATCAATTTAGACACAAATCTTGGGGAATCAGTGCTGCTGAATCAGAACTATGGCTGCCAAGGTTTGATTCCCACCTTGGTCACTGCTAATAGTGAATTTGCTCATTCTGTTTTCATGGGTTTTCTCTAAAAACTCAAAAACTTATATCCGACTTTCCAAACATTTCCACACACCAATAATTTTATTGAGTGTTTCTCCCCTATAATGAGCCTGTGTCTCATTCAGGTTTGGCTCCTTCTGGGATAGGTTGCACCTGAGATAGGCTCCATCTTTTTAATGTAATAAAAAAAATACTCAAGTTCTGAAAGTAGAGGAATATTTAAAATGTCTATTGACCATTAATTTAGTCATATTTTATTGAAAACGAGTAACACTAATATACTATAGGAGTCTAAATAAATGTACTGCTTTCTTGTCCTTTGTACTTATTCTAAGGCCTAATACATTTGTGCTATATTCATAAAGACTAGTTAATTTGTTCAGTCTCAGATTTAAGTAACATATTATATAATTATTCTAAAACTATTCCACAATAGTTTACATATTTTAAATATTAAAATGAAAGGTATTATCCAATCCATTCATTCAGAAAGCTAGAGCCTAACCAAACAGTATCAAGTGCTAGACAGGAATCATCTCTGGTTATAATTCTAGTTTGTTGCATTGCTCACTTGTGCTCTGACTCACACTAACACAAGGCCAAATTCCAGTTACCAAATAATTTAACATGCATGTATTTAAGAAGTGGGAAGAAAGTAGAATATTCAGGAGAAAACTCACAAGGACTTGGGCACGTGATTTTCAAAATGCAGATATCGCTGTTCGGCAGCAGCATCAGCCACTCCACTACTTTGCCAACCACAAATATGTATATGAATAAGATAAAATACAGTATTTTATAATTTTACATACATATATTTGTACATACTGTGGTGTGATGTGAAAATGGTCTATATGGTAACCTAAGGCAAGTTTTTCTGTATGAAGCATAGTCAAATTCTTTGGACTTCATAATATAAAAAACTTAAATGAAAACTAAGAATCTTATATATAAACGTCTATGCATGGAAGTGTGTGTGCCTGTCCGGCCTGGAAGTGAGAGGTGGAGTCAGGGTAAGGGTTCCACCTCCGAGGAAACAGAAACCTAAATGTCTACACGTGAAAGTGTGTGTGTCTGTTTGTCCGGCCCGGAAGTGTGAGGCTACTACAGCATGAAGCTCAGACAGCTGGCAAGGCGGCCCCAACTTAATGAGTCAGAAGAAGAAAGCAACTCTGTTACCAAAGTAAAAACACAGAGAAAAGAGAGAAACTCTTTTGCAAGCAAGATGAGCACATCCCTTTTACTTTTCCTCCCATCACTAATACATGAATCGAGGTGAGCCTGTCAGCACAATGAAACCTAGGAGAGAGATGCCCAGAGTAGTTGCTTTCAATTACCTGACATCTCTACATTTCAGTTTTTTTTTTCTGACGATTTCAATAGTTTCTAGGACCCCAGGCTTTTTACAGTACGGGCTTACACAACTAGTAAGACATAAGTTAGTACTAGTTTAAATTTCAATAAGTTAATGACACACCTTGGTCTTATATAATTTCTCAAAACTACCTGTTTCTAAAATAAGTTCACAGGTTTCACTCCTCGTAGCCACACCGCCATATCACCACACTCACATAGAAGAACCTTAAAGAAGTTTGCATATCAACCTTTTTTATGTTGTTTGGGATGCAGGAAGAAACCAGAGTATCGAAAAAACCCACATGGAGATGTAAAGAATGCTCCATTAAAAAAGAAAAACAGCATTCAGCCTCAGATTTGAATCCAGGACTCTGAAGATGTGATTCAGCAGTACTGACAACCACTGCCATCCCAAGATCTGATTTTTATCTGTTTTGTTAACCCAGCTGTCCATTTCAGGTTTGTGGGGACCTGAATCTATCCCAGCACCACCCTATCAAAGCAATAATCCTAAACAGGTTTCCAGTCCATCAAACAAATCCCTACTTTCACTTGAGGAATCTACAGTCACCACTTAACATACATGTCTTTTGGATGCTAGACTAATTGAATAATTAAATTAAATGAATGTTAATAAATCATGTTACAGATTAAAAAAAATACATGGTGATTGTTTCCTGTAATTCGTGGCAGTGCTTTAAGTCAGTGAGCCAACTGATAGGAAGTTAATAAGGTCAGTGTCATACAAAGTTTGTTCTCATGTCTTAGTTGCTTAGGCTGTTCCTCTGTCAAAGAACTTAAATAACTAGCATCTACACTTTTTCCTCTTTTTGAATGCAGGATTCTTGCAGTGTAGAGCTGTTTTGTAAAAGTAGAGTTCAGGTTCTTCAATGTGATTTGTATACAGAGATTTTGCAGTAACCTTGAAGTAGGCTCACACAACATCCTAAAGAATTAAAAAGAAAAAAAGAAATAAACAGACATACCCACAAATACAGATAATTATGGGTTTCAAAAGCACACTCATATTCATTATTCCTGTTGACCTTCATTAAATTACCAGCCACTTTTTTTTTGTTTTATCAGACATGAAGCTGTACAGCTGAAATACTGAAGGATGAAAGGGCTTTCCAATCAGAACAGAAATTTTCATTCTATTTATTATTGTACTTTACCAAGAAGTCATCAAAGGTATTGCATTAACTGCATAATTAATGTGGCATTCCCTTGTACTTCTTTCACAGGTGGTGTTTGAAGGGGTGCGGGGTAATGGATATGAAGGAGACATTGCCATTGATGATGTCACAATTATGCTGGGCAAATGTAAGCCGGATACCAATGCATCACCTTACACAGGTAAACTTCACTGAATAATATCTGACCAGTGCCAATGTCTATTCCCTAAATGTGTTAAGGTGCCTTTACCACGGGGGCTCTTAACCTGAGGTCCGTGGATCGGTTTCAGGGGGTCCGTGAGGGTCAGATAAAAATTAACATTTATATTCACTATACAGCCCGGTACTGTTGATTTAGAGTAATAGTAGCAGTAGTAGTAGTATTATGGGTAGTAGAAAATATAGTAGTAGTAGATCTGTTTTAATTTGCAGAAGAAGATTGCATTTCATAATTGTAATGCATGGTCATTACTTTTTCCATAAAATAAAAGTGTTTTTTTTAGATTATTTTCTTTAAAGTTTAATAATACTTTGTGTATGTCATACTGTATATGTATGAGACAATCAAATCTCGATAAATAAAGTACATTATATTCATTGCATGCAAAGTTGTTTTTATGTGAATATTTTTTTGGAAGGGGGTCCATAGCTTTTATCAGATTCTTAAAGGGGTTTGTGACTCAAAAAAGGTTAAGAATCACTGCTCTACCAGGATACCCAGATGGAATATTTGCAGACAAAAACAAGTAAAAACATTAAAGATTTTTTTAAGAACATTTTATTCTGCTCAACACATTGAGTCAATTCGTTTCCCAGAGTTTACATTAAATATTAATCCAACTGTTAAAAGCCTTTAGGTGGTACAATGTATTACTGTGCTATTCAGCTGGTTCTATATATCTAAAATTGATAATAAGGTATTTTGTTGAGCATAAGCTTGCAATAATTTTATTTACTTCCAGCATAATTTTACAAGCTTCAAGCTTATTTAAGATTGATCTCATTTTATATTTTGTAATAATTTGTATTTTTCTGTCCTTAAACTGCTGGTGGAAATATGTTATAAAATTGGAAGAATCTAATAGAAGAATGCTAATAATAATGTACAACAGAGCTGCTTTGATCTGGTTAGTGAAACATCTCATGGTCATTAGACTTCAGCTTAGTTCTAAGCTTGCACCTACTTCTGACAGTTTTGTCATGGACAAAAGTGTTCAGGAAATAGATGGATGGATTACAATAACGATAACTGCTTTTCACTTTAAATAAGAAACATAGGCAGCAGTTGCAGTAGATCAAAATATCAGTTTCTGGCATTACAAGATAATAATGCTTGTTTTTAGTCTGCATATAAATGATGACATATGAGGTCAAGGTATAACAGAACTGAAAATGAGCTCCTAAAGTATTAGTGCTTATAGACGGCCAAACAATGATGGCAGACTTTAAGAAAGATTTAACAATTGCAAATAGGACCAAAATATCAAATCACAAGTACTTTTTGTTAAAGTTAAAAAGAAACTATCTAAACCACAAAAGATTGTGCTAAAACTGAGCAGATGAATCAGTTTTATAACTTTGTTTCAATTTTCTTAAATAAAAGAAGGTACAGAGATAAGAATTATTTTGTTACAAACATCACTAAAGAATAAAAGTTGATTCCGAATGTTGAATATACAGCTTGAGTATAGAGACACTTGCAAACAAGCTGTCTTGTCCTGCTTCTTGGTTGTCTCTTGCGTCTTGTTTCCCAGCATCACCCTCTAGAGTGTAATTGGAGTGCCGCGTAAGTCAGTATGAAGGAGAGCAAGATTATATGCAGGACATAGGGATGCCACGAGAAGGCACCATTTGCTGGAGATATCTGTGATGTGGGTGTCGTCAGTAATCCTAGAGCCTATAGTTAAAAGGTAGAGAAGAATTGCTCTAGAAATGTTTACATTTTTGAAGCAGTAAAAATAGAATATATCGAGGCATATGACAGAATTAACACTTTATTTGTATTAGCAGATGTTCTGAATTATTGTCTTTACATATCTTAAAATCTTTAACAGAGACTGTGTACTGCTGATCAACTCAAACTCATTCTGCAAGTTTTCATCCCAATAACAGTCAATAAATTGTTGAGACACCTTTGGGGAAAAAAAACTCCATACATGAATGTTTCATGGTAGCTGTCTGTATATATGAACAGTCTTTGCAGATGCAACTTTATAAAAGCATCCTTGACTTTGACGGGCACTATTGGTGAAAAGATATTTTCAACTTCTGACACATAATCTCAATAGAGGTATTATTAAGGCTATGGCTGAGCCACTACAGTTCATTGACATTTCTGTTTTGATTAACTCAGAGTGTGAGCCATTATTGTACTGATAAGAGTTTTTTATGATGTCTGATTTTTTTTCTTTCATTCTTTGTTTCTTTAAAAATCCTAAGCCCTGATACAACAAATCCTCCTTATGGCATGATGGCTCATAGCACCTCTATGGAAGTAGTGCTATTAGGACTATTCTGAGCATTTTACATTTGCCCACAAATTCCAGATTTGTTAAGCACCCAGGAAATTGGTGTTGCATCCACAGTTTTTCTAATCTTAGTCGTAGAAAACTGTGATTAGTTTCAAGCTACTTTTAGCCTAAGGTGTTTTTTTGATTTGTGCCCTTGTCATCTAAATGTTCTAGTTAAGGGACGCCTTTTTCTACATAGATGTATAGAGCACAGATGTTGCAATTTTTTGACATTTTTTGTAAATTTTCACCACCACAAACATTTTCTATTACAGTATGTAACATCTCGTTAGTGCTTATCCTAAATGTGCTATGGATTGTCCTTTGCTTTAGGACATATACAGTTATTGGAAATGGTATTAACCAGCTCTGGGTGTATTTATGTGAAGCACTTTCATTGGTCACACTTCAACGATTTCATCAACAATTTATGCAGTGTTTAAAGACCTTATGTGAATGTCTTGGCAAAAGGGTTGAACACTTTCACATAATCAATTTTGTATGCGATTAATGGAAATTAATCCCCAAAACAGTAAGACTCATTATTATAACAATAAAATGTAAAGAAGTAGAGGAGGGAGTAAAATACACTTTCAAAAATCACTCTGTTTGGGTTCTTTTGGTTGTTAGTATATTACATTTTTAAAAGCACTTTACTTGCCACAGACGTTTTATGTAGCAGATGGTTTCTATAACAGCTACAGAATTCTTTTTATGATAACATAACTGGCATCTAATTGGCATACTTTTTTACATAGTAAGTTTTTCAAAAAATTATTTTTGAGAAAAGTAATATACATGGCAAAGCTTAAATGTTTATTTCTGCAATGCAGATTTCACACAGTTTTTAAAGCAACAGTTCAAATTTAAAATAATGTGACATATTTTATAATCTAAATCATATCTTATTATGCTAAATAATATGAAAGCATGGATTTTTATAAGAGTCCGTATATATTACGGGTGCTGGCTTCATTTTTGGCTGAATGTGAGTAAAAAGTGCTTAGTCTATGGATAACTTATGCTCTGGAGTTCTTTTATGACTGACAGAAAAAAAACACAAAAGCAACAGGGATGTTACTTTAATGGAAGATCAAAAGAACACAAGTATAAAATTGTAAAATGCAAGTATTTAAGTAAGTGTATTTAGAGTAAATACGTGTAATACAGTGACCCAAATAACTGTGTGATTCTTATATGTACTTACTGCGTAAAGCCAGTGCTTAGACCACACCATAAAGCATGTGCACCTTGAGTGACCAAACTTGTTGCAGCCCACTCTGCTAATGGAAGAAGAACTGTGCCTGCTATTACTGACTTTAACAGGAAGAAAAGGAGAAGATGGAGTGTCAGACCAATTGACCAAAAGCAGCAAGTGTAATATTCTCTTGAGTGGGGGACCAACATGATGAGCAGATGCATTTAAAATGTTTTACCATGACTTCCAAGGGCGTTTTGTTCAGATTTTTCTCTACTTGAATCTAAAAACACATTGTGTCTCATGAACACACATTTGACACAATTATAACACTACCAACAGCCTGCATTGGACACTCCTGCTATTATATTGGCATTACTATTGTCATATACTGGTCCTTTCAAAAGTGTCAATCAAAAGGAATCAGAATTCATCTGGATTTAAAATATGTTTCTAATTCCTTAATGTGCGTGTTCCTTATCCTAATATAGCACACTGTCACATTCTAAAACTCTATTTTAACTGGAACTTCTATTTTGTAAGTTTTCCTGTTGTTATCCTTTTCTCTGTTAATTGTTTAAACCCTTGTGTGCTTGTTTTTAATAACTGCTATCCATCAGTTAATTTTTAATTTACAGGGTGGTGATTTAAATCAGTGTTTCTCAACCACTGGGCCACAACCCACTTTTGGATTGCAGGCTGCCATCGGTGATTTGCAAATTGCTATTATTTATAAAGGTAGTGGGGTTGAGGTGGATCTTGAAGTGGGTTGCCACTCCAACAATCGCTCTCAATCACTCAAGGAGGACAGCTTTGATGATCACACTCGATTCAACAAGGGCAATCCTTGGAATGTTTATTTATTTATTACATGAGTGATTTGTTGTGATTTGTCCCTTAATCACAACACTGACATTTGATTAAATTGTCAGCATCATACCCCAGCCTATCTTATCATTACAATTACAATTATCTTTATACCTTTGAAGAATTAGGAGATAGCAACAAAATTTATAACTGACATAGGACACTCCCAGTACAGTCCTGGTTTGTCTAAGACTTAGGAATACATAGATATACTTTTATTGAAGTTGTTGCAGTTCCCCCAAGACAATAAAGGACAATAAGTTGCAGCCATGCAAGAGTACTTGGAAGATTCTCCGCAGTACAAAAAATATTCCTAGCTACCTGATTTTTTAGTTTGTTGCTGGGTATTAAAAATCAGTACACTTCTGACATATTGTTGAAAAATCTTTTTTTGTGAATATTGTTTTAACATTATTTTTAGGAAACATGACCATATGCGTCTTTTGCACAACAGGTAATTATTTAGCTGGAGAAAAATGCTAATATATTTGGTATTTCATTTTAAGTTTATTATTCTGCCATTTTTGAAATTCAGTATTGTGTTGTTCAGATGCATTTCACCATTGTTTAGGGCTATGCATCATGACACAAAGGCTATGACCCACCATGAAGCTCAGAGCAATGCTTTAGCTTTTGATCCAAGGCTAAGGATTTAAACCTTGAACAGTGTTAGTTTTGGACATATTATGTAAGGTATTCTGGTTAACAACTCAGAGATTCCCACCTCTCAATTCCATTCGTAGTCCTAGCAGTTTAGTTCTGGTGACATTTCACATAGTTTTGAAAATCACCCCTGACAATTCTTATTTTGTCTTCTCTTACGGTTTACTCCTCTGAATTTTGTTTCTCAAAAAACACACTCACTTCCCAGACTGTCTTACAGTTCACTGTGCCTGTAGCCTGAGGCCAGCTGGAATTAAAAAGTCAGTTAGGGAAAATCTGTGCTGCGGTCAGCTGAGCCACTTTGAGTATTTTTGTATTGGCTTAAAAATGGTTGGTAATGATAGAGAATGACTCAACTGGTGGTTGATAGGTAGGCCAGCAGTGATAAAAAAAGGAGAGTAATATTTATGAAGAGTGGACTTAGGAGAGCAGTGTGTAAAGTGGATCAGTCATCCCATTCATTAGCTAGGGTCTTTATCATTTAGGTGGATCTTTGTCATTTTTACCATCTACTAATCTCTTTCCCTTGCTGTAATTATTACTTTGTACATTAATAAATATATTTAAGAATAAGAGGGATTTGCAGGACTGCAGTAACTACAGGGGAATACAATTGATGAGCCACAGTATTAAGTTATGGGAAAGTGTAGTGGAAGCTAGGTTAAGAAGTGAGGTGATGATTAGTGAGCAGCAGTATGGTTTCATGCCAAGAAAGAGCACCACAGATGCAATGTTTGCTCTGAGGATGTTGATGGAGAAGTTTAGAGAAGGCCAGAAGGAGTTGAATTGCGTCTTTGTGGACCTGGAGAAAGCATATGACAGGGTGCCTCAAGAAGAGCTGTGGTATTGTATGAGGAAGTCGGGAGTGGCAGAGAAGTACGTAACAGTTGTACAGGATATGTACGAGGGAAGTGTGACAGTGGTGAGGTCTGCGGTTGGAGCGCCGAATGTATTCAACGTGGAGGTGGGATTACATCAAGGATCAGCTCTGAGCCCTTTCTTATTTGCAATGGTGATGGACAGGTTGACAGACGAGATTAGACAGGAGTCCCCGTGGACTATGATGTTTGCTGATGACATTGTGATATGTAGCAATAGTAGGGAGCAGGTTGAGGAGACCCTGAAGAAGTGGAGATATGCTCTAGAGAGGAGAGGAATGAAGGTCAGTAGGAACAAGACAGAATTCTTGTGTGTAAATGAGAGGGAGGTCAGTGGAATGGCGAGGATGTAGGGAGTAGAGTTGGTGAAGGTGGATGAGTTTAAATACTTGGGATCAACAGTACAGAGTAATGGGGATTGTGGAAGAGAGGTGAAAAAGAGAGTGCAGGTAGGATGGAATGGGTGGAGAAGAGTGTCAGGAGTAATTTGTGACAGACGAGTATCAGCAAGAGTGAAAGGGAAGGTCTACAGGATGGTAGTGAGACCAGCTATGTTATATGGGTTGGAGATGGTGGCACTGACCAGAAAGCAGGAGACAGAGCTGGAGGTAGAAGAGTTAAAGATGCTAAGATTTGCACTGGGTGTGACGAGGATGGATAGGATTAGAAATGAGTACATTAGAGGGTCAGCTCAAGTTGGATGGTTGGGAGGCAAAGTCAGAGAGGCGAGATTGCGTTGGTTTGGACATGTGCAGAGGAGAGATGCTGAGTATATTGGGAGAAGGATGCTAAGGATAGAGCTGCCAGGGAAGAGGAAAAGAGGAAGGCCTAAGCAAAGGTTTATGGATGTGGTGAGAGAGGACATGCAGGTGATGGGTGTAACAGAACAAGATGCAGAGGACAGAAAGATATGGAAGACGATGATCCGCTATGGCAGCCCCTAAAGAGAGCAGCCGAAAGAAGAAGAAGACATTAATAAATCCATTTTCTTTTGTTTGTGAGCATTGCTTTGGTGTTAGTGGGCTTCAATGTGTTTTTTAGTACACCATTATTGCACTCAGTGCAGTTTTTCTTTTTCTTTTATTCTGCACTGCTGTGTCAGCCTTGGTAAAGATTTTTTTATATAAATGGTTTGTTTTGAACAAAAAAACAGTCGTTAAATGTATGGCTCTTCAGTGGTTGTCCATACTTGATAACTTGGTAACACATGAAAACATGTGCAGCCCATTCGATCAGTACGTTGATGTTTCTCATTCATGTATGTTGTTGCATCAGGCTCCTAGTAGACACATTTTGCCTCTTCTTACAAGTTTTACAAAAACCATGGTCATTCTTTTGGCTTTAAATAGTTTGTGAGGCTTCCACTGATTGTGCAAGTCATTTGTATAAAAAGGGCGTTTTTACTGAGTTGAAGTGGTATCCACTGTAGTGTATATCCAAAATAAACTAACTTACTACTATAATATGAGTTACAGTATGTGTTTAGTGATAATGCAACCAATTCAATAGAAACTGAAAAGAGTTAGTGTAAACAGAGGCAGTGAATCAGAAGTTTATTGTATTTTAATGGTTTGTCTATGAAAGATTTCAGGCTTTCCGAAAGAAAACAAGATTTGTGTGTCAATATTTTACATTAAAAGATTTTTAAAGTGTTGTTGCAAGGTAAAAACAATAAGTTTGAACTTCTCATACTGCATTCTAGACATTTCTGTGGGAGCTTGTCAATGGAGAATTAACTGCTGAGTGGTTTACTTGCTGGCACTCCTTCTAGAAATAAAAAAAAAAATTAAAACAGTTTTGGGTAGATCAGAAATATATGTTTTAAGGAATAGCGGTGAAAATGCAGTTTTCTTGATCTTGTAAAATCAACCATTCCAGCATAAAGTGTAACTGTTTGCCGATTCAGCTCCGTAATTCATTGGTACTCTATAAAAATATTATTTTATTATTAACCAGAGGGTACAGTTTAATCAAATAGAATACAAACTCACTGAAATATACTTTCCACTGAGGTCATTGGAGCTTTGAGCACAATTACAGCATGAAATCCACATTCTTGTAGATCTTATTGAAACAACATGTATGATAAAGCCATAAATAAAACCACTCTCCACTCATTAAAATTTTCTTGCTGGCACAAAAGGCCTTTAGCTATTAAAGCAGGTCTCTGTGGTGACAGTTTGTGGTTATATCCTAAAGAAAGCACAATGTTTAAAACACCTCATTTCCCTTAGAAAACAAGCAGGATTTCTTTTTAATATATACAGCATAGCATATAGCTATAGCTTGGTAAATAATTTATCAATTTGCTGAAATTCATAAACAAAGAGGCAAAATCCAAGTCAGAAGGCGCGTGACAGCTTGGGGACTGTGGGATGTTTGGAGTGTGAAGGTAATTATGCTACAGAAACAAGTGAAATTAATTCAGTCTGTCTCGTGTACTGCTGTTTTCTGGTTACTGCCAAATTTACAAAAGGGTTATTAATTAAGGAAAATAATATTGCAAGAGAATGTGCCAAATGAGAATTTCAACAGCATTACAGCTTATGTGTTAGCTATTACCAGTGTTTTTATGAATTTTTAATTTTAGAATGCTGTAAGATGTAATCACTTTCATCTTTATAAATTAAATGGTTTAACCTCAGTAGATGATGTGGAACATGTCTTATGTGACTCTAAATGACCATGCTATGAAATTAGTTTTTAATGTTTGTAGAAATCATACAAATATTTGTAATGAATCAGGTTTAAATTCTCCTGCTAATTGTAACATACTTATGCTATTTTTCCTGTTGAATTCTAAAACTAATTAAAATATTTCATTCATAATGTGTAAATTTATAGACAAAAATACATATTTTTTAGGATGTATACAGTGTACTATTTAAAAATAAACAGATAGTGCCGCATTGAAACTTCTGAAGCTTTTTCCTGATTGTGCTAGAAAAAGGTTCGAAGCTTCGCAAATAGTGACATCTGGTCAATACATAAGAGGTGTGTTCAATAATTTATCTACCCAAGTATGAAAGAAAGTAGCAAGCATGTTGTGACATGTCTCAAAGTTACTCATGCACAGTTGTGACTCAGTGCAAGTCTAATATTCTAAGAGACAGGATGTCAGGAGAGTCCTCATGTGAATCAAGTCAGAAAATGCTAGATTTGAAGCAATGTTCAATGATAAAATTTCACACAAAAGAACGAAAAAAATCCAAAGGAGATCCATGAACACATGACTGCAGTTTATGGTGAGTCTGCCCCATCATCCTACAAAGTAAAATTTTGGAGCAAGCAGTTTAAGTTGGGTAGAGATTCCATTGAAGATAACCCTCACACTGGACAGCCTGTGGAAGCAACTTCCACGGAAATGTGCAAGTTTGTCATTGAGGTTTCCCAAATATTCGAAGAAGTGCGCATCTCGGCAGGTACAGTTTGGAAAATAATACATAAAATGTTGGCCATGTCAAAGGTCAGTGCAAGATGGGTTCCAAGAATGCTGAAGGTCACAAGGCTCCAGTGCTGTCAGGAGAACTTGGAGATGCTCCCTGAAGACCAAGTGAATTTTTTTCATCATTTGGTGAGTGGAGATGTGACTTTATCACAGAGATCCCAAGTCCAAAATGGAGTCAATGCAGTCGAAGCACAAGTCATCCCACACCCCAAAAAAGTTCAAGACAGAAAAATCTGCAGTCAAAGTCATGGCAACTGTCTTCTGGGATATTGAAGGACTTTTGCTTCTGGAGTACATGTCACACAAGACAACCATAACCAGGGAGAGTTACACCAACACAATGATCGCTTTGTGGAAGTCAATCAAGGAGAAAAGACCAGCAAAACTCACAGAAGGTGTGCTGCTTCTTCATGACAATGCATCAGTTCACATGTCACATCAATCACAGGCTGCCATGTGAGAATGTGGCTTCCAGCAGCTGAACCATCAATCCTACAGTCCTGACCTGGCTCCCTCATATTATTTCCTGTTCTGAGTTTTGAAGAAATCTCTCCATGGACAGCATTTTTCAAGTGATGAAAATGTCAAGGCAGTCGTGTTGTCCTGGTTTGAAGTTCAAACAGAAGATTTTTTTTCTCAAAGGGGTTAACGTAATTGTAGGAAGAGTGGATGAAGAGTGTGGAGCTATCAGGACTATATTGAAAAATAAAACAAAAATTTTTTGAAAAGTCTTATCTTTCCCACTGAGGTAGATAAACTGAACGCCCCTCATAAGTCATAGCAGCCATGCACTTGACACAGCACCAGGTACCCAACGCCTTTGTTGATTGCATAGTTTCAGTTGGACAAGTGCACTAAAAAACTAAAAGCTGAAGAACACTGTGTGTTCATTTTGATCTAATGATAATCATGTTATCATTAGTCCTAATTATGTCATTTGTTGCCTTTATGAACATTGCTGCACTGCCAATGCTCACCTGTACTGAAGACCAATAGATTCTTGCTCTTTGCTCTCTTTGATAGCTCACTGTCTTTAGAAGGGCCACTTGTTTCTGCCGCACTACTTGGAATTAATTTGAGACTTTTGCAGGCTTGCCATTTTTTTTAGGCTCCCCTAAAGCTGGCAATAAAGCTGCTCATTTGTATGATGGGGGTACCAACTAACACTTCTGGCAACTCATCCACTGTGCTGATGAAACTTGTCAGTGGCATTACATTAGCAATGAAAACAACAAACATCCAACAGTGCTCAGAGCTGACAAGCATTGGTGAGATGCTACAATACTTTATAAGCCACTACTGATTTATAATTATGTGACAACTTCATCACTTTAGGAGGATTTTTGATGTGAGGTAGTGTGAAAGATTAACTTTTTTCCATCAGTGTTTAGGGAATAATTGCCCTTAGGAGCAAAAACAATCATAATGGAGATTATGGAATGTCCTTATGGAACTGTACACACACATAAACTTTAGAGAATGTGTCTTCAGTAGGCTAGAATATTAATGATGCATTATAAGTTCCAGTACAGAAGAATACTACAGTGTTGAATTTACTTTATTGTCAGATAACAGGTTCCACACTTCTGGACAGGGCCAGAATGTCAGGGTACGTTAAATCCCTTCCTAAATAGATGAGTTTTAAGTTGTTTTTTAAAAGAATGAGCTGAGTCAGTAGGTCAGGTCTGATCAGGTTGGGGAACACGCACTAATACACCGTGTTGCCACACCTACCACAGAATGAAACAGCTGCCACTTAATCTATGCTCGGTCATCTATTCCAGACTTACTGAGGAGTATGGCCTGGCATACACAATAGCCCAAGCACTCAATGTCTCAATGTGCTTTCATGATTGAATGTATCAATTACACAAGCTGGCTATACAGTATAAGCACACATGGTATTCCTAATTGATTTTGCAGTTATTTTCTTTATGTTACTTGATTATTCTCAATCTGTTAACAATTTTTGTTGCAGTTCTTTCCTTCATTTATGTTATTGCACTCTCATTCATTTATTTTAATGGATGTGAGAAAATTTTGAAGTACTTTAAGTTGCTTATGGTTCACTAATTAATTTGAAAATGATGGAATTTTAATTTTACATTTCAGTTATTTCACTGTTTAAATGTTTGTCATAGCAAAAAGAAGCTCTTGAAAGACGTTCATTGTTTACATTATTTACATCACACGAAAATTCTAGAAAAGTTCATTTTAATGATATTTACTTATTTTTTTAAACGTTTAAAATGAAAATATTTCTTACAATTGTAAAGGCTGCATATAAATTAGCCATTTAATAGTATGTAACACATACTTTGATATATATATGTAACTCATGCTTAACTCTGTTTTTGTTGTTGTTGTATTATTAGTTTGTAATGTAAGAAATACATTTCTTGAACAAAATGCTGCCTGAGGCAATTACCTTGTCACTTCACCCCAAGCTCCATTCTGGGAAATGTTGCAAATCAAATGCCCAGGCCAGCTAGTCATGCTGTTTAAATTTATTTCAATATCTTCTATCTTCTTTTACATGTTAATCTCTTGAAGGAATGGCATGACCCGCAATGAGGGGTACACTTCTTTGGCTGCTGTCTCTCAGACCAGTGTTGCCATTGGTGACGTTTTCACTGACTCGCAAAAGACAGAGTTGTTATCTTTGATTGAACAGAACACTGATTTTTTTTCAGACTTGCCAGGCAGAACATAAAATCACTACTGAACCTGGTGTTAGGGTGCAGATGCACCCGTATCAGATTCCAGAAGCACAACAGAGTATTGTGTGCGAGGAAGTCAAAAAGATGCTGGCATTGGGTGTAATTTGCGAAAATAAAAGTGACTGGTGCAGTCCGGTCGTATTAGTCCCAAAACAAGATGGCTCGGTTCGATTCTGTATCGATTTCAGGCGCTTAAATAAAGTCTCAAAATTTGATGCTCATCCAATGCCCCGTGTTGACGAACTGTTGGAAAAACTGGGTCAGGCATCCTATATCACAACACTGGATCTCACGAGAGGTTACTGGCAGGTGCGTCTTGAGGCTGACAGTTGCAGAAAAACAGCATTTGCGACTCCTAATGGACTTTATGAATTTACTAGACTCCCATTTGGTCTTCATGGCGCGCCTCTAACTTTCCGGCATATGATGGACCAGATCTTGCGTCCTCATTCCGAGTATTCCAGGGCGTATCTCGATGATGTCGTGATTTTCAGTAATGATTGACAAACACATTTAGAACATCTCCAGGCTGTCCTTGAAAGCTTAAGACAGGCTGGTTTGACAGCTATCCCCAAGAAGTGTAAATTGGGTATGTCTGAGACTCATTATCTGGGCTACTCCATGGGCAGGGGTTTACTCCAATCTCAATTCAGAAAAGTGGAAGAGATACTTGCTTATCCATTTCCAGAAATGCAGAAACAAGTACGTGCCTTTCTGGGGGTTGCAGGTTATTACAGAAGATTCATCTCTGATTTTGCAAATAGTGCTGCTCCTCTTTCAGATCTTACTAGAGGCAGGAAAAACCGCCCTGTTGTATGGACAGACGTTTGTGAACGTGCCTTTTGTGATTTGAAAACTGCTTTGTCTTCTTATCCAGTTCTGCAGAATCCCGACTTCTCCAAGGATTTTCTTCTACAGATGGACGCAAGTGCAATTGGTGTAGGCGCCGTCCTGTCCCAGGTTTTTGATGGGGAAGAGCACCCTATAACATTTTTGAGTAGGAAATTGCTTCCTAGGGAGCATAATTATTCGACCATTAAAAAAGAATGCTTGGCAATAAAATGGGCTGTGGAAGCACATCGTTATTATTTATGGGGTCGAAATTTCACATTAGTGACAGATCACGCTCCACTTCAGTGGTTATACCGTCAGAAGGAAACAAACTCTCGTCTCATGAGATGGTTTTTGGGTTTGCAACCTTATAGTTTTACAGTTAGGCATCGACCCGGCTCTGAACATATTAATGCTGATGTCCTGTCACGCTTGTTTGAGCCTGGTTTGGAATGTCGCTTGATTCACGAAAATGTGAATAAAGCTGAGGGGAGGGGGTGTGAGCTGGGGGCTGATTGCACCCCTACAGGTTAAAAAATGCTGAAAGATTACCTTCACATTGCTCCCTTGCTTGCTGGGCTTACTTGCGGCCAATCTATCGCTCATTACTTCACTTACTTAAAAGCCCGAACAGCACCTGTCAGTTTTTGATTGTTTGCTTTTCTCTCTCTCTCTCTCTCTCTCTCTCTGACCTTCCCTGATCCTGATGCACACTCCTTTGAAGAGGAAGATATGTTTGCATTCTTTTAAGTGTGAGACGGAACTGTCATCTCCGTCTTGTCAAGGAGCACGTTTAAACTTTTGAAAAAGAAATGTGTTTGTTTGCAGTGTTCGAATAAAGTTCCCGTCTCTACAACCTCCTGTGTTTCTGTGCAAATCTGTGACCCAAGCGTGACAGTATAAAATATGAGCAGTAGTTTCACATCCCCTTTCTTAGCATGTGGAAAAGTTATTGAACTAGTTAAATGCAAAAAGAAGCACTTGAAATATTTTTATTGTTTACATTATTTTAATAATGGCAACTATGAGCATGGTTAACTTCCTTAAAACATGAACTTATAATGCAAGATTGTTTTCCATGCTCAAAATGGGATCTGCTTTGATATCTAGTAGTAGTCAAATGGAATGGCACCAGCAGGAGTGTGTCAAGAAATTCGCCTATCTGGAAACTAATTAGAGAAATTTAATATGTTAAAAACACAACTTCAGGGCAATAGCACACACATCTCATTGATCGCAAGAACACCCACTGCTTTTATAAAGAAACTTGTAGTATGGCACCACATATGTCACAAAGGAAATACAGATGTGCTGCCATGTGTGAGGAATAACATTTCTGTTCTGAAGATCTCATTCTGAAATTGTGTCTGAATTTAGCAAAACACAATTTTCACTTGAACAGAGTCATCTGATTTCAGTAGTCAAGAAGAAAAAAAGTGTCAAGCACTCAGGCAAGTAAAATAAAAAAAATGGAAAAAATATTTTTATGCACAAAATAACCAAGTTAAATCAGTGAGGAATTTAATAGCAACAGAGAGAAAATTAAAAGAAACAGCATATGGTATTTAAATCCCTGTCTGACTGTAATGCTTATTTGAAAAATGAAACTTAAAACCATGTGTGTAAAAAAAAAAAAAAAGCAAGCCACAATGTTAATTAACAAAAGAAAGTCTTTTATTACATCTTAAATAATGAATCATTTCTGAAGAAATGGACCAATATCATATTCATACATCAGTTCTCATAGGTTTAGGTAAGTAACAAAAGGGAAAAAACAGGATATCTATTGCTGAGCCCACACAAATCCTGTTTGTCATATCATTTAAACAATGGGTAATCGCAAAGCAGGAAAGATGAAAACTGCTTGTTCCTATTTTTTTTTTTTAAATAGTTTTTAGCACACATAGGCAAAACATTTCCATCTTTCACATTTTAAAACAACAATATGAATCTCATTGAACCATGTTCAATCTATGATAATGTAGAAAAATCTGCTTTTGATTAAGTCTGAAGAACAAGTGTTGTTTTTCTACTGGCATTTTTATCAAGAAAGGTACAAAGAAAACATATCAATCCAACAAACAGTATAATTATTACTACATACATAAATCTTAAACACCTGAACCCCAAAAGTGGATATGAACTAGTCTGCCAATTCTGCTCTGAAAAGAACTCCATCATTTGAACCTCCAGCTACATGTGCTATATTTTACACATGGGAAGCCATGTAATATTGTGAGAAGCTTCTGAAATGAATGTACAGTACTGGGGACCAACCTCCCCCTGAAATGATGGCAACATGTCCAATACCTTATAATTTTTGAAAACCATTGTCCTCATGACCACATTTCCAGCAGTAAAGTCTTGGAGAGAATAGGCAATTAAATTGTCCAGTGCTTCTAGTATATAAGAAAGGTTATTGAATGCATTGTCAAGGACAAATATGCCATATGAAGGAAACAGAAATGAAGCGACAGTCTGTCCTTTCATAAGGGTCCTCTTGTAACATGAAGGATGTCAGATGAACTGTTACATGGGGAACAACATGAGCAATGCACCAAGCCACACCATCCAGTGGGCAGCCAGGAATGTGCATTTTGACCACACAAAATAACTTCCATTAATGGCTACTGGTGCCTTTGGAAGGGTGAATTGAAGAATGGGATTTGTATTAATGCCCTAGCCATGGTAAAATCTAGGAGGAAAACAAAACACACTTAACATTATTCAGTTCACAATAAGTGCCTGAGAGTGGAAGAGAGTTACCACAGTCTTCAACTGTAACATACCTGTATGGGACTTAAACTGTGACCTATTATTCTTTTTATCGCCATCAAACAATCCCCTTGATCTGTAATCCAGCTTTCAATGTATTCATATTCCTTCACCTACTCTAAGTTTTGACATTCCAATTTTGTCTTTATTGGCAATGTTCCCTTGTTGCTAGTCATCATTACTTTAGTCTTCTTTGCATTCATTTCCATCTCATACTTCTTGTAAGATCTGTAGATCCCTTTTGTCATCTTCTGCAAATCCTCCACACTTCATTCCAGTATTAGAGTATGATCTGCATGACATGTTTGTAATCTTTTCTCCATTTATCTTTATCTCCTCCCTCTCTTTTAATGCCTCTTTTATCAGGAATGCACTGTATTTGTTATATAGTAGGGGAGAGATAGTATGCATCCTTGTCTAACTCTATTAACATCCACTTCCTCGGTTTCTCATGAATATTTCATCATCTTTGCTTTCTGTTTCCAGTACAGATTGGCTATAATTCTTTTCTTGTGACTTTGAATACCTAATTTGGCCAATATTTCAAAAACAATTTCTCATGTTTAACTCTATTAAAAGTGTTAACATATTCAATGAAGCAATTGTATATATTTTTCTTTTTCTTCATAATTCTTTCCATTATCATCCTCACCATATATACTGTATATCCCATCCCATGGCTCTTGCATTTTTCTGAAATCTATTTGCCTTTTTTCCAAATGTGTTATCAAGCTCGTTTTTCTATAGTTTTTACACTGGGTTCTTCTCCCAGTCTTTTGGCATCAGCATTAATATACTCTTTAGAAAGTCTTCTGGAATTATTCTATTTTCATACATATTTGATTTATCATCCTCGTCATACTTCTCACTCCCTCCTCCCTTACCACTTGTAGAAACCATGCTGGGATTCATTATCTCCTGGTGTTTTATTCTAATGCAATCTCTTGATTGTTTTTTTTTTTTTACTTCCTCTTCATTTATTCTCTCCGTTTTCTCTCCAACAGTTCTTGTCTTTCATCATTATACAACTTGTATACCTGGGTCAGGATTGCTGTAAATATATGCATGTTCCCCCATCAAATTTTCTTTTATAAATCCCAATGTTTGCATGGTAAGTTGCGTGTGCACATTTTGAGCCTCTTTTTTTCCATACACAAGCTTTATAAATGAGGTTTATGTTAACTACGCAATTTCCTTTGGCATATACCTTACATTTTATTACAGCCAGTACAATCAGTAACTGTGGAGCTTCAAGCAGATTAAAATCAGCATGCTGCATCTAATAGGAGAGCCAGAGAAGTTTACAAATCAATTATGCTTCCAAAAAGCTACCCAATCATGGACTACCCCGAAGAACATAGTGGGAATCATTAGCAGTTTATATGTTAGCAAATATGCAAGCCTAGTTAATGCAAATAACTCAGGTGCCTTGAGCAGAACATATTTCTATCAGTTCATCTTTTTTGTTTCTGTACACGGAGTGGTGGCTCTGAGGTTAAGGATCTTTGCTGGTATCCAGAAGTTTGCCGGTTTGAATCCCCATCACTGCCAAAAGAGATCCTACTCTGCTGGGCCCTTGAGCAAGACCCTTAACCTGTAATTGCTCCAGGAGCAGTGTACAATGGCTGACCCTGCGCTCTGACCCCAAAGGGTATGCGAAAACTAACAAATTCCTAATACAAGAAATTGTATAAGGCGAAATAAAGTAAAAAAAAAAAAAATGTCATTACCTGAGTGGATTTTCCTGAGAGCAACTTCTCCCAACCATCCAAGAACAGTTTGGTGATGAACAATGCCTTTTCCAGCATGATGGAGCACCAAGCCTTAAGGCAAAAGTGATAACTAAGTGGCTTGAGGAAAAAAACATCAAAGTTTTGGGTCCTTAGCCAGGAAACTCTCCAGACCTTAATCCCATTGAGAACTTATGGTCAGTCCTCAAGAGGCGGATGGACAAAGAACAACCCACAAATTCTGACAAACTCCAAGCATCGATTATGCAAGAATGGGCTGCCATCAGTCAGGATTTGGCCCAGAAGTTGATTGTCAGCAATCCAGGGTGAATTACAGAGGTCTTGAAAAAGAAGGGCCATCACTGCAAATATTGACTCTTTGCATAAACTTAATGTAATTGTCAATAAAAGCTTTTCCAAGTATTCATTTGGTTCTTCCTCTAACATTTGCATTCAACCTTTTATTTTACTCCAGTCTATTTTAATTGGATACATTTCATTCATTTATTCCGATAATTCAGTAACCCATCATTAGTAAACAATTCATCTGATTTTGCCTTTTATTGATTCTTAATTTTGTTTTGGAACTTGTTAATAATTCTGCCATATCTCTCAAGCTGGTCTATGATAATGCATCACTACTTCTAATCCCTCTAAAAAAGCAGTTACATTATTCCTTGGATTCCCCAGGGTCTGTGTACTTCAACTGCTTTGTTTTCACCTGCATTATACACTCTCCCAATTGGAATTCGTCTTATTGGAAAAGTTCTATCCTTACCTAAAGGTGGCCAGCCCCTTAACCTCTCTTATTGAATAAGTTTTAATTCTACATCCCTTACTAAATCTTGATCTCTTGTAGTGGAAGAGAATTCACTATATGAAGATTCATGCTGACTGTTGAAAGGCTGTTCTTGGACATGAATGGCAGCCTGGTGATTTTGATTATAAACAGGTGGTGGACAAGCTACCCACTCGTTATCCTCCACATTACAATATGAATTGCAATTTAATGTCGAGACTAAAGGAGCATAGGAATTTGAGGATAAAGGGAATTTGTCTGTGGATTTAAGATCAAGAGTCCCAAATGATTGTGCTCCTGTTTTCATACATTTTCTTTCATTTTTTTTATATATTTTTTTTATTTTTAATTGTACTTTCCCTATTTGATTTTTCGTATTTTTCTTACAGTTCACTTTTTGATTTGTCCAGTCATTTTTACCTTTAGACACTGTATATTTTAAATAGGTCTGTGTCTTCGGCCATTGTGCCTGCTCTGCTGTTATTTTGTCCCATTTCTTATTACGTATGTAAACACCTGGTCCATACTTACCAGCCATCTGTTCAACAGTACTTAGTTTAACAGTGTCTTATACCCTATTCTGAACTATACATTACTTTTACCATTATTTTTTGGTTTTTCCTGTTTGCCAGTGTCCAGTGTTGATTACCTATCGATCCTGTTTATGAGTATCTCTCTTGTGTACTTTCTTCATGAAAATATGAGAATGAAAATTTTTCTTTGCCACTACTACAAACTACATGGGGGAAGTAACAATTTTTAAATTATATCACTTTTAGGTGGAGTATTATTTTAACCACAAGATGTAAATATTAACAAAATGTAGAACAAATATACAATTACAATACAATTTATTTTTATATAGCCCAAAATCACACAAGGAGTGCTGCAATGGGCTTTAACAGGCCCTTCCTTTTGACAGGGAAAAAATGGAAGAAACCTTGGGAAAGGCAGTTCAAAGAGAGACCCCTTTCCAGGTATGTTGGGCATGCAGTGGGTGTCAAAAAAGGGGGTAAATAAAATACAATACATAGAACAGAACACAAGTAATCCTCAATATGATATAATAGTGCAATAGAAATATTACAAGTACAGAGTAGAAGTCAACAGTAGATAATATTTCATATTACAATTTGGATTTATTCAGAGTCCTGGAGACATGGGCCATCAAGCTGCCTCACCCTATTGGCCATTCCACAGCTGAGTCAGCGCTAGGCCAACCAATCCGTTGAAAGGACCCCTCTACCTGACGATTCCTGCGATCCTCCATCAGAGATGACTTTACCTTAGGCAACTAAGAACTGGAGTTATGTGTTCATTTTTACTTGTTCTTGTAATAATTCTTGCAGCAGCATTTTGGTTTACAGTAATCCCTCCTCGATCGCGGGGGTTGCGTTCCAGAACCCCCCACGAAAGGTGAAAATCCGCGAAGTAAAAACCATATGTTCGTATGGATATTTTTATATATTTTAAGCCATTATAAACTCTCCCACACTCTTATAAATATTTCCTGCACAATTATACAGCATAAACCCTTTGTATTCTCTTAGATATTAGGTAAGATTCATTGAAATTATGTATGTAAACACACTGTTTATATGCTGTAGATATTAGGTAAGATTCATTGAAATTATGTATGTAAACACACTGTTTATATACAGTAAAACCTAAATATTATTTTAAAGATATCGAGCATCTCCAATATCACATATGTTACAGCCATTACGACAGGCAGGCCACCAGCAATAATTACGTACAATGCAAGAAAAATTGTATACAGTAAAATGTGTGTACAGTGATACTAAACTATGTACATGTAATAAGTACTGTACGTAGAAAATTAATTATGTTACTCACCAACAATGACATGCTGACTTGTCCGATAACGATGAGTTTAATTATACTGCACAACAAAGGAGAGCATTACAGCTCTTCTAAAGGAGCCTCTTCAGGCGACTGTGTAGCACCACAGTTGTTCTTCTTCCGGCAGTCTTCAATCCAAATCCCTAAAGTAGATTCCATCTGGACTACCGCCTTATTACATCCACTTACAACTTGTTTTGCACCCTGGTTAAAGGACACTGTGGCCATAGATCTTATATTCTTTTCCTCATTTTTAAGTAAAAAAGAATTGTGGACTCATTGATTCTGTAATGGCGTCCTGCAGCGGTGTAGCTGTTCCCTTCCTTTAACATATCCAAAACTTTTACCTTTTTGGAAATCGTTAGCATCTTTCGCTGGCGCTTGGGCACGGCCCCTGAAGCAGTAGCAGGAGCACGTTGATGCTGAATGAGCGAGACGAGACTTCCTGGTTAACGCAGCGTAATCGAATTCTGTGCTCCGTCGCTGAGCCAATCAGCACACAGGAACTTAACTGCGTGCTCTGATTGGGTAGCTTCTCAGCCATCCGCCAATAGCGTCCCTTGTATGAAATCAACTGGGCAAACCAACTGAGGAAGCATGTATCAGAAGTAAAAAGACCCATTGTCCGCAGAATCCCGCGAAGCAGTGAACAATCTGCGTTATATATTTAGATATGCTTACATATAAAATCCACGATAGAGTGAAGCCACGAAAGTCAAAGCGCGATATAGCGAGGGATTACTGTAACTGGAAGCTGTATAAAGAACAGTTTGAACATCCAGTGAACACTGAATCGAAATAAATGCATGAATCTAATTTAAGACCTCGGGTATTTTCATTAAACCAGGGAGAGTTTCTATATGCTTTAATCACTTTTGTTTTAAGTGGAGCCACTGCATCCAGAGCATCTCTCAAGGTCACATTATAATGTGATGTTTGTTGATCTAAATTGTTTTCCACGTTTACATTTGATGTTAACTGATCTAAATGGTTTTCCACAATTACACTCAACTTACTCAAAGTATCTATAAATTTTGAAACAGAATTATAATCTACATGTCGCACTGTCTTTGTTTTAATCTCTGAGTGTATTGGTAAGAGCAGAACCAAATCACACGTAATTAAATTTAATGTGTGGTTATGATTATGAGTTGGACCTTTGACAATCTGAGAAAATCCTACTTAATTTAACAAATAAGTAAAACATTTGCTAAAAGTGTCTGTTTCCACATCAATGTGTACATTAAAATCCCCCATCAACATTACATGTTCATAATTTATAGCCAAATCAGATAAAAGATTGCCAAATTCAGTCATAAACAGTGAATATGGCCCTGGTGATCTGTAGACTAACACTACAATTGTTTTGGAATCTGTCTTAATATTTAAAATGAATGCCTCAAAGGATGTGAAGTTGACTAAATTTTTAAAAGCGATTTGCATTTTGTCATAATGAATTATTCCAAGGCTAATCTCTAGATTTATCAAGGAATGTGTATTTATCTGGTGATGCCTCAGCTAGGGAAACAGTGTCAGATTTATTAAGCCAGGTTTCAGTGAGAAGACACAGCTCAGATTTTGTACTTAATATTATATCATTTACCAAAACAGCTTTACTTCCAAGAGAGCGAATGTTCCAAAAAGGACCATTTAAAACTGCATACTTTTCCTGAACTGGTGATATATGTTTTGTTTTAATTTGAACTAAGTTTCTATTACAGGTGCCTCTGATGGAGGGTCTGGTTTTATCTCTTGGCCTAACTATGCACCTTATTTTTTGGTTATCAAGTAATTTAAGGTCTGTATCATGACTAAATTTACTGGATACCCATATACAGTAATCCCTCCTCGATCACGGGGGTTGCATTCCAGAGCCCCCCGCGATAGGTGAAAATCCGTGAAGTAGAAACCATATGTTTATATGGTTTTTTTTATATTGTCATGCTTGGGTCACAGATTTGCACAGAAACACAGGAAGTTGTAGAGAGACAGGAACTTTATTCAATCACTGCAAACAAACATTTGTCTCTTTTTCAAAAGTTTAAACTGTGCTCCATGACAAGACTCCTCTTCAAAGGAGCGCACGTCAGGAGCAGAGAATGTCAGAGAGAGAGAGAGAAAAAAGCAGACAATCAAAAATCAATAGGGCTGTTTGGGCTTTTAAGTATGCGAAGCACGGCCGGACAAAGCAGCTGCAAGGAAGAGAGCAATGTGAAGGTAGTCTTTCAGCATTTTTTTAGAGGAGCGTCCGTATCCTCTAGGCCAGTGTGCGAACAGCCCCTCTGCTCACACCCCCTCCATCAGGAGCAGAGAATGTCAGAGAGAGTGATAGAGACAGAGAAAAACAAACAATCAAAAATCAATACGTGCCGTTTGAGCTTTTAAGTATTCGAAGCACCGTGTGGGAAGCATGTCGCTTGACAAAGCAGCTGCAAGGAAGGGAGCAACGTGAAGGTAATCTTTCAGCATTTTTAGACGAGCGTCCATATCATCTAGGGGTGCGAACAGCCCCCCTGCTCACACCCCCTCCGTCAGGAGCAGAGAATGTTAGAGCAAGAGAGAGAGAGAAGCAAACAATCAAAAATCAATACGTGCTGTTTGATCTTTTAAGTATGCGAAGCACCATGCGGGAAGCATATCGCACAAAAAAGCAGCCACATGTAAGCCCAGCAAGGAAGGGAGTAATGTGAAGATAGTCTTTCAGCGTTTTTTGAGGAGCGATTGTATCCTCTAGGGGTGCGAACAGCCCCTTGCTCACAATATATTTGAGGAGTTTTATTTAATACGTAATACGCGCTCTGGTTGGGTAGCTTCTCAGCCATCTGCCAATAGCGTTCCTTGTATGAAATCAACTGGGCAAACCAACTGAGGAAGCATGTACCAGAAATTAAAAGACCCATTGTCCACTGAAACCCACGAACCAGTGAAAAATCTGCGATATATATTTAAATATGCTTACATATAAAATCCGCGATAGAGTGAAGCCGCGAAAGTCGAAGCGTGATATAGCAAGGGATTACTGTACAGTACATCAACACAGTCTGATATATGGTACAGTTATTGCAGGAAATTAAAAATGTATGAAAACTGGCAAGTCCAGGTAAAGTAAATGAAAGTGGATGAACCAATTCAACCAGGGCTATTTGCCAGAAAGTGCCGCAACTACTGTGGGAATGGAGACATTTTCTAACATCTTACTGCTGAGTATAACCTGATGAGAAGTGATGATGGGTTATTCTCTTCAGTGGATGATAGCAACATTTGTGATATTGATCATGATCCAGATGTTTTACAAATGCATTCTCTTATTTTTTTCTTGAAATGCGCTGTCCTTTTTTTAAATATGCAGCCCAGAACTAGACAATACAATCATAGGAAATCCTCCGGAAAAGGTTAAATGTTGCTACAGGTGATGTCCTAGATGTTTGCTGAGGGAAATGCTTCTTCATGTACATTTAAATATACAAGAAAAAGGTCAGACAGACATAGCACTTAAAAGCAGAGAACAAGCACAAATGACATTTAATGTAGCCCAACTACAAGTTTAGTTTCAGAGCTTTCTTGTTACATCCCTAATGCAAAACTGAGACATGTATATGAGAAAGGGCATATTGTAAGGGGGATTCCTGTCTTATTGAGTGCTGGCTGTTCCTTTTCACAATGCAGTCCCAGAACCCTTGCTGCTGGAAAAAGTAGAAAAGTCCGATCCCACTTCTGACACAATAAACTGTAGAAGAAAAGTAAGTCACAAAATTAATTAATTATAAAAGAAGGCCTTTTATTACATCTTATATGATAGGTCATTTCTAAAGAAATGGATCAATATTTATTCATACAACAGTTCTTTTAGGTTTAGATATGTAACAGAATGGGAAAACTAAATATCTATTGCGGAGTCCACACGTTCTATTTTTCATATCATTTATAGAATGGATAAAAGTGAAGCATGAAGGAAGAAAGCACCTTTACCCAGTTTTATTTCATAACTGTAGCATACATAGACAGAAATATTGTCAGCTTTTACATTTAAAAACTGTGTTTTTCCCACACCTGTTAGCCCTAAAGTAAGCCTATAAAATCTTACTTGACCCTCCCCGACATGTGGGTACAAAGCAAAAGAGAACCAATACTTTAGACACACAAAGTAAAGAGACAAAAGCACAGGCAAATAAGATATGTATATACAGTAGATTCAGAAATGATTCAGTCCCCTTCACACTTTTCACATTTTGTTATGTTGCAGCCTTGTGCTAAAATCATTTAAATTCATTTTTCCCCATATCAAGCAACAGTCAATACTCCAGAATGACAGTGAAACCAGAATGTTTGAAATTTTGCAGATTTATTTTACATAAAAACCAGAAACATCACATTGACATTAGTATTCAGTCCCTTTGCTATGATATTTGAATTCTAGCTCAGGTGCATCCTATTCTATTGATCATCATTGAGATATTCTGACATCTTGTTTGGAGTCCACTTGCTATCAAGTCAATTGCTTACACATATTATGAAAGGCACACATATGTGTATAGAAGGCTTCATAGCTGACAGTGTGTGTCAGAGCGAAAACCAAGCCAAGAGGTTGAAGGAATTACCTGCTGATCTTAGAGGCAGGATTGTGTCACAGATCTGAATGTTACCAAGAGTACAGCAGCCTTCAAAGGTTTTTAAATGGGAAACGTTTGAAACAACCACTATTTTTGTAGAGCTGATCATCTGGCCAAACTGAGAAATTTTTAGGGGAAGGGCCATGGCAAGAGAGGTAACCAAGAAGCTGATGGTCACTCTGGCTGAGTTCCAGAGAACCTGTGTGGAGAAGGGAGGAACTTTCAAAAGGACAATCATCACTGCAACACTCCACTGGTTTGGAATTTATGACAGAGGAGCCAGACAGAAATTTCTCCTCAGTAATAGGCACCTGGGAGACAATTTGGAGTTTTCCAAAAGGCACCTAAAGGCCTCTCAGATTCTGAGAAACAAGATTGTCTATTTTGATGAAACCAAGATTAGCATCATGTCTAAAGGAAACCATATACCACTCATCACACGCGCAATACCTTTGCAAAGGAGAAGCATGTTTATGGCATGCTGTAGGGTCGTGTTTCAGTGGCAGGGAATGGGAGACTAGACTGGATTGAGGAAAGGCTGGATGGAGTAAAGTACAGGGATATCCTTAATGAAAACCTGCTCTGGACCTCAGACTGGGCCAGAGGTTCACCTTCCAACAGGGTATTGACCCTAATCACAAAGCAAAGACAATACAGAAGTGGCTTAGAAATAACTCTGAGAATGTCCTTGAGTTGCCCATCAGTAGCCCGGAGTTGAACCCAATTGGATATTTCTGGAGAGATCTGGAAATAGCTGTGTAATGGCAGTATCTATCTAGCATGGCAGAGGTTGAGAGAATCTGCAGAAAAGAATGGCAGAAAATTTCCAAATTCAGTTGTGCTAAGCTAGACATTACCCAAGAAGACTCCAGGCTGTAATTGATGATATTTTTTTTTTAAATGTGTAAAAATTTTTGAAATCTTGTTTTTGCTTTGTCTTTGTAGGGTATAGAGTGTGATTGTATATGGGGGGAAAATAATTTAAACGATTTTGCCACAAGGCAACAAAAATGCAACATAAAATGTAAAAAGTGAAGGGGTCTGAAATCTTTCTGAGTACTTAAAGCAAATATAGTGTTTATAGTTTTATAATGGGGATTGTCTGATGAGTCCACATCAAATCACAGAGCAACTACATGACTATGCCCATCACATTGCATAGCCCTATCTCAAAGCACTGATGGGATCAAATAGGAAAATCTAGGAAACCTGGAGCAACTCAAAAATCGACAGACAAACAATCCTAAATGAAAAACAATTATTTCACCAAAACAGAGTGAAAAACTGCTGCTTCTCACAAGGTTGTAAATTTTATAAGAATTTCATGGAAATAATTGACTGCATTTCTTACCCAAACATCTGTAAAATTTTGATTAGACCTGAAAAAGTATTCCTGTCTTCTTCTAAGACTATATAATGGCCAACACCCAACTACAAACCTTTCTGAAACAGGCATATCACATGTTGGCACAATCAAAATAAAGTATAGCAAGATAATGAGTAAGAACCAAGGGTGACAAGATTGAAACAGATCCCCACTTTGAACATCTCTGCAAAAGAAGAAACTTACTATATATATATCATTTTATAACATATTTTCAGCATACGTCTGATCTCAACTAGATAGATAGATAGATAGATAGATAGATAGATAGATAGATAGATAGATAGATAGATAGATAGATAGATAGATAGATAGATAGATAGATAGATAGATAGATACTTTATTAATCCCAAGGGGAAATTCACATACTCCAGCAGCAGCATACTGATAAAGAACAATATTAAATTAAAGAGTGATAACAATGCAGGTATACAGACAGACAATAACTTTGTATAATTTTAACGTTTACCCCCCCGGGTGGAATTGAAGAGTCGCATAGTGTGGGGGAGAAACGATCTCCTCAGTCTGTCAGTGGAGCAGGAAAGTGACAGCAGTCTGTCGCTGAAGCTGCTCCTCTGTCTGGAGATGATACTGTTTAGTGGATGCAGTGGATTCTCCATGATTGACAGGAGCCTGCTCAGCGCCCGTTGCTCTGCCACAGATGTCAAACTGTCCAGTCCATGCCTACAATAGAGCCTACCTTCCTCACCAGTTTGTCCAGGCGTAAGGCGTTCCTCTTCTTTATGCTGCCTCCCCAGCATGTCACCGCATAGAAGAGGGCGCTCGCCACAACCGTCTGATAGAACATCTGTAGCATCTTATTGCAGATGTTGAAGGACGCCTGCCTTCTAAGGAAGTATATCTTTCAGTTATAATATTATGATAATAACAGTTTTATGATTCTGTTGTTAATTGGCTGATTCACCTATGATGCTCTCTTAGGAAAATGATCATAAATTAAAACAACTGTGCTACTACACTTTCTGCTTAAGACAACTTATCATAGTACTTCTCATAAATTTGAAACATGGTTCCAATCACACCTTTTTGTTTCTGAAAATTGTGGTCTTTTAAAGTCTGTGCCTTACATTCTGGTATCGAATTCCTCATATGCTGTACAGAGGCCTGCTCTAATTGATTCTTGTGTGCAGGTGCTGGTAAATCTTTTAACTTCACATATGGCAATTTTGCTGCAAATATCTCAGCACTTCTGGCATCAAACTAAGATAATGTGTGTTCATTTGTATTCCTGGATTTAAATATCCAATGTTAATGTTTAACTCTGAATTTTGTGAAGATTAATCTACAGTGGTATGAAAAACTATTTGCCCCCTTCCTGATTTCTTATTCTTTTGCATGTTTGTCACACAAAATGTTTCTGATCATCAAACACATTTAACCATTAGTCAAATATAACACAAGTAAACACAAAATGCAGTTTTTAAATGATGGTGTTTATTATTTAGGGAGAAAAAAAATCCAAACCTACATGGCCCTGTGTGAAAAAGTAATTGCCCCCTTGTTAAAAAATAACCTAACTGTGGTGTATCACACCTGAGTTCAATTTCCGTAGCCACCCCCAGGCCTGATTACTGCCACACCTGTTTCAATCAAGAAATCACTTAAATAGGAGCTGCCTGACACAGAGAAGTAGACCAAAAGCACCTCAAAAGCTAGACATCATGCCAAGATCCAAAGAAATTCAGGAACAAATGAGAACAGAAGTAATTGAGATCTATCAGTCTGGTAAAGGTTATAAAGCCATTTCTAAAGCTTTGGGACTCCAGCGAACCACAGTGAGAGCCATTATCCACAAATGGCAAAAACATGGAACAGTGGTGAACCTTCCCAGGAGTGGCCGGCCGACCAAAGTTACCCCAAGAGCGCAGAGACGACTCATCCGAGAGGTCACAAAAGACCCCAGGACAACGTCTAAAGAACTGCAGGCCTCACTTGCCTCAATTAAGGTCAGTGTTCACGACTCCACCATAAGAGAGAGACTGGGCAAAAACGGCCTGCATGGCAGATTTCCAAGACGCAAACCACTGTTGAGCAAAAAGAACATTAGGGCTCGTCTCAATTTTGCTAAGAAACATCTCAATGATTGCCAAGACTTTTGGGAAAATACCTTGTGGACTGATGAGTCAAAAGTTGAACTTTTTGGAAGGCAAATGTCCCGTTACATCTGGCGTAAAAGGAACACAGCATTTCAGAAAAAGAACATCATACCAACAGTAAAATATGGTGGTGGTAGTGTTAAATGTGTTTGATGATCAGAAACATTTTGTGTGACAAACATGCAAAAGAATAAGAAATCAGGAAGGGGGCAAATAGTTTTTCACACCACTGTATAATGCAACCACAATTACAGAAAAGTTGGGGTGCTGTGTAAAAGTAAGTAAAAACAGAATGCAATGAGTTGCCAATTTCATAAACCCATATTTTATTCACAACAGAACAGAAAACACATCAAATGTTTAAACTGACAAAATGTACCATTTTAAGAAAACAATAAGGTAATTTTGAATTTGATGGCACAACATATCTCAAAAAAGTTGAGATATAGCCATGTTTACCAATGTGTAGCATCCCCTCTTCTTTTAACAACAGTCCACAAAGTTCTGGGAACTGAGGAGACCAGTTGCTGGACTTTTGGGAGAAGAATGTTGTCCCATTCTTGTCTGATATAGGATTCTAGCTGCTCCTGATTCTTCTTTGTCATATTTTTTGTTTCATGATGCGGTGAATGCTTTCAATTGGTGATAGGTCTGGACTGCAGGCAGGCTAGTTCAGCACCCGGACTCTTCGACAACGAAGCCTTGCTGTTCTTATAGATGTAGTATACAGTTTAACATTGTCTTGTTGAAATATATCAGGCCTTCCCTGAAAAAGATTTTGTGTGAATGGGAGCAAATGTTGCTCTAAAACCTGTATATACCATTCAACATTGATGATGCCTTTCCAGATGTGCAAGCTGCCAATTCCATAGGCACTAATACGTTCCCATACCATCAGAGATGCAAGCTGTTGTACTGACTACTAATAACAAACCGGATGGTCTTGACGCGGCATCCATGTTTTCCAAAAATAATTTCAAGTTTGAATTCGTCTGACAACAGAGCAGTTTTCCCAATTTGTCTTTGTCCATTTTAAATGAGCTTATACCCAGAAAAGACAATAGTGTTTCTGGATCAGGTTCACATATGTTCTTTAACCTGCATTTGTGGATGGCACGGGGAACTGTGTTCACACACAGTGATTTCTGGAAGTGTTCCTGAGCCCATGCAGTGATTTTCATGAGAGAATCATGTGTGTTTTTAATGCAGTGCTACCTGAGTGCCCGAAGATCACAGGCATCCAATAGTGATTTTTTGGCCTTATTCCTTGCACACAGAGATTTCTCCAGATTCCCTGAATCTTTTGATGATATTATGTACTGTAGATAATGTGATATTCAAAGTCTTCGCAATTTTATGTCTAAAAATTTTCCACAATTTGTAGACATACTTTTTGTAAATTGGTGAACCTTTGCCCAACTTTACTTCTAAGAGGCTCTGCCTCTCTAAGATGCTCTTTTTATACCCAATCATATTATTGCCAATTAACACTAGAATTACCAAATCCTACAAAAAACTTGTAAACCCGGCCCACATTAAATCCGTTCGCACCTCTAAGCACAAGCAGGAAGCAGCCTACTATCCCATCCCCCCCACCATCGTAGAAATGGCAAAAAGCTTCCCCCAACTCAAGCCTTGCTTATCTGGGAGTGAGGTACTGGCAGCTGTATAGGGTATATAATATATCGTTATTTGGAACACATGCTTTTCATGTGTGTTCCATGTCTACAAAGATCTATTAAACATATACCTAAAAGACCATCTTTTTTCATGTTTTAGTACTAATGACAAAATATCAAATAAGCACTTTCACAAAAGGTACAAGTATAACAAAACAAGTGCGCTTTTATTCAAGACTATAACCAAAGAAAAAGAAATAGGGCTAGTGTACTTCATAGTCACAACTGCTTTGGTAGTATAGCGGTAAGAACTGCTGACTCATAATCAAGAGGTTGCGGATTTGAGACTTGTTGCATCACAAAATAAATGTTTTGAGTTGTGAGCTGCTCTTATTGTTACTATTATATAATAAAACCATACATTTGATTTGAGTCTGTAACAGCCGGTGGAAATGTATGGTGCTTGTAAAGGTTAGCGGTTTTTTTTTTTCAGTTTTATTCACTCAGTCGCGTTCATGCTCACCCCGATCTGACACTGCTGTTTTCAAATAAAGACGTGCTATATAACAAAGGTGAACTCAGATGAGGGTTCTACATCAGAGAAAGAGAGCAGAAGCCCTGCCTGCAAGAAATGTCTACTCACATATAAGAACAACGCAGCTGAACCAGGTGTAAAGGTGAAAGATAACACCATTTGGATGCAGTAAAAGGTCCAGCGTCATCCTGCCAGTCAGTCTGCCCCACACCTATTCTTCAACAAAACAGCATGGCTTACAGAGCTCACTGGGGTATCGTGCAAAGTCCAATTTGTGATTATGTTTTGTGATGGTCTTTATATAAAAACATTTATATGTTACCAGCAGCCACTACTCCCGGAGCCAGAGTCGGGAGGAGGAGGATGATGCTTGCCGGGCGAGAGTGAAGGAGAAAGAGAAGAAAAAGAAAGAAAAAGGGAAAGAAAAGAAGTGTATTGTGCTTTGGGACTGTGTGTTGAGCTTTTGGGTACGGGGAAGGCGTTGCCCACAAGATAAAAGAAAATAAAAACTCTTGTGTGCTTTGAACCTGTGTCTTATGTCTATGTCAGGGCTGGCCATTACACATTGTATCGAGTAGTTACTGAAATAATGTGGGAATTTCCCTTTACCTTTTTATTTTATTTAATAGTGTTAACTAAACAGCTTTCCTAGTTGCCCATCTCAACTATCATTTAGCACAAAAAAGTAGGTGTAGCTGTATTCAAACACTGTGATCAATTATTCAGGGAAGTAAACTCCAGTTTGTTTATCCAGGCTTTTATTTCGGTCAGTATTATCTAGATCTGAATGTTTCTTGGCGACACGGTCAATAATTCAGTTGCTAATAGAAAGTGCTACAAGTTCTTTTCAGTGCTTTCTACATACCATAGCATGGAGATTCTTTGAATGCTGTGCATGCTTTGATTATCCACATCATGAAATAAAAGACATCACTGTAGTTTGTCAAAACATGTAATGTGGAGGGGGAGCACAGTACATACATTTTTGTGTTTAAATATTCATTTATATGTGACTGCAGTACTAAATAGTGTAACCTCTTACTGGCAAAATATAAATCAATCTTATTAGTCCTCAGTACCCCAGTAATAATATTAAAAATAGTAATAATAATTGGGTGTACTTGCTTTACATTAATAGTATTGAGTGAGATGATAAGCACACATCTGTATAATAATATGTAGGATACTATTATGGTGCCTTTTTTATTATGATGGGATTTGATTATTGTATATGTGAAAAATAAGATGACTTTTGCTTTTTATAAATCTAAAGTAGTTAGTACATGTGTAGGTTAGGGAAATTACAAGTGTATTAACAGTTTACTGAGAATATTATAGATGGACCATATAGTTCACGCATTTTAAAAAATATTTGGGTACTATTACAATTTTCTAGGTTAACTGCATCTTAAAAATAAAAGTATATTAGTTTTCCATTTTTAGAAATGTATCAATTTTATTGTATGGTCAATGCACAGTACTTTCAGTATTTTTAATATTAAGCTAATAGGAGAGTTACTCTTCATAGTTGCTGGATGGAAGTGTGTAAGCAGCAGCTAATCAGTGCTGGCATTTCATCTTCAAGTTTTTGTGTAAAATATGCTTTAGTGAGCCGTCTTCTAAAATCAGCAACTGTGCTGAAAACCTTTAATTTAATGGCAAGTGAATGTGCATATGTGTGCTAAATAGTTTTATATTTTATTAATGAGAATGGTATACAATTTTACTTACCTTTTGTACAACATTTTTGACAGGCATTATTTGCCTTTGCCTGTGCCTGATGTATTTGTAGTTTCACCTTATAAAGTATTATTTGTTTTTAATTCATGGTGTCACAGGCAAAACAACATTGTGCATCTATGAGTTAAAGACTGTGAAATGAAGCATGTATTATTGAATCAATACACGCCACCACTAGTGTTAGTGGTACAACCGTAATTTGTGAGTTTGTGTGGCATTTTGAATGGATATCAACAAAATGTATAAAGCAGAGCAAAAGATACTTTAAACTATCACAGTTAAAATATTTTCATCTGGGAACTGTTCTGAAGATTGTGATAATGGGATTAAGTTCTGTTGCACAATTTTGCATGCATGGGATAAAAAAAGTATCATGAGGCATTTGTTTTGTGCTACATAGTTGTACATGTAAATTCTCTTTATTTGTCAGCTTTGTTTAGCATTTCACACTTGACACATATTTTATACAGTAAGATTTAATCTTCCCCACCAGATTAAAGATTTCATATTAAAGAAATACTTTAAACATCTTTCTTTTCATATTTGTAAAAAATAGTAGCAATACTCTGTCATTTCTGTTTTTTTCCTTACTTATGTAATTTTATGTTCATATATTATAATGCACAATCTCTGCAGTTTTTCATTCTTTGCAATGCAGTTTCAGATGTTAATTTGAATATTTCAGAAAGATAAGGAAAGTGCTCTGTAATAAATTCATAGCTAACAAACATTGTTGGCTTCTCCAAGGCCTTTGCAGCTTCACTAATTTCCTGCAGCTTTTCTCTGTCTTTTTCCAAAGTAACTACTCTGTCTACACCTGAGAAAGTAGCACCTAGTGATAAAAACGATTGATGGGTAAAATGTGATCAAAGCATTTGAGGCCTGACTATATGTGTAAAATGCATTTTTAGCAGATTCAGCTTACTCACGAGTTTGCAGTGTCTCATGTAGTTAAAATATCTACTAAATGATCCATTGTAGGCACTATATATGAATTAACAACTCATTGTCTGAAACATTGTGATATAGCGGGTCCACGGCTCTGCAATAGGCGGCTAATTTTAA
Source organism: Erpetoichthys calabaricus (assembly GCF_900747795.2). Taxonomy (NCBI): domain Eukaryota; kingdom Metazoa; phylum Chordata; class Cladistia; order Polypteriformes; family Polypteridae; genus Erpetoichthys; species Erpetoichthys calabaricus. The sequence goes on from NC_041396.2 coordinate 140,017,784, forward strand.
ATAAATAATTGTGTCTCAAGAAGGCTGCAATTGGGTGCGGGTGTGCCTGAGTGCATTTTGCTCCACAGTTAATGGAGATGATGGCTGACCACGTGGCATACACAATGTTTTGTGCATTGTGATGACATAAACTACTTTGCCCAAATTAAGATATGTCCAACTTCATTGCCACCTGCAGCAATTCATGGATGGATGCCACTATTAATCTTTTGGTGAGGATTATATTGTAAGAGATTGGACATAATGTAGCACAGTATAGTACACAGTTACTATTTTTACATTATTTTTTGTTATTTCTTCTTGTGCAAATATGTTTTGTCTTTCTACATTTTCTATTTTCATTTTGTTTGTTTTTAATTCTTTCCAGTACCTTATTAAATTCATGAGATGCATATATATATATATATATATCCATCCATCCATCCATTTTCCAACCCGCTGAATCCGAACACAGGGTCACGGGGGTCTGCTGGAGCCAATCCCAGCCAACACAGGGCACAAGGCAGGAACCAATCCTGGGCAGGGTGCCAACCCACCGCAGATATATATATATATATATATATATATATATATATATATATATATATATATATATATATATATATATAAGTTTACAAAGTATATATTTATGTGTATTGTATATTTACCAAGGGTGGAGTTTAAACATTTTTGGACCCGTGTGTTGCATGCACTTTTGTGTATCACAATTTTAAATATAACCATTTTGCATGGATTAAGTTTTAAGACTCGTAAATATCAGTACTTTACATGGTAAGTTTAGTGGTTTATGGAAAAAAAATGTGCTCTCTATTTGTATTTATAAATCTGTAAAGGTGAAAATCCAGCACCCCCTGTTAAATGTGTTCTGTTGTTGACCAAGAAACAATAACACTTGCATCTCACAAGAAGATGGAAGTAATAATAATAATTCTTTGCATTTATATAGCGCTTTTCTCACTACTCAAAGCACTTAGCAATTGCAGGTTAAGGGCCTTTGTCAAGGGCCCAACAGAGCAGAGTCCCTTTTGACATTTTATGGGATTCGAACCGGCAACCTTCCGATTGCCAGTGCAGATCCCTAGCCTCAGAGCCACCACTCCGCCTACAAGTGATTGCTTTCACATGCAGATAAATGATGGGTGACTTCTTTCTTTATGAAGTTAGTGCTCTTGCCTTTTATTTTTTTATACTCTTTCTTTAACACTATGTATATTGTGAGTAATCATCAAACGGAAAAGTTTATTTAACCAATTTTTTAGCAAAACTTCAAACCAGAAAGAATTATGGGCCAGACTCCAAGACCAGATATTATATAATGACAAATTATTGTGGCTCTTGTTATTAATAAATATGGTATTATATATTAATAAGTAATACAGATGTTCTAATACATTTTTTAAACATTAAAATTACAAAAGTATAGTAGATGCCCCTTTAACCAATGTTTTTTTTTTTTCTTTCTTACAGATGTTATGCTAAATGGATCTGCAATAATCTATTCCCTGCCACACAGCCACTTGTTCTTTGCAGTGGTTATCTCAATGATTCTACTTATTAGATGATAAAAAGCTACGGTTATCTATTTACCCGTTGCTCAGAAGACAACTTCCCTGCTTTAATTTGTCTTTCTCCTTTCCCTGGACCGTACTCTCTCCTTTCCCCTTCTTGTCACCAATCTTTTTCTAGTTAATTTTTAAATACATTTTCAATTATACTATTTATTTTTTTCTTTTTCTATCAGATATTTTTTTCTCTTTGATTATCACTCCCTCTCTCTTGCCTGTACGCACATCTGTCACAGTCCGCAAACATCTTTACAGACATTAACCTTCTTCTTATCTGCATCTTCATCTTTCCATTTTCCTATTCCAGCATACTTAAGAGTTTGATTTTTTTTTCTTCATTGTTTTATTTACCACATTTCTTTCCTAACTACCCCAGGACACCAAAGTGTCACTAAATTACCAAAGACTTTAAAGGAGTATAATAAAGGTGCAAAGGAGGGGGGAAGAGGTTTGTGCAGGGACCATAAGGATTGTAGACCGAGGATGGACACTGAAATGGAACTGAAATGAAACAAAGGCATTGAGCCTCTCAATGGACGGGCTTTTATCTGAAACTACAATTGGAAGAAGAGCAATTTCAAATAACAGAACTTTAAAGACACACAAAAAAACAGAAGCACAAGTTTGTACTTTTTCAGTTTTTTGAAGTCTGATAAACTTCTACATTTTCTTCTTTATGTGAAAGGAATGAAACTGTTGCTCATTATTTTAAAACTGGGATGGAAAATGGTGAAGGTGTTTAACTTGATTAAGCATCTATTAAAGTGCAGTTCTCTTCTCTTACTGAAATTGCAGACTGCTGCTCAGAAACACGGACTTTGGCAGTGCCTGCTTGATTCCCCAGCATAATGAGTATCTGCGTTGCTTTCACTCATTAATCCCATGTACTCTGTGATGGCTGCATGTACTATTCACTGTGTTTATCTCAAATTGTGTGTCAACGCAAGCTAGTTTCTGCTGGCAGTGACTGCTCTGCTGAGGGACCATCAGTCTGTGTCTTCTCCTGAAATGTTTATCTTCAGCTTTGTGAGTGTACTACATCTCCACTGACACATTACCTCACTGTACTCATCAGCCAAGATTACATTAGATAGTTGTACTCTTAAGTTGTTCAAAAAGTATATTTGCTTTTCCAATTTGGGCAACGTCTTCTCTCTTATTGAATTCAAAGAGCCAGGGCACTTTAATTTGTGTGATTTATAGCTATATGGTAATAGTACTACTGTGCAGTGGTACAGACAGCTGTATTCAGGGACCAGAGTTCAATTCTCAGACCAATCACTGAACAAGTTTGCACATTCTTCTAGTGTTGGCATGGGTTTTACCCATGAACTCCAGTTTCCTCTCAAAACTCTAGGATGTGCATGACAGCTGAACTGGCAACAATGAAAACTGATCTGGCTTCTGTGTGTTAAGGTGACCAGCAATGGATTTGTATTTCATCTAAGGTCATTTCCTGCTTTATCCACCTAACCTCTGCTCTGGCTCCCCCACCACATTATAATGAGAACTAAGAGGGTGTGGTTATGTATTGCAAAAAGGCCAAATCTAGGTAAATGTTTACCTTTCTTTAACTAATTCACATATCCATACTCATAATTCATATCATAATTTTCTGTCTTTTGTAGTCCTGCAAGTTGTGTGGTGGTTGCTAGCTTTTCTGCCACATACACTTTAATAAGCTCACAGTCATTCGAAGCTAGTGCAGAAATATGTAAAATGGGTGACATATATTTCAACCTCCAAAATTATCAGAAGCTTCGAACTGCATTTTCCAGAAGTCAAACATTATACAGTTGGAATTTCTAAAATACTTAATGTGAATAGATCTCATTCTGTCAATAACTAACGTCGGTTTCTGAAAGTGAACATTCCTGAAAATGACTCCCTTGGTCTTTTCCCTTTGTCTGTAGTGAAAGTATATGTATGTAGTTTGCATCATTGGAAATGACATACACCCCCAAGCTTGTCTTACAAAGTTGGCTATTCAGCCTTATACCAACTGCTGACTTATGACAAGCATCAGATTTTATTTAATATTACTGTCATGCATTAATGCTTATTACACCTAGCATAAACTACTTTATTGCTATCAATTGACAATCTAAGATTCTAATGCAGCTTATAGTTAGCCTTAAAAATGATGAAGACAATATTATCATGCTTAGTTAATTTTACAAAGACAAACACTTTTACCCTAGTACTATGAACAGACTCTAAATATGGCTTGAAAACTGAAATCATTGGAAAGGTAAGAGACGCCCAAGACATTTTGGTCCACATACCTTCAGTATACAGCTAATCAAGCTAGTGGCAAGGCACCATTAAGTTTAAATGTCTACTAAGTAGAGGTAAAAAAAAAATAAATAAAAGTGAATTTTCCTTCCAGACAAATATTTCTCTTCAAAGAAAAAGGTGCACCATAAATCTGAAGTTCCAGGAGCAGAGTACACAAAAATCTTGTCAGTCCCATACAGAGCAGTCACTGCAAAGGTATGCTGCTGAAGGGCCTACCAGTTGCTATGCAATGTAGAAAATTAATATTTAAAAAAAACAAAAAGTTTATCACTTGCAGATATGTATTGTGGTACAGTGATATCTCCACAGGTTAAACCTGGCAGGAGTGATTCCTGTATAAATGTAGACTGGTAGGTACAGTATATCTCAAAATATCTTTTGTATCCTATAATATACGATCCTTGCATTGTCCGACAGTGCAGGGAAATGTTGACACATTCATTGTTATGCATCTATAGAGTAGGCAATGATTCAAAATTGACTGCTAGTAACCATTTACCTCAGAGTGCTGCGTAAAACAAGTTAGCCCTATATAAAGCCTAAGCTAGCAATTATCTGTACTCGGCACACTGCAGCAAAGCTATTTGTTATACGAGTTAGGGTTCATATATCCTTTATTATGTAACTAAATATTTTAGAGGAATATATATATATATATATATATATATATATATATATATATATATATATATATATATATATATATATATATATATATATATAGTGAAATATATCCTGTAAGATTTAATTTGGGGCTGAGCATTTCCCCACATACTTATTGTATATCATCTATTCTCATGCTTGTCTTTAAACTCAGTGTCTGGATATTTGGATTTTGGGCATGCATATGAATTTGTGCATGCATGTATGACTGCGAGAGTTGTGTGTCTGTGTGTGCACCCTAAAAAAATATTTGAATATGTTTCAAAATTTTCAAAAAATCTGCTTGTCCCAAACCAAAATCAAACAGAAGCTGAAACAAAGGTTCAGATCCTGTTGGGCCCTACCCTAGTAAACATACCAGGTTATTAAAAGAGAATTGAACACTCTGAAAAATTAATCATTACATAACTAAGTATCATATCAACCATACTTTTTGTTTTAAGGAAGATATGTTTGTTTTTTTTTATCTTATAAATGATCCAAATTTGCACCCCTCAAGTCACACACAGTACATGTTAATCCTCTATACTAAGTTATCCTAGACACTTTGTTGTGTATCATTGTCGATGGTTGACATGGAAGCCATAATGCATTCCTTCATTTCCTCAAGTCTAAAGTCTGGGAAATAAAAATTAAGGGTAGCTGTACAGTTTGGTGCATACTACATGTTCATATGAGACTTAGTTACTTAGCATTACATTTTTAAAAGTGTTCATTTCTTTTTGAATCACTATCCATCTATGGTTAATATGTATTTAAAAATGCATAGAAGAAATATATAAAATGTCGTATAACGTTTAAAAAGATTGATTATAAAAATATTGGGTAGATGTGCTCTATGGCAAATACTACAATATGCAATAGAATTATATTGCTGAGCAACACATACATTTGCTTCATGTTAACGTGTATTAGGGGTTTCTCCAAAGTGTCTCAACAAATACAGATCTCTTCCAAGTACAGTTAATCCAAGAAACCTTCCTGCCCCTTGCAGGCAAAGAACAGCTAATTCTTCTCAGGAAATAATGGCATTTCCCTGTTGAAATTAATAAAATAAGAAAATGTCAAACTGAAAAACTCTGAAGCTCCTTTATCCGTCAGTTTTTCTATGGCTTCATACTGATAGACTCCCTTGTTGTTGTAGTCTCCATATTTGTCTTCCAGGGTAAGAAAAAACAAAACTAACAAAACAAAAAAAAAATAGATGTTAGGCAACCTACCAGTGCTTCACCTTATTGAAACTATTAACAGATGACCAGGGTATTACAGATGTTCTATTTTTTTCAGTCTTTTGGCTCTTATTGAATACGTGACATGAAGGTTCTCATAGCTAAATAAACATTAACTGGGGGATGTGGGAGGGAAAGGACCTTCCTCAGCCAAGAACTTACATCTGCTTACTCATATCCAGTGTAAAAAAGGTTTACTGTAAGCAAACACCAAAATCATGAAATATCATTAGGTTTATTGGATACCTTTCTTCATAAATTAGTGTAATTCTTCACTTGGGATCTTAACAGATGGACTGGAAATACAAAATATAACACAAGAATCCAGAATATTCCAGAAGTCATTCTATACAAGGATTGGCAAATCTGCCACAATCTTAAGAACTCACAGGTTTGTTCAAGTTTTATTACCATAAAAAATGACACAAAGAGGTAAGTGAAAACATTGCATGAAGAAAGTCTAAAACTAACTTTGCCGGTATCAGAGTACAGATGTAGTGCTGAAAGCTGTACTTTTCATTTTGGTAAATTTTAAAGATGGAGAAACATTAAAAGTGGTTGGAGTGAATGCACTGTAGGATATAGACCTAAATGAAGGTGGATACACAGGATGAATTTGCTGTTATAAAATGAGCGCATAAACTGAGGCAGAAAAAAAACGAGGACTTCCTAATAAAAACTCACAGCCAGGCTACATGTACTGTATATCAAATATCCTATTAATTTATGAAAGTCACAGTTACTTCTCATTCTGTTGGTTATCAGGTTCAGAGTAGGCTTTTCCTTATTTGCTTGTATTAATACAACACTTAATTGTTCACTAGTGTGTTCAAAGGAATTTCCAAAACTTTAGAACATATATTAAAACATTTCTAACTGTCAGTTAACCTAGTAAATACCAGAAGTCACATCAAATGACGGTCATTTCTGTAAGTTTGTTTTTTAGCGAAGTTATCCCAATATTCAAATATTTTCAAAAAGATGTTAGGGTCTCCTCATCAACCACAAGAGTTTTGCAATGTGAAGATGACATTCTTTAAAGTAGACATGCAAGTTAAAAATATTGAGATATAGTTTTAAGAACTATTCTTCATTTTTTCTAAAAATACAATTAAATTTTTTTCTATCATTTTATCAGTTTAAAACCTTGCTAGCTTTAGAGAAGATGTTGAAATAAAGTATAGTCGATCAGGGCATTTTAACCCTGAAAACCCACCAACAGGGTGCACAAGTGTGTGTCTGCAGTGTTTGACTGTAAGATGAGTAGTGCTTCTCTGGCACTGTTTCGAGAGTTCTCTGTACTTTTTCACATGCTTTCCATTCTCAAATGTCCTTCAATGATGCTGGTAATAGTATTTTGTTATGCAGAAAATATCTTGTTATAAACATTTATTGGTTTTCAAATACAATACAATAAAGAATTCCTTTAAAGCACAAAAATACAAGAGAGATTCTGTTTCCTGAAAATGTGGCTAAGGTCATTAGATGTTCAGTGTTGTTTGGTCAGGTTAATGACAGATACAAGTCACAATGAAACCACCTTAGTTCACAGTGCAGCTCAGGATCATTTAGAGCAGGGGTGCCCAACTCCAGTCCTGCTGGGCCGCAGTGGCTGCAGGTTTTCATTCTAATCCTTTTCTTAATTAGTGACCTGTTTTTGCTGCTAATTAACTTCTTTTGAATTCATTTTAATTGACTTGCTCTTGAAGACTCAGACCCCTCAATTGTTTCTTTTTCCTTAATTAGCAGCCAAACAATAATAAGGTACAAAATGAGCCAAAACAGGACCAGCAAACTGTGACCATCATACAATAGCTGAAAATAAAGAAAGGTGAAGGTATCAGGAATGCTGATCTGCTCATAGAAAAGAGAAAATCCACAATTTCGGAAATGTCTGCTATTGCACAATTAGAGCAGCAACAAGCCATGGAATTAAAGAATGGGTTTAATTAAAGACAAGACTCAGCGCCTCATTTAGGAACTGGTTGGAGTTTGAGGCCCTGACTTAATTGCTCTTCTGTTGGCTCACTCACTTCACATTTCACTTTTGTTTGGGTGCCATTTAAGGAAAGAAATGAAGCAATTCAGAGGAATGATGAAGAAATTCAGGGAAACATTTCTCAAAAACCAAGTCAAGTAAAATTAACTCAAAAGAAGTTAATTAGCAGCAAAAACAGACCACTAATTAGGAAAAGGGTTAGAATGAAAACCTGCAGCCACTGCGGCCCTCCAGGACTGGAGTTGGGCACCCCTGATTTAGAGCATTCTTAACAGTACATATGGTATGTGCTGAAACATTTATACTCTTCACTGACCTTTGGTTTTCTACAATGTATACTGAAGTGCATACATTTAAACTGTGTGCTTTTACCAAATATACTGGGAACAAAATGGCATAATGTGATAGGAATAGGCAATTAAGTAACAGATTAAAAGTCATAGAGGGTGCATTAGAGTGCATTGTGCTGTTAAATTTTATGGCACAGTGTCTAGGTGGTGTACCTGATATCCTTGGGTTTCTTTTATTCCGTGATCCACATTAAAGTTGCCATTCTTGGACAGCTATTAACCTTAAGCGAAATCAGCTGTAAATTCAGTCTCTGACATCCTACTGCATTCTAATGAAGACAAAATCTCCTTGTCATTCATAAAAACACACACAAAATGAGTTGAGTTTGGAGTCATTAATTATGTCATAATAGAAATTCCTAAGGTAAGGCAACTTTTCAATGTACTATTAAAGGATCTGATATTGTGGAATTCATGTGTACAAAGGCTATAGTGGCAGCGCTGAGTGAGAAACAGCTCAGCTAACACCACCAGGAAGCACTCTGCTTGCAGTGCTTAGAGGAAGTGACTGTACGCAAAACAGTATGTATTCTCCTATTGCTCTCGATATTAAAAAAGGGAACTGCTTTTTTAAGGCCTTTGCAATCCAGACATTGCAGATTCACAGCTGGTCACCAACACTTTCCACAGTGCAGATGTCCACATTGGGAAAGATCGTGGTGTGATGACACTATAATACTTGGAGTAATTGTTAGGATTTGCACTGTGGGCAGTTGAAGTGTGATAGTTCTGCTGTGCAAAAAGGTGAAGTGAGACAGAATTCAGCTGATGTCACCAAGAAGCATTGCGCTTACAGCACTCGGAGGCAGTCCCTTCATACACAAGATTCTCCTTTTGACTGCTCTTTCCATAAATAAGGTCCAATGCTGCTAAGATTCACACCGTCAAAGAGACGTTGATTTACCTTATATGCTCACGTATAAGTCGGGTCTTGAACCCCGAAAAAAATCGATCATAAAATCAGACCCCAACTCATAAGCCCATTCAAAAATGTGACACTTAATTTTTTTTTTTTTTGTACATCTTCTTGCTTCCTTCATTCTCGCATCAGTTTCTCAGATGTATCAAATTTTGTTTGCAGCAGCGCAGTTACCAATTTCTTTCGCTACAATGACATTTAATTTAAAACCAGCTTCATATTTTCTTCTGATTGAACACTCCATCATAGATAAGGAATGCTCTTACAATAAAGGTGTATGAGGGTGTGAGATACAAAAAATACAAATCAGTGCAAACGTCGCTTCGGAATAGTTTGGGTATTACCGTGTGGTCACGTAGGCACAATAAAGAGAGAGAGGTTAGGAGCACACGCTGATACAGTGCATTGTCACGGCAACATAGAAAAAAAAGGCAGAGTACTCCATGGTTACTCTCTCAGGTGGGCTTTAGCATATCATAATCTCTTAAATCAATAGTGTGAGTTTTCCACATTCCACTTACAGTGGAACCTCGGTTCACGAATGTCTCGGTACCCGTACAAATCGGTTTACGACCAAAACGTTCGCCAAACTTTTGCCTCAGTTCACGACCACACACTCAGTATACGAACAAGCCAGGTTCCCTTTCGGTTTGTACATGTTCAGTCTCTCCCTGTGCATTTCCTGTGCAGCAAGCAAGAGAGAGAGTGAGAGAGACAAACTCGCACACACACAGGAGCGTGTGTGCAAGAGAGGCGTACACACACGCAGGAGCGCGCTAGAGAGACACACAGGCACTCCAGGCTCGCAAAAGAGAGACACGCATACACACACACAGGCAGCGCCAGAGAGAGACAGAGCTGCGCACACACACAGGCAGCGCGAGAGAGACAGACGCGCACACACACAGGTTGCAATGTTACTTTTCTTGGTGGTTTATTAAATTACGGATTTTTCAAATGTTCATTTTTTCCCCCTGTGCTTAAAACTCATTATAAAAAAGTGTTTTTAGCGAGCGGTTCCTAGCACTATAGCGCAAACTCTTGCAGTGTTAGTTTTCTCTGTTGTTCAAGGTTTTCTCAGTGTTATTCAATGTTTTTACATTTAGTTTACTATTATGCTGTGCATTCTATGGTATAATTAACTATATTTGTGTTTAAAAATGTAAAAAATATATATATTTACATACAGTTCATACGGTCTGGAACGGATTAATTGTATTTACATACAATCCTATGGGGGAAATTGCTTCATTTTACGACCAGAGTTTTGGAACGAATTATGGTCGTGAACCGAGGTTCCACTGTATATGACCGACATTATAAAATACCAGAAATTATACTGTAAAATCAAGTCCTGACTTATTCACGGGTATATACAGTATGTATTTATGGTGGAGATTCCAGGGACGCACTCAGCCTTGGCCCAACCCACACACCCTCACAAGCAAAGACACAAAACCAACGAATGAATAAAAAAAAAATAATACATCATATATACTTACATATAAGTCGGGTCTTGAAACCCGAAAAATCAATCATAAAATCAGACCCCGACTGATACGCCCGTTCAAAAAATGCAAACTTAAATTTTTAAATCTTCTTGCCTCCACCAATCTCGCATCAGTTTCTCAGACACATCAAATTTTGTTTCAGCAGCGCAGTTAACAATTTCTTTTGCTACTTCAACGACTTTTAATTTAAAACCAGCTTCATATTTTCTTCTGATCGAACACTGTAGATAAGGGATGCTCTTACAATAAAGTTGTATGAGGGTGAGAGATGCAAAAAACATGAAGTCCAGACTTATCCATGGGAGAACTTATCTGCGAGCATATATAATATTAAATGAAAACCCAACACAAAACAGCAACAATCAGACCAACCTCCCCCTTCCCCTATGGCGATACAGTTGTAACATAACAATAAACCACAACAATAAACACACACAACAATGTCTTTATACAGTTCAATACAGCAAAAGCAGGTGAAATGGTATGGTGTGAAGATGAGAATCCCGAGAACAGCTTCCATAGAAAATGAGTGAAACAGTCCTATGGGTAGTCCTGAGTTGTGAGGGGTAAGATATCCAGGAGTGCTCCTTTTGAAGATGCACAACGATTAATCCACCACTATACACACGACAGGCAGGCATGAGACAGTCCATTCATCTTACCGGGAAACGATCCAGGGCACAATTGACTTTTTAGACGACACGTTGGACAGGATCCACAAAAACACCGATCTCATGTTGCTCCATCAGGCCCCCCTTTTCAACTTTCCCGCTGGCCTCTTTCGTCCCCAGGGGACCCTACTTCTGTTTCAGTCATCCTATGCGGGTAATCCTCCTTGGGCTGCTGGGAAATGGAGTTCTTCCCTATGGTAGCACTGCTACATTGTGACATTGCAGGCACACAGTTAACCACTGGCATTTACTACAGTGCATATGACTGGATTGGGATGGATCATTTTGTGATTCCACTCTAAAACAAAGGCAAGCTTTAAAACTGATAGGATCAGTGTGAATTAAAGTTCTAGCGTGCCATCTTTGGTGGTTTTCCAGGACCATCAGATATCTGACAATATCGTATCAACCTCACTGTGGTGCATTAAGCCAAGTGCAAGTAAGTTATTTTTAGGGTCACTGTGTTACATCATTTTCTTGAAGAGACATGCACTGTATCAGCTCAAAACGTAAGAGAAATAAAGCTTATCATTAGCACAAAGTAAAAGTTCTGTATTTTACACAATTTATATTGTACAGATGATTTCCACAAAATAAGAACACTCCTAATCCACCTTTTTCCATTTAATTATTTAACCTGCTTAATCCAATTCAGGACTGTGGGATGAAGCCTGTTCTGACTACATTGATGTATACATTCCTCAAATCTCATTTATTTAAATAAGTAACACTTTCTTTCAATATAAAGAGGTTATGTTTCAATATGCAGTGACTGCATTCCATTGTGGAGTGTGTGCATTTCAGCATATTGTGTATACATTTTAGTATACTGTACAGTGCATGTAGTGTAAAGAAAGATTTATATTCTAATCACCATCTCATACAAAAGTAACTTATTATTACATGTATTTTTTCCATGTGCTTTACTCTTTCGTCTGGTACTGAGCTATTCGTCTGCCACTTAGTCAGTCTTTAGATGTGTTCTGCTAGTCTGTCAGAATCATGATATTCTGTCCTTTCTTCCCAAAGAAAATTCTGGTGCAGTTCTGCATCACTCTTAACTATTGTCCTTGTCATAGTTTATTTTTCCAAACAGCTACATTTTTGAACAAACAATTTAACTCCAATAAAATAATTTTGTTATTTTAACCACTTTTGTTCATTATGATTAGCTGCTACATAGACAGAAAGAGAGAGTGAGCATAATCCTCCAAAAAAGAGACTTTAAACAAGCTAACTAAAGATGAGATTTTACTAATTAATTTCAATGATTATTAAGGCAGAGAAAGGTGCCCAAAAATTAAACATTAAGGTAAGATAAAGAAGAATTCTGTTACAACAGAATTTTTTAACATATCACACAAATCTCAATTAATAATCTAAACTAGAATGAATTGCCTTTACAGACTATAGGAGGAATACTGCAGCATCAAACCTCTGTTTTTTTCGATGTATTTTTTGAGTGAAAAAAATTTCCAAAACTAGAAAACTCCTCTAAAATGCCTTTTGGAGATAACTTTTATTTAAATTAACGCATCTAAACTGATCTTGCATAAAGAGAACTGATAACTCTCAAAACTAGAAGACCTGAATCACAATTGTTATTTTGTTAAAATGATAAATAAAAAATGAAAATAAAAATCAAATTAGTAAAGCATCACTACTTACTAGATGACTGAAAATAGAGTAGGTGACCTCAGCACAATAATATAATAAGGAATGCATATGATACAAGAAAAAATATAGTAAAAGACAATCAACAAACAAAATTATAATTACAAATAAATAATTTACAAACTAAAGTGCAGGAAAATTAATACAAGTAAAAATAATGAAAAAAACAAAGAAACACAATCATTTAAAATGAAACAAGTCAAAAGGAAGGGACAGAGAGAGTGCAGCCCTGATATTGGCAAGCTTTTGAGCAATGCCCTTCTCTTTGTCCAAGCCAGCCATTTCTGTGTGATTTTGATCAGTTCTTCTTTAGTGAGACTGTCTGGTTTGGATCAACTAATTTTCTATTTTTTCCTGGTTTTCATCGGCTCTCCAGTGGTGTACCTCACTGGTCCAGATCATCTAATTCCCCGGCCCTGCCAGACTTCAATTAGCTCCCCTGGGGTGAGCCAGATTAGACTCACTTTGACACACTAAACTGGCTTCATTACACCTTCTCCTCACTTTACTGAAACAAGCAGAAAGGCACGGCTCAATTGCCCAGGAGACCACTCAGCTAAAAACACAGTGGCGAAACACTGGTGACTTGAATTAGTAAGGAGCACTTTGAAGACTAAACATGACAAAAATGTTCCTGAAGCAATTTAGACGACAGAGCCCACTTCAGCTACACCTAAGGAGCTTGTTGATTTTAGTATTTCTTAACTCTGCATTTAAAAGATAGATATATTTTTAAGGATAAAGGTGGATTACATGTTCCCCTAGTAGGCCACAAAGAAAAATAAACGCGGTCCCAGTATAATGAGATATTTCTACCATCTTGACTTTGTATCAAAGCATTTTCAGTGCTGTTTTATTTAGACTATTTCATTTCACTTTGATTTATATCACTGCTGCTTTTCCTTCTAATTACATTGTACTTTGGCACCCCACAAAAACCACAACTGGAGTTTTTTAGGATACATTTTTCACCAAAAGAACATCTTAATAAAAAGGCCATCAATTATTAAGAACTTACAATCCCTTTGTTGTGTATATTGCATGTGAATCTAGGGCCAAAACAAGGCTTCTTAGTTACAGATAATAGCTGCACAGGACAAACAACACATTTTTCTTTAACAGTGTATTGTCAGCTTACAGTTACTCATATTTAAGCACTTTTGATAGCTGGTATTTAAAGACTAGAACCCAAGTATATAGATTTATACATATATGACAATGCCATTGGATGGCACCCGGACAAACAATATGGCATTTGGGCCTCATGTATTGAACAAAATAAAACACAGAAGGAACCGGTCAAAACCTTAAACCCCCTTTGGGCAACCCTGCATACCAAGTCACATTCTGATGATTTGGGTGGTTACCTACCAGTTAATGCTTGTGGTTGGTCAGCCAGTTGGCAAACATCCGCCATGTCCTCTCAGTTGTCAGAAGCACATCATAGATATGTTTTACAGTATCTGCCAACTGTACAAAGAGCACACAACTCGTGTACTCCCTAGTGTGACGGAAGTGTTGCCATCCAGGGCTCCACAATTGTCCAGGCGCCCCCTGGCGGTGGCCACGGGCCCCAGCAGGGTTGAGCTTCCAAGCTCCAATCCCATGGTCCCTATGCAAACCAGGGAGGGCCGCCCTCTCGTGTCCTGGGGGAGGTGTTGTCTCTCTCTGGCTCCTTCCATCCCCACCCATCAGCCACTATATATATATATATATATATATATATATATATATATATATATATATATATTTATATAAATAATATACAGTATATTATATATTATATATTATAAAAAAAATCTTGGAAGGAGATGAGTTGTGATTTTCTCGGAGAGACACTTATACATTCCGCAAGACGAGTCCACACCCGGGGCCGGAAATAAAGGACAAAGAGTAGATGACAAATTAGAATGTCGTAAAGAATTCAAAAATGTTGGCGCGGTACACATGCAGAGCAGGTTAGAGATGATGGAAGTACGAAAATTTGAAAGTCTTAAAAAAAGGATAGTAAAATCGCATTAGCGCAAACAAACGGAAATTATTCCTCGGTGAAATAATGGAACAGCAAAAAGAGATCAAATATATTGTTCGGATTTAAGTTGGAGACTTGTAGATCGTCTAATTTGTGTTGCCAGCGAGAATTTAAAGATTCCAAAAACTTTGGCGCCATCTTAAGATGATACTTAGTTCTGTTTTGGACTCGATTATGTGAACATGTCTTTGTATTTTGACAGATTTTGCAGCCAGGAAATATTATACGGGTGGCTGCCCCAAACCTTCCCAATGTCTCTGGGGTTTTCTTGTTACTATATATATATATATATATATATATATATATATATATATATATATATATATATGCACACATATACACAGACAAACACTAAGTATATAATGTATAAATGTACAAAATGCATGAAATTTGACAAGTGAAGTCCTCTTCGCTAAATAAAAATAAAAATCATAAAGCAAGAAAAGAAAGAAGGGAGAGTAACTAGGGTTAAAACAGAAGAAAGGGTCAAAAGATAATGGAGTAGTGTTTCAAAAAGCTAAAGGGAGCAACAGTTGTTGTGAAATACTTTTAAAAATGGCTATCAAGTGGAGGAAAATTTACTAAGATCACATAATCCAATTTTCTCAAATTTAAAGAATAATCTAGCATCTCTGACACAGAGTATATGTGAAGATGGAGCACATCCCTTCCAACATCTTAAAATAAAATGTATTGCAAGGTAGGCTATGAACATCAGGGAAACTGACTGCAGTTTGTTTAATGGAACATAATCTGTCACAAGGCTACCATACACACATCAGCTAATATACTTTGTGTAAATGAATCAATGCATCCCAAGAGTCTACATTTCAAAATTTGAAGATGGCATATGCCTGGCTGAAGTAGACCATCATGCAGATCAGCAATCATTGGACAGCATCTTTATATGCAGTTTGACCATTTTTAGATGGATGCCCATCTGTGTGTCACAATGTTTCATGATGTGATATCTCAAATATTAATAACTCGATTGAAATTCAAGTTTCAAATTCTATTGAAACTTGTCTCACAATTATTAGCATTGTAATATGATAAAACCTTATTTATTTCGAGCAGATTTTGCTCTGCAGATATAACTACATGTACTGTAGGTATATATATTATATATTTATATATATAGCACTTCTGGGTGCCCTATAAAAGGAGCCAGTGTCGGGAGGACTGGAGGAAAAGAGAGAGAAAGAGAAAGAAAAAGGCATTTCCCACGAGGAAAAAGAAGAAAAAAAAATGTGTGCGTTTAACTTGTGTCCTGCATCTCTCTGTGACAGGTTTGGGCAGCAGGAGTACGCACTGCAGGCCACAATATATATTATACACACACACACACACTCACATATACACACTGTACTGTATGTGGTGAGATGCAGGGGGTGTTTTAGAAACCCAAACCCCAGACACAACCACACTGATGACATGCCCAGGTACAAACAGGTGTTTTGTTTAATAACAAATTCAGTACCTTTGTCCACAAACAACAATATTTTTTTTTCTCTTTTGCATTCTCTTTTACCCCTCCCCAGGCAAGCTTTGTCCATCTCCTCAAACGACTCTGACTTTATGAGAGGTAAGGCAGCTTCTTCTATGCTGGATCCAGGAGTAATTCCAATTCCACAGCATAGCACAGAGGAACTGCTTCCAAGTCGGGTGAAAGTCCCTCAAAATAGGGCACCAGCAGGTCTGCCCAACAGCACTATAATTTTTTCAGGTTGCCCAGGCAGTTGTGTGCATGGGAAATCCAGTTAAAGGACACTACTGCCTAGTGCACTGAGGGAGTATGCAGCCCTGATAGGCAGTCTCACCCACTTTTCTGATTCAGCTGGAAAAGGAACTCCAGCCATCCCTGCCTTCCATTACTTATATATGTACACACACACACACATAGATATATACAATATATACATATGTCTGTAATTTTTATATTACATATACTATGTATGTGAAGAAGTTTCTTTTTATAAAAAGTTCTAATGTTAAAATCACAGTTCTATGTAGGAAAAGTCAGGAACTGAATAAATCAGATACTTAGATTTTCTGACCTTTCAAAAAAATACACTCCCCATCCAAATGCTTATATACGACAAAGAAATGCAGGATGTAATCCAAAGAACTGTGAGTGTGGTAGTATTAGCAACATAAAATATTCTTTTAATATTGTTAATGGAAAATCATGTGAGATGTATTAAATAGCAAATCTAAAGGGCATACGTCAAAAGACGAGAAAGTAATTAAGGGTGCAACACAAGAAGGCTGAGATTTACTTAAATAGCATAGCCACTTAAAAAGACATAGTGGTAAGCACTTTCTGCTGGATGGAAATCAATCTCTTTTTGCACAGTACAGTCACCTTAATTGATAATAATAGCTTTATTAAAATATGCAACAACTAAAATCCATAGTGAGGAATAAGGTGATTAAGATTTTAAAAAAAATCCAAAAGTTGGACAGACAAAGTGTGTTTTTGGCAGACTTCAGAAGAGCTGTTAGTTTCTTAGGATGGCCAAATGCACAGAAAAGAAATGGCTGAAGTGCTATACCTGTATAAGACAGAGGGTGAACTCTACACCTGAGATAAAGATACTTTTAGGGTAGTTTCAAGTAACCTCAGAGCCTGTGTGTGTACCTGTAGAAAAATGACATTAGATATCTATAGAAAATGTTCATCATTTAATGGGTCTGAGTATGCTGAAAATGGGAAATTTGACTTGGGGTGTAAACCTAAAGTTTAAAAAAAAGTCAGGTGACTTGTTCCCATATTAAAGATTGAACTCTAAATTATCGATATTGTTATACATTTGTTTCCCATTAATAAGAACTATTCAAAGTCTGTTTCTGTGTTGTCAAGTGCATTTCCAAATCAATCAACAAACGGCTACGTTGTCATGTTTTGTCTGCATAGTGAGCTAGGCCTAATCCCATGTAACTATAGTCCTTGGTCTCATCTGTGTACATAGTCAGCCAGTTCATACCAGTCTAACAGATGTCCCTGTTCCTCTTTGTTATTCCAACTAGCAAAATCAGCTGCTTTGTCTTTTTTGTTATGATATAACAAAACCCCCGTCAAGCACACACAAGAATTACAAAAAAATAAGAAAAAAACTACTGACTTTAATAATTAATAATAATATTTAATAATTATAAAGTCATATTGCCATTGGTATACATGAGCCCCAGTAGTATTTCTTGACACACCTCTGCTGAAAAATATTTTCACAGAAAGTCCTCAGTGTTAGTTTGTCAGAGACAGGATATGAATCATTGTTCATAATAGCATTCAGTTTGGTTTTAATTCTTTACTCCACTACTACCTCCAGTGGGTTCAAAGTGCATTCCATAACTGAGACTTCTTTCTTTAAATAGCTTATTGATTTGGTGGACCTCTCTTGAAGTGATGTTACCGGCTCAGAACACCAAAGTGTCAAAAATCACACCAGCCATCACAGATTTGTCAAAAATGTAAAGACAAAAAGACTCTGCTCTGCTCTTTCTGATAGAGATCCTCTCTGTTTCAAGTCCAGTCCAGCCTGAAATTGATGTGGACTTCCATGTACTCAGTGCACCACCTCCCTATCCACTCTTTAAATAGTTAAAGGGGATAGAGGCTCATTGATGTGGTGAAAATCAATTACCAGTTTGTTGGTTTTGATGATGTTAAGTTTGTGGCAAAAAAGAAATGTCTCCACCTGACTCCTATACTTTGTCTCATCCTCCTTCTCAATACACTAGTACATAATACATTACTGCAGAATTACCTGAAATGTCTGCAACTTAAGAGACCTGGCATTATATTTATAGTCTAAGGTGTAGAGAGTGAAGAAAAAAGGAGACAGGACTGTTCCTTGTGGTGGTCCAGTATTGGTCGCAAAATATACATCAGACACCATCCTTGAGCCTCATAAACTGTGGCCTGCCAGACAGAGAATCCATTATCTAGGACACCATTGACTCATCTAGTCCCATATCTCTGTGGTTAACCCTTAACAGGGACATCTGAGTGTTACTTAAGGCACAGGACAAATCTAAAAAACACACTGTAATCCTCACAGTGCTGCCAGTTTTGTACAGATTAGAATAAATATTTTGGAGCAGACAGATAATTGCATCTTCCTTTCCCATCTTTGTCAAACTACAAACTACAGTGAGTCTAAGTTCTCTTTCTCAAGAGGACTCATATAGTCCAGGACCTGCCTCTAGAAGGTCTTCATGATGGACTTAATAGTGGCCTGTAGTCATTAGGTGAAGAGGCACCTGCCTTCTTTACAATGGGATGTAAGATGTTTTCCAGACCAGAGACACTTTCTGGCATTATCAACCAGTCTACAAAATATAGGAAAATAAGGTGCATGCCTCAATATAACCAAAATCAGGCCTGTACGTCCCATGTCTGGAATCTAAAAACAAACTTCAACCCAGACAGCCTGACACATATTCAACAGGGCATCTTATTAAACATGAATATATGACAACTTCAATAAACAAAATACATACATAACAAATAATTAATTAGTTAAAATATTCTAAAAAACAAAACACACACACACATATATATATATATATATATATATATATATATATATATATATATATATATATATATATATATATATATATATAGTAAAATAACATAAATGTTACATTAAAGAAAATATTACTTGAGCCTGGGAAAAAAAACCCTCACTTAATCATAACTTCTGGAACCTTAGTGTCAGCCTAAAAAGCAGCAGAGGACAACACAAAGGTGGTCAGCACAGGCCTTGAGAACATGAGGGCTGATGCCATTTGGTTCAACAGCTCTTCCTGTGTCAAGCTTCCTCAGCTGTCTCCTCCCTAAATTAAGACCTCAGTAAGAAGAACCCTAATAATAAACAACCCAGGAAGAATAAATACAAACCAGAACTAGTGGAAAATAACAAACAGGGATTGGAGCAAAGATTAGGAAGTTCAAGAACAGAAGTAACCACAAAGTAATGAACAAAATAAATAAGGAGACTGTTGCAAAATGCAAAATCAGAATCCAATACTCAGTGTTTAAAAGACAAAACGTATCTAGAATAGCAAGTAAAGTTTCAAAAGATCACTGAATCTTTAGCAAAGGGAACGCAAACAACATAGCAGCAGTCCTAGCTAAACCAAAAGGAATTAGTAGACACTGTTAAGGACATAATATACAGTAGTCCTCTCAATTACCTGCAGCCCTAATGACTACAGCACCTTAGTGTCATAACGGCATCAGCAAACAAACACAGTTTAGGGTACTGGGGAAAAGCAGACTTATAAATACAAAACAAATTGGAAACATGACTAAGAACAGATAGAGGGGGAAAATTACAAAATACAGAGAAATATGAAAGCAGAGGCAAGGCATTAAGGCATTTTTTATTTAAGAATTTTTTTATTTATTATTTTATTAACTTTTAATGAATGTATTATACTAATTACATACTTCTTACATCTGTCTTATGTTTACTTGTTGTTTATATGTTGAGCCCAACAGTGCGGATACCCTCGATAATGCAGCTGTAGGACCACCCCCCAAGGGGGATGAAAAATTGTAGCTGCGCTTACCTAAAATTACCAAAGTTCTGCAGCTTTAGTTTGTTTTGTGGTATTCTGGAAATAGCTTTGAAATGATTCCACAGACAAAATATCTTCGTTTTTAAAAGCTTTAGTAAAAATTCAAGGGAAAACAGTTCACACAAAAATAGAGAAAAAAATTCATGTAGCAAAGAAAAGAAAAGTTCTGTTGAAAGCTTATATATTTGTTTCATTCTTTAAGTTTGCTCATACTGCTCATATTATCTATAGGGGTAGAGGCTTTGCCATATTCTATAGCTATGAAAGAAAATTGTATTCTATTCTACTTAAGCAAACGCTAATATAAGTTTAACTTAAATCTTTAACTTTCTAAGATTACACTTCCGGCCCCTAATTGTTTATGCAGGAACACAGACAATTACTACTGTATATTTCACTTCAAAAAATGCCATAAATGGTGGTATAGCTCTCCATAAGACTCACAGCAACCACTGACAGATTGACGCTTATTAATGTTTTTTGTAATGATTGTGAAGGAGAATTTAGATTTTTTTAAGTGCTGTTCTTATTTATGCTTTTAATATGAACTTTGGCTCTGTTTTTATAATTAAAAATATGGATCTTTATCTTGGTTTTGTTTGTCTTTTAAGCATACCCTTTATGTTTCTTTTGCCCCTTTTCCTTTTGCTTTTTTTTTATATTTTGCAATAAAATCTTTGAAAATTAAAGGAACATTGTTTTGTTTTTGTTAACCTCTTCTTTTTTCAAAATTATATGTTTTGCAGTTTTGAGTGTGCAGGTCAAAAAACCTGTTTCTTCAGTTTTTGAAAGTCAGGCCTAGTTTTTAAGGTGAACAACATCTATTTTGAGAAATGTTTTGTTTTCAATCTGGATATTATCTTAAACTTTGGCAATTCACCACTACCACTCAAAAATTCTATCACCAGGTTGACAGCTTTTAAAGAAAAATGTAGAAAATAAAATCAAAACACAATAAAAGCACTGATGATGCTGATATGATACAAATGATTATTTAACCCAACACAGCATAAGATACTCAGCTCTATTCTATCTGATGTCTATCTTGCCCACATTGGGCACAACAAAGGACAGATGCCAGTCTGGACCCAGTCACACACACACACTACATCCTTGTGACCTTTGATGGATTTGCACAATTGTTGCCCTGTGGACTATTTTCCATCCAGTGTGTTTGTTGGTATTTCTTGTTTATCTTCTTTTTCAATTATCCTGTTCAAAGTGTGCAACAGTGTGCCCCTTCTGCTACCAAGTGGTGCCACACAATTCACATTGGCAGTGTTCCTACCAATTTTCTTAACTAGATCTCAGAGACATGTACAACTGTCATACACAATAATACTTTGACCATTTTAAAAAACAATTGCTGATACAATGCTCTCAATCATTTCTAGCCATAATCTGTTGAAGAAGTGGGTGTATAAAATTCTTCTCTCAGTTACACTTCAGTTGATAATCTGTTTCTTCACCTAGCCAAAAGCTGAGTTTGACCCATAGGCACAAACATATTCAAATTATAGCTGATAGTGCTGCTCAGTATCACAAACTTATACCACTTTGAATAGCAAATTCTAAATGTATTAGGGTGTTTACATGACTTGGTATTTCAAAAGACTTCTTCATGGATCAATGGAATGTTTTAAATCTGAAAGAAATCACCAAATTCCTCTACATTAAACACATCAAACCATCTGTGCATCATACACAGACTGAGGTGCTGATGGAGCACTTCAACCAGACTTTCAGACAGATGCTTAAAACACTCACACAGGAGAGATCGAGATCAGTTGCTACTTCCCATACTGTCTGCCGTTCCAGAGGTACCCATGATGTCCATCGGATTTTTGTTCTTTGAGATGCAGAAAGGCAACCCAGGGGCATCCTTGACTAGGAGCAGCTTGATGTCCTAGTGTAAACTGCGCAAATGTGCAAGAGCACATGGAAAATGCCTATTCAATGCAAGCTTGGCTTTATAATATTAACACCACTATTCCAAAGTTCCAGGAGAGTGATTGAGTGATGATACCTTTTCCTACCTCAAACTCCACATTCCTCACTCACTTGGAATGTCAGTAGGAAATTAAGGAATGAAAATATCAAGGCTAAACGATCTAATAGACACCCACATGACCAAACATACCACATGAACATAATAAATTCCTGGAAAGGAAGACAACCCCAGCCTTATTCTCTGAGAAGGGAAATACTGTAATTAGAAAACTATTAACAAGAGGTGAGTGGCATGGTAGCACAGTGAGTTTGATTCCAATGGCTAGTTGGAGTCTCTGTGGAGTTTGAATGCTCTCCTCACCTAAAATTTTCTCCCCCAACCCAAAGATTTGCTGGCTACATTAACTGGAGATGCTGCATTGGCCCTATGTGTGTGTCACCTATCTGAGATAGATAAGTGCCCAGTCCATGGCTGTTTCCCTCCCTACTCCTAGAGCTGCCCAGATAGACTCTGGCTACTATAACCTTGAACTGGATTAATGAAGTTTGAAAATGTTATTTTTTGAAAAGGTATGAAATAATACACAGAAAAAATTAAAAATATACTATGAAAAACAGTGGTCCATAAAGAACATCATTCAGAAGACAAAACATCTCATGGATCCAGCTCAGAAAAAAAATAGAGAGTGAAACGAGTTATTAAGAACTAAAAACCAAAAAAAAAGTAAAGTATTATCCTGTAGTTTAATGCTTTTCTAGCTGAAAAAAAATATTTTGAAGTTACCCTTTCTGGGGGAAGCATGATTGGGCTGATGCCTGTGTCAGTTTTACGTGCAGACCCTACCATAAATGACATTCTCAATCAGCCCAGTGCAGCCAGGATCAAATTTGTTCATCCATTATGGTATTAGACACTTGGAGCATAAATGTCTTAAGTCTACAATGGAGCAAAAAGTGCAAAAAAAAAAAAAATCAGGAATTGAAGAAGAAATACCAAACATTTGTCTGATGTAAAACTTGCTAATATTTCCTCTATATTCTAAGCAGAATTTTCATCCTGGTGGTCATCTTTAAACTGACCACTGTGCTGATGTGTGTTAATGTAACTATGGATGCACAAAACTCACATTCTGATGAACTGGTAAGTCACAACCTGTACAACTAGCTCTGTTTTTTTTTTCTTTTTGAGTATTTTGTGTAGGGATAAGCTCCAGCTCCCTGAAACACTGACTTGAATAACTGGATTAAAAAATGGATTGGTAATTGAACAAAATCAAAGTAATTTTCCAATAATGATGTGTGCTGTGCTTCATTCTGGGTTTTCTGTGTCTGTACACTACATACCTCTGCAGAATCTCTTTATTTGCTATTTATTCTCCTGATGTATAGGTGCCTAACCAGCTTCCTATTTACAATTCTGTAGTCAGTTCCCACCATTTTCTTTTTGTAAAGTAAATCCATAATAATTTCCTGCAGAAATGTCAGTCTCATTAAATTGTGTTTTTATGTCTTTATGTTAATGAAGTCCTCACAAAATTCTGTTTCTGTGCCCATTCTTCAAGTAAAAATAACATTTAAAGATGTACTGAACTGTCACAGATAGGGTGCCAGACCATCAGAGTGCCCACCCGTGCACATATCATTTACACTCACATGTACATAAGGTTAGTTTAACATTGGCAGTCAGCTTCACGGCATGCCTTGGAGACAGGGCAACAAAACAGGAGTACTTCAAGAAAAGCCCAGGCAGACTAAGAACCAAGGGTTCTGGAGCCATGAGGCAGAAGTGTTAACCACTGCACCACTGTACACCGTTCCCTTAACGTATGTACCCCTTAGTTTTGATGTTGAGCTGCTAATTAGTTTATGCCTTTTATAATTTTAAATAGATATTGGAAGTGTTTTTACATGAAATGAACTCTTGTTGATCTAAAAAATTCTTTTAATCTCAATAATGGACTCATTTATTGTGGCTTGTAGCTGACTTTTGGGGATTGCTATATTGTTTGATATTCTCAGCAGACATTTTAAAAGTAATTGAGTCATTACTTTTCTTTGGAGTAAGCAAGTTACCTACATTGTTGCAGTTTACTTGAAGTAAAGGCTAATTTGCACAAATATCTTCAGCAGTTATCATCTAGACTGAAACAACTGCCTGCTTTTAGTCTAATCAGAAAAAAAAGACTGCCTGCACTGCAGTAATAATCACTATCATGCGCTACATATGCTGAGCTGAAAAGTGATTCTGGCACTGCGTACTTCACTGTGTGAGGCAATGAAGGTGACCGCAGAGATAAGTAAAATCAGACTACATGCTTAATGATATCATTGGTTAACTGAAATGTAAGGTGACATTTCCATTTCACAAATATTTAAACCAACAGTCTCCTAGCTACTGCATATTACACTAAGTGTATGTATCTCTGTTGGTGTCTGCTATAAAATGTGGCCGAAAAGGTGAAAAGAGCACCTTCACTCTCCAGAATGTTTCACCAAAGGAAGAATCACAGTGGCTGTTTGATGAGTGGAAAAAAATTAAAAGTTGTAAACAAGCTGATTATTCCACTAAATGCACTATTCTATGATCAAGATGTTGGTTGGAAATGAACCAAGAAAGCACAGCAACACTGAAGATTATATGCAAATAATTACATAAAGGAATGGGTCTGTAGGTAGGAAAAAAAAGGCACAAGTTCACGACACAGAAGAGAGCAGTAAAAGAAATTGATCAATGAGCCATTACCCTTTAGTATTTTCTGTTTAAAAAAAAAAAAAAAAGGACATGGGGAGACAGCATGCACAGGGCATTGTCTCCCCTGGATTGCTAGATGGCAGCGCCCTGGATTCCCCCAGGGCATCATGGGAACTAAACTTCTTTGGCTCAGCCCTGTTGGGTTCCATGGGCAGAGAGAACTGGCAAACCCTACTTTATCAGGCTCCAACCTTACCTGGAAGTGCTCCTGTGCCAGACCTGTGGGACACTGGAAGTACTCATGGGTTTTGTATAAAAGGAGCTACCTGCCACAACTCCAGTAGCAAAACTCAGGAGGAGGAGGAGGATGATGCTTGCATGATGAATGGAGGAGGCAGAAAGAGAGAGAGAAGAAAACAGAGAGCTGCGGTGCTTTAACTGTACTGTGGTTGTGTTGTAGGAAACACTTGCCAAGAGTTTCCCATGAAACTGAATAAAATTCTCTTGTTGAAAATACAACATAACCACCGAAGTAATGCACAGCATCATTTTATAGGTGAGTTTACAGTATGCACTTCCAGGTGTGGCGAAAACACTGCCCATAAGGGCTCAGCATCTCCTACTGCAGCACCCCCTGGCGGCGCCTGCAGATCCCAAAAGGGCTGCACCAAACTCCAACTCCCATGAAACCCTGTGGGAGTGCGAGGCACCACTGCAACCCAGGGGGATTGCCATCTAGTGTCCCAGGGGAGGTATTGGGTAGCCCATGCTTGCTCCCCCGGAACATATACTGAAGGGGCGTTTTGGCCAGGCATGGGCCCCAGCCGTCCGCCACAGCTGCTACGGATTACACCTTTGCTTCTTGCACACAAAAAGTTGAGCAGTATTTTCCATCTGTCTTTCTGTGGTGGCACACTTATTGGAACCCAAAAAATATAAAGACATTATTCTACCAACAACAAAAGCATTAAATCTATACACATGATAAAGTTTCTGCAAAATGGCATTCATAGAGCTGCTTTTATGTCAGCTTCTCCAGCTAGTCCTGTCCTCCTGTGGATTGTGTCTATCAGGGCAGGACCCAGAGGCACTACACTGTTATTTTCACGGTTCACCAGTTGAAAAAGAATTCTGTAGAGTAATAGTTATCAGGTTGTTAATGGTGATTAACAATTGAGGATAGTATTTATGGAGTTTTAACACAAGTTTTAATGTATGCCCATTTAAGAGATTCTTTCAGTTTAATGCTGTAAATGCTTCATCAGTGCATTCAAAGTCAACAGTTGTTTTAATTGTTTAATTTTTACTTAGATACATCTTTGTCTCATATGCTATGCCAATTTGATAATTAATACCTTCCCCTCGTCTTCTTATTGACTTCTTTTCAACTTGCCTTTTAGGAAGATTCAGTTTCAGGTTATACTTTCTCAAGTAGTATTTTGTTAAAAGTTTAGGTTTAAGATCATTGTGTAAGTTTAAAATATGCCATTAATTTTTTTTAATTAATTTGATTTAATTCTAGATTAACCACTACAATACACTTTCTGCCTAATTTTAATCTTTCAGCACTATTTTAGATTAAAAATCCAACAGATTATATGTATATATTTGTAATTTGTGAAAAACAATAGTAACAAAGTTGGAAAATTCTTATATATTATCACCCCTCTCTTTTCTGGACCCGATTTATCTTTTACACAAGTGTAGAAAGCCTCTCTCATTAGTCACTGGCCACAAGTCTACTGCAGGGAAAAGTCACACATATCAGGCAGAATTACAGTTAGCAGTTAATCTAAGATGTGCGTTTTAAAGGATGACTTCAGAATTTTTCAAGTCAAAGATATTTCATCACAATCAAGTTATATATAATTTGCCAGATACTTTGTTCTAAAATGAATATTTTTTTTTATACATTAAATATATATATATATATATATATATATATATATATATATATATACTAGCTGTGTAAGCCTGTGCTGTAAAAAGCTGGGGTCCTAGAAACTACTGAAATTGTCAGAAAAAAAGCTGAAATGTAGAGATGTCAGGTAATTGAAAGGAACTACTCTGGGCATCTCTCTCATCGGAGGATTCGTTTTGCCGACGTGCTCACCTCGCTTGTGTATTAGCGGCGGGAGAAAAAGTAAAAAGGATAGTTTTGTCGATGTTAGCGGCTAAGCGACTTTGTCTTTCTTTGGGGGTTTTGTTTTGCTGACGTGCTGGCCCCACTTGTGTTAGTAGCGGCTAAGCGAGTTTTCTGTGTCCTCAGAAGTGGAGCCCTTACCCCGACTCCACCTCTCACTTCTGGGCCTGACAAAAAACACACACTTCCACGCATAGACGTTTATATATAAGAGATATATTTATACATTTTTTTTTTGCAATTTAAAATGGTCCGTAAAGGGTGCCAGTCCAAATGTGAAAACAAAACGCCTCAAATTTACACTCCACTTTAAATTGACAAAGGTTTCAGTTTAACACTAGAACTGGTACACATTTTTTTCAGTATTAAGCTGCAAATGATACACCAAGTGGTGCCTGATTCCTTTTGTTCCCACTATAGGCCCATCAGCTCGGCATCCTGATAATGTATCCCTAGTGCTCTAACCTCATAAACCACAGTTAGCCTAATACAGCTTTAGTGAATGTAAAATTAAACGATTTCGTGCCACACAACGTATATTGTTCTGTATATGTTCACTTTAAATGTTATCTTATGTTTCCAATCAAAAAAAAAAAAAAAAACCTCTGGAGTTGCACAGCTGCGGGAAAAAAAACTGGTTTATGTAAAGTGAGACAGGAGAATGTGGTAATGTACAAATTTTTATCAGAGGAGCTGGGCTACCGTGGCTTATTTGGTGTGGAGGCGACCTGATTGTTTAATCAAGTCAGCTTTTCCACATCAACATGCCACACCTAGTAGTATAAAGGAGCCTGGATAGAGGGAAATGAGAGGAAAAAGAATGTAAAGTAAATCATAAAAGTAACTAGAAGAAACAGAGTAGAATTGTGTTGGGAGTCAGTACAAAGTAAAAGCGGTAAAATGGTCATTGGAAACCACAAGTTGGAGCAGCATGGTGAGCACTCCAGGGGTGGACTAGATCACTCCTACTGCATAGTGGAGAGCAGGAGTTTATAGGAGCTCCTAGATATCCAGTAGATTCCATGTGTGAGTGGGATGAGACAAGAGTGAGAGATCACTGGCCACTGAGTTTTAATGGTGATTCTGACTTTTGATTTTATTATTGGTTTTAATGGATTATTTGTTAATTATGTATTTATTGGTTTTTAACTGCCTCACAAGGCAGTTTATTTTTTGGATTGCTTATTTATTTTGACACTGCCTTGTTTATTGTTAATAAAGCACTAAGCATTATTTTACACCAGTCTTGGTTGCTCTGTGTCCTAATTCACCCTAGTCCATCTCGGTCTATGACTATTGATGTTCCAGGTTCAAGAGAGTATGCCAGTTACCAGAAACCAGAGCATCACACTTGAGTATTTATCAGTGAAATGCAAGACACATTTAAATCAGTTGAGCAAATAATATATGAAGTAGAAACTAACTTTTTATGGTACCTCTCTATGTAGTTTTGTTTTTGTTTTACTGGGTATGCATTCTCTAATTTTGCACTGCTTTGTTCTACTGGGAGCAAGAACAACACTCAGGGATGCTGTAACACAAGCTGTTTCGCAAAGTTGTTCTCTGACTCGGCATAAAACCATTACTGCTTTTAATTGCACAAAGCAAAAAATATATGTATTAAATATATTCAAATCAAAATTATGTTTTTCTACATGCAGTAAATTTTTTAAAAATTACAGCATTATTACATATGTCATGGATTATGAAGGTAAATGGCAGGAAGCATGACTGAGTATAACAGATAGATACCGTCCACACCACCAATCAACTATCCTTTTTGCAGTATGAGTGGCTTTGTGGACCAAAAATGGATGCACCATATTCACTTTTTCTTTGCTGCATGTGCATTCTCTCACTGCCTTTGCACCTTCAGTGTCTGTCCCTTTGACAATCTTTTGTGTCATTTTATAGTGGTCTGGAAGCTCCTATCTCATTTTTCTTTGGCTTGTCTTTTCCGTGAGTAGCTTATTTGCCAAGCAAAGTAATATGAAAATATTGTCAGCAATAACTTTTCTGACATTGCCTGTAAAAGACTAACAAGTTACTTCACGAGTCAGTCTTTTCTTGGCAGTTGAGTGTCATCTTTCTCCAAAATAGGAAACAGTATAAAGTATATACAGAATATGTGTGACTCACATCAGCAGCTATCCCAAATTTGATTCCAGACGTGTTGGATTTATTTGACTGCATGAAAGGGAGTCAACATTCCATGAGGAACAAATAAGTGTACAGTGATCCCTCGCTATATCGCGCTTCGCCTTTCACGGCTTCACTCTATCGCGGATTTTATATGTAAGCATATTTAAATATATATTGCGGATTTTTTGCTGGTTCACGGATTTCTGAGGACAATGGGTCTTTTAATTTCTGGTACATGCTTCCTCAGTTGGTTTGCCCAGTTGATTTCATACAAGGGACGCTATTGGCAGATGGCTGAGAAGCTACCCAACTTACTTTTCTCTCTCTCTCTCTCTTGCGCTGACTTTCTCTGATCCTGTTTGCATTCTTTTAATTGTGAGACAGAACTGTCATCTCTGTCTTGTCATGGAGCACAGTTTAAACTTTTGAAAAAGAGACAAATGTTTGTTTGCAGTGTTTGAATAACGTTCCTGTCTCTCTACAACCTCCTGTGTTTCTGCACAAATCTGTGACCCAAGCATGACAATATAAAAATAACCATATAAACATATGGTTTCTACTTCGCGGATTTTCTTATTTCGCAGGTGGCTCTGGAACGCAACCCCTGCGATGGAGGAGGGATTACTGTATAGTATTCAGTACATGAGCATTTCAACATAGCAGTACTCTGCACTCTGTACTCAAAGCACATATGTTTCATGTAAAATGCACCTCATTTACAATCACATACCATAGTGCCTCAGTCCACTTCCATTTTCACATATTTTCGCATTTGCATTCATTGTCAGGTTTGCCGTGTCTGTGAAAACTTTCTCAGTGAGCTGCCATTCACTTCTGCACTCTTAATTCGCAGCTTGATCGCTCCATCCACTATGAGCTATGTCACATTTTCCCTTCCCCATGCTGGTATTTCACAGTTTTTGAAAAACATTGCAATGCTGTTTCAAGTGAGTGTATAGTTGTTTTTACCTAATTGAAATAACTGGAGTGCCAACAGTTTTCAGATTTATTTTTTCTTCATCACATACTGTATAGTGAGGCAATGTGAGTGATTATATGTACAGTATGATATTACTTTGTTGATTATTTTATAGTTACAGGCTGAAGACAAATCCTATCCTGCTACTCTTGTCAATGTATAAAGTATATGTGAAAACAGTCACATGTTAGACGGATGAGAGAGACAGTGATTCACACCTGGGTACCAATATTCAATGGCATTGCTTGTGGCAGAAACCAAGGTGTCTTTATGTAAAAAATATATATATGCATCATCAATCAAGTTTTCTTAAATAGAATTTCAGAGTAACAACATCATGAACATTAAAGTGTAGCAATTTTAGGACAATTGGCTCCAGCAGGATATAGCGGGTTGGATAATGGATGGATGGATTTTAGGACAAGTCGAGGAAGGACAGGAGTGTGACATGTAAATTACTGAAATAATTAAAGATTTAAATACACAACTTCAAATGATGTCAGCTGTAGTACTTCTAGTGTTAAAAAACATGCCTGATCATATTTCTGAGACATTTTTGTGACAAAGCAAGGAAAATGTAAGTAATACATTTTATTACAATTTCTTGGTACCATTTTCTTGTGGCAAGGATAAGTTCCCTGTTCACTTGTCTGCTTACAGTGGCCATCATAGTCGGAATTTTTGCATTTTCCACAAACTCACCACCAATCAGTAGTTTTTCTAAGCCTTGCTATAGCTACAGGCTGCATCTTTTTCCTCCAATTCATTTCAATTAATGCTTATATTCTGTTATGGCTTATTGATGTTCTGCACAAAGATGTGCTGAGTATCTTATATAGAAACAATGCTGTTTCAGCTGGAGCTGAAGTTGAAGTTGGCACTTAGGGAGATGGGCTCTGGGGTGAAGCACATAGCTGGTCTTCTTTTAGAATGGCTGTACAGGGTATCTTACAAAAATGTTCCTAAAATGACACTGTATTAAAATATGTGTGTAATCTAATGACATGGATCAATGCTCAATAACACTCTTGGCTTGCAAATGGATGTTTTCAGTACATTTCAAGACTTTTGTTTTCATGTTTGGACTGGTGTCCCTTGAAAACCATTTTACACCATTTTTCTTTAATTTATAAAAACTTTTGGGTTTTGGTAAAATGGTGTGAGCCTGATTGGATTTCTTAATTTGTCAATTATCTATTTTTTTTAAATAAAAATTCAAGGGTGTCATGGATTTGCTAAGGGTTCCTCCTTGACTTTTGGATTCTTATTTGTTTATTTTGCTGTTTTTTGAGCATTATTTTGATATATTTGTTAATGGAAAGTGTTTTCACTCTCTGTTTTTCAATTTTAATTTTGTAATTTAATTTCTGTTACTGAAGTTGGATATCTGTCTGTCTGACACTGCAGCTGCAATTGCCTTTGGCCTATTTAAAAGCCAGAGATGCCTCAAGCCAGTGCTGAGGCATTATCTCTTGCTCATGCTGTTCAGTGCTCACATCCTTGGATTCCCTTTCTGTTTTGTGATTTTATAAATTCTGTGTTTTGGACTGTGTACTTGCTTTTTATAACCTTGCCTCTCAAATGTACTGAGCTTATTATTTATGCAGTTTCTTATGTCAGTCAGTCAGTCATTGTCCAACCTGCTATATGTGCATTATAATAATTTTTTTAAACTGATCTCTGTCATTTATAATCTAGTTAAAGGTTTTTGCTCTTTGGAATTTGGTATTGGATTTTAATGTTTTTAGTGGTGTTGTTGAAGCAACCTCCTTGTACTTTGCATTTTTTATTTTTCAATTTTTGTCTTTTTTATATTATTAATTATTTTAATAATATTTATTTATTGTTATAACATGGTGGCGGCACGGTGGTGCAGTGGGTAGCGCTGCTGCCTCGCAGTTGGGAGATCTGGGGACCTGGGTTCGCTTCCCGGGCCCTCCCTGCGTGGAGTTTGCATGTTCTCCCCGTGTCTGCGTGGGTTTCCTCCGGGCGCTCCGGTTTCCTCCCACAGTCCAAAAACATGCAGGTTAGGTGGATTGGCGATTCTAAATTGGCCCTAGTGTGTGCTTGGTGTGTGGGTGTGTTTGTGTGTGTCCTGCGGTGGGTTGGCACCCTGCCCGGGATTGGTTCCTGCCTTGTGCCCTGTGTTGGCTGGGATTGGCTCCAGCAGACCCCCGTGACCCTGTGTTCGGATTCAGCGGGTTGGACAATGGATGGATGGATGGATGTTATAACATGGATTACTTTGCTATTGGGGACAGGCATTTTTGCGGCTCCCCTCTCACTTTTAAGATCAATGGACTTGATTGTTCTTAAGAGTGCAGGTCACAAACCTACTTAACAGTTGGCAGAGCCAAGTCTTTTGGCAGAGTTGAAGCCATTCTTGAGTTTTATGAGGCATGCAATAATAGCAAAGGGCCTGGGCTGAACCTTTTTATTTGATCTATTATTAAATTTATAATGATGGATCAGTTTAGATACGAGGCATAACTTTTAGAGTTGGGTAGGAGTGCTTCACTGTTATTTTCTTGAAAATTGTAAATGTTTTTCTTTAAAATAAGCAAGAAAACATTTTGCAATTGTATTATTTTTCCTAATTATGGACATTTTAAGTGCAAGTTCCGACATACCTACAAAATCGGGTTACGAAATAGTATCGATCAAGCAGTTCATAGTGCACTTGAGTGTGCTAAATAACACATTACATTAATTTATTTACTTTCTGATCCATTTACTCCAACTTAGTGTCACAGGTCAATACAGGTACATGCTACTGTTTGCACAACACACAATTATTTTTTTTAATCCTACCACCTTTCTCTCGGTGTTTGTGTGTGATTTTGTCAGGTAGTATGGTTTACCTGCCATTGCCTAACTTACTGCATGTTAGGTAAGCTGGTTATTCTATGCTACACCCATGCTGATCAAGTTTGTCTTGTGATAAAATGGCAACCCAATCCTTGGTTTGTTCCTGGCTTTGGTCAATCCTGACAAAATAGGCTTCAGCCCATGCAACCCAGAATTACATTAAACAGATTTAGTGATAGACAGAATCTGCCCGAATCTGGCAGCAAGGTAAAACACAAAATAGTCATAGCACATAGGAAGAATACAAAATCCTTTCTTTTTTTTAAACTTATTTTCTTAAAACCAAGTAACATTCCATACAATCAAGTCAAACTTAACAAAACTTAATTCAGTTCATCCCCCACCCAAGAGAAAGAGAGAGAGGCCAACAGCCAGAGTAGACTTTTTCAGAGTAGAACAGAGGGAAGAGAATCCTTCTCCCCAATATAAATGCTTATTCTAAAATTGATTATTATATTATTGATTCGATCATGCCAGGTTTTAAAAAAGTTTTGAACAGATCCTTTAAGTCAGAATTTGATTTTTTCCAATTTTAAATAGTATAAAATATCAGTTACCCACTGATTTAAAAGATGTAGGCTAGGATTCTTCCAGTTGAGCAAGACAAGTCTACGTGCTTATAGTGAAGTAAAGGCAATTACTGTTTGTTTGTCCTTCTCCACATTAAACTCATCTGGGAGTACACTAAACACAGCTATTGGATTAGATTGTGACACCAAGGCACCACAAACAAAATTAGACAGTAAGCCATAGGATCTGAGAATTAGGAACTGATCATCTGTATTGGGCTAAATAACATATTTTCACAAAAACTTTGTGTTCTAAAGCTCTTCTTCTTCTTCTTTTAGCTGCTCCTGCTAGGGGTTGCCACAGCGGATCATCTTTTTCCATATCTTCCTGTTCTCTACATCTTGCTCCATCACACCCATCACTTGCAATTCCTCTCTCACCACATCCATAAACCTTCTCTTAGGCCTTCCTCTTTTCCTTTTGCCTGGCACTTCTACCTTTAACATCCTTTTCCCAATATACCCAGCATTTCTCCTCTGCACATGTCCAAACCAACGCAATCTCACCTCTCTGATTTTGTCTCCCAACTGACCAACCTGAGCTGACCCTCTAATGTACTCGTTTCTAATACTGTCCATCCTCATCACCCATATAACAAAGCTGGTCTCACTACCATCCTGTAGACCTTCCCTTTCACTCTTGCTGATACCCGTCTGTCACAAATCACTCCTGACACTCTTCTGCACCCATTCCACCCTGCCTGTACTCTTTTTCACCTCTCTTCCACAATCCCCATTACTCTGTACTGTTGATCCCAAGTATTTAAACTCATCTACCTTCGCCAGCTCTACTCCCTGCATCATCACCATTAGTCTGACCTCCCTCTCATTTACACACATGTATTCTGTCTTGTTTCTACTGACCTTTATTCCTCTCCTCTCTAGAGCATATCTCCACCTCTCCAGGTTCTCCTTCTGCTCTCTACTATCGCTACAGATCACAATGTCATCAGCAAACATCATAGTCCAAGGGGAGTCCTGTCTAATCTCGTCTGTCAACCTGTCCATCACCACTGCAAATAAGAAAGGGCTCAGAGCTGATCCCTGATGTAATCCCACCTCCACGTTGAATGCATACGTCACTCTTACAGCAGACCTCACCACTGTCACACTTCCCTCACACATATTCTGTATAACTCTTACATACTTCTCTGCCACTCCTGACTTCCTCATACAATACCACAGCTCCTCTCGAGGTACACTGTCATATGCTTTCTCCAGGTCCACAAAGGCACAATGCAACTCCTTCTGGCCTTCTCTATACGTCTACATCAATACCCTCAGAGCAAACATTGCATTGTGTTCTAAATTGCATTACATTTAAACATTAAATTGCATTGCATTCAATCATTGCATTGTGTTCTAATTTTGTGTTTTAAAGCTCTAACTGTTAAAAAAAATGTTGCAGTGACTTGAAGGCATAATGCTACTGGCTTTGCATAGGTGTATACTTCCCTTTTATTTCCTATCCCTCCGATCATGTCACAAATACACAAACAGAGATTCCAGGATAAACAAATAGATGAGTGGGACTTCAAGGGAAGGGCCTCCCAGAAAATGTGTTTTTTATTGTAGGCACTCTAAATGTGACATTGTTAAACCTGTGTAACATTTTTTCTGTGCTTTGTATTATCCATCCACTCAAATGTACTGTATTATTTGTAAATTATTTTTTATGCAGTTTCTTATTTTTTATGATTTTTCTAAATTGATCTTTTTCATATAAATATACAAGGTCTTTTTGAACGATTTCAGCCTTTACAACAAAAATAACAGAGTTTAATATGGATGTACAGGTTCTTGATATATATTTTTAACAAGTTTATTCCAATATTGCGCTTTTCATATCAAGGAGCCTAACTCTTAATTACACATTCTTGAGTTTTCCTGATCTAATTGTAATGTTCTTTAGGTTGAAGTAGCAACACACTCAGAATAACATTTCGAATGCTGTTTATTTTGAACTCTGTTTAGCCAACTCTCCATACAGTGTGCTTTTTAAAGCCACACCCTTACCTCAGTATGTCATACGTCCCAAAAGACGCAGACAATAGCAATCAATACCTGAACATAAAGTAATCAACAAAAGCATTATTGAACAATCATATACAACACTAATTGTCAGTTTGTTTAGATTAAGAGCAGTTAATTGTGTCTACCTATAGTTTAAATCCACTAATATTACCTGTTTAAAAAATTCTATCTAAAGAGTGTTAATTCTGGATAGGTGTCTCAGTTAATGAAGTGTGGGTCAGTTGTTTTTGACTTGTACATGTCTGATCGCCTTTGAAATACAGAAAACAAAGTTGAATTTGAAAAACTTCCCTCCTACAGTCACTAAGAACAGCATGAATTCACTCAATTTACTCAGTAGTTCCTAAAACAGTATGGGCTCATACAATTTGCTCTGCTCTGGCCTGACAATTTTGACAGTGATTTTACAACTCCTTTTTCTTTGTGAGATAGAAATTGGCTTTTCTTGAATAAATCATGAATCTCTGTCTACTGTTTCATCAGTCACCTAGGAAGAAATTGTGAATCTCTTAAGATCTGTAGTTAATATTAAAATACATATTTGTTCATCTTGTTAAGTTATTTAATATAAACTCCAGTGCTGAAGAATTCATTTTTAAGGTCCATAACTACTCTTAGATTGTTAAATAGTGAAAAAATAGTTCAATGTGTACTTTAGGTATTATAGTGAACTCTGTTAAATGAGAAGGAAATCTGTCAAAAACCTAAGTACCCAAAGAATTATTATAAAGTGTATTAAATATAAGTGAAACTAAAAGCTTTCTGGTGTCGCTTTTTCTCTTATGAAATAACCTAATAAAAGTTTACAGTTTTACAGAGAAAACACCTATTCTAGCAGCATTTAGTGCAAGGTAGGAGGAAAGTCCGGGTGGAGTTCTTCATAAGATAGAGCCTACCACTTCAAGTCCATCTGTCCTGCACCATGTTTAGATAGATCCAAAGTACTCACAGGAAAAACCATGTGAATATCAGAAGAATAAGCAAACTCCGCAATAGGTGGCTTGAAAACAAACCCAGGCAGGAGTAATGATCACTGTAACACTATGTCACTCTCTGTCATACATATTTTTGAAAACAAAACTAAGAATAGTGTGGTAAAAAACATTTAACTGTTCATGTACTGTTTTTTATCATATATCTAAACATTCATACCTATTGTCATGTTTTGCCCACCATCTTGTGAGACAAGACCTGAGAGTATGGGGAAAAATTATAACAGAAAAAGGTCCTTTAGAAGATTAGGAGGTATAACCATATAACTCCTAATCAGTGATATTTCAGTTCTAATATTAATTGTAGTTTTACATTTTATTTTATTTTATAAAATTAATTTTTATTTCGTTGAAGTTTTCAGTGGAGTTAACAATTTTTATTTTTATTTAGTTCTGTGTTTAAAATTTTAGTTTTTATTTTATTTAGTTCTGGCCTTTTTACATAATATTAGTACAATTTTAGGTTTTTTTTTTTTTTCAATTTTATAAAAAATGAGATCAGACTAAGAAAAAAAATCAAATATTAATAACTAAACTTTGACCTTAAATAAAATATTCTTTGGTTTTTCTTGATATCCTTTTGTTGAACAGTCTGTATTAAAATTGATTAAAGCATCAGAATTAAAAGCTTTTAAAAACAACTAAATATTTCAATTAAGGTCAAAGTTGAAATCTGTTTTTTTTTTGTACACTACTTTATACTTCCATTTGTATTGAATGAGTATGAAATTGCAATGGCAAATTTATAACACATGGAGGGTTCAGAGCAAATGTGCTCTCTCTGCTCTCTCTCACTGCTATACAGGTGTTGGTCATAAAATTAGAATATCATGACAAAGTTGATTTATTTCAGTAATTCCATTCAAAAAGTGAAACTTGTATATTAGATTCATTCATTACACACAGACTGATGTATTTCAAATGTTTATTTCTTTTAATGTTGATGATTATAACTGACAACTAATGAAAGTCCCAAATTCAGTATCTCGGAAAATTAGAATATTGTGAAAAGGTTCAATATTGAAGACACCTGGTGCCACACTCTAATCAGCTAATTAACTCAAAACACCTGCAAAAGCCTTTAAATGGTCTCTCAGTCTAGTTCTGTAGGCTACACAATCATGGGGAAGACTGCTGACTTGACAGTTGTCCAAACGATGACCATTGATACCTTGCACAAGGAGGGCAAGACACAAAAGGTCATTGCTAAAGAGGCTGGCTGTTCACAGAGCTCTGTGTCCAAGCACATTAATAAAGAGGTGAAGGGAAGGACAAGATGTGGTAGAAAAAAGTGTACAAGCAATAGGGATAACCGCACCCTAGAGAGGATTGTGAAACAAAACCCATTCAAAAATGTGGGGGAGATTCACAAAGAGTGGACTGCAGCTGGAGTCAGTGCTTCAAGAACCACCACGCACAGACGTATGCAAGACATGGGTTTCAGCTGTGGCATTCCTTGTGTCAAGCCACTCTTGAACAAGAGACAGCATCAGAAGCGTCTCACCTGAGCTAAAGACCAAAAGGACTGGACTGCTGCTGAGTGGTCCAAAGTTATGTTCTCTGATGAAAGTAAATTTTGCATTTCCTTTGGAAATCAAGGTCCCAGAGTCTGGAGGAAGAGAGGAGAGGCACAGAATCCACGTTGCGTGAGGTCCAGTGTAAAGTTTCCACAGTCAGTGATGGTTTGGGGTGCCATGTCATCTGCTGGTGTTGGTCCTTTGTGTTTTCTGAGGTCCAAAGTCAATGCAGCCGTCTAACAGGAAGTTTTAGAGCACTTCATGCTTCCTGCTGCTGACGAACTTTACAGAGATGCAGATTTCATTTTCCAACAGGACCTGGCACCTGCACACAGTGCCAAAGCTACCAGTACCTGGTTTAAGGACCATGGTATCCCTGTTCTTGATTGGCCAGCAAACTTGCCTGACCTTAACCTCATAGAAAATCAATGGGGTATTGTGAAGAGGAAGATGCAATACGCCAGACCCAACAATTCAGAAGAGCTGAAGGCCACTACCAGAGCAACATGGGTTCTCATAACACCTGAGCAGTGCCACAGACTGATCGACTCCATGCCACGCCGCATTGCTGCAGTAATCCAGGCCAAAGGAGCCCCAACTATACATTGAGTGCTGTACATGCTCATACTTTTCATGTTCATACCTTTCAGTTGGCCAACATTTCTAAAAATCCTTTTTTTGCATTGGTCTTAATTGATATTCTAATTTTCCGAGATACTGAATTTGGGACTTTCATTAGTTGTCAGTTATAATCATCAAAATTAAAAGAAATAAACATTTGAAATACATCAGTCTGTGTGTAATGAATGAATCTAATATACAAGTTTCACTTTTTGAATGGAATTACTGAAATAAATCAACTTTGTCATGATATTCTAATTTTATGACCAGCACCTGTAAATGTAACATTCTTTCTTACCAAAATACGTACCTTACATATCTGTGTGTAAAGAATGCTGACGAGATATGAAACATAACCAGTAGTCAATGTACATGAAGAGTGAATAATATACTCTTTTAGGTTCATATATTTTTAAATCTGACTCTGAAGGAGTCAGTGCCTCACCAGCCATGAACTTCACCACATGTCACTGCTTCAGTACTGCCAGCAGAAATCATGAACATACAGTACAGTCTGCTGCCACCAGTGGCCGAAGACCTTGTCTGTGCACCTGAATCATCAAGTGAATATTTTCATTGTGTGGCTATCTGTGCAACGGACGTCACTGCAACATGAACAAATCTCATGAAATGTGTGATTGTTTAAAGCTTAACAGCAACAAGCTTGCACAGACTGCTTTCTTGGGTTGAAACATTTGATCTTGCTGACTACACTCATTAGGCCACTTAATCTGTTTGATCATTGATAGTCAAGCTGTGTTTAATGGCATTATAAACTGTGAGGGTATTTTGTTGACTGAAACATAACTTTCATTGAAATATGTGTACCCCAGCATTTGTGGTGGTGTTAATTGAAATATTTAGTTGTTTTTAAAAGCTTTTAATTCTGATGCTTTAATCAATTTTAATACAGACTGTTCAACAAAAGGATATCAAGAAAAACCAAAGAATATTTTATTTAAGGTCAAAGTTTAGTTTTTAATATTGGATTTTTTTCTTAGTCTGATCTCATTTTTTTTATAAAATTGAAAACCATTTATGGTCTTACCTTTATTTGCAAATAAACTCCATGCACCTATCCTTCTTCAATTAAATCTCCGTCACTTTCTGATAACAGTCCTTCCTTATAGTCCTTTTAAAAGTCTTAAAAGTCTTAATCTTCCATTTTGACAGTCAATCAGAACAAGAATTAAAAATAAACGGACCGCTGCAGTGCACTTGACTTTCTGATATTGCAAACTAACTGGCACCTGGAGCCTCTGCGTAGAAGAACAGCAGCAACAAGCACCTGTTGGGCTCACTTCCACCCCCTTCAGTGCGGCATGGTACTGTCTGCCTCAACTTGTGCCTTTTCACTGCAGGCACTACTTTTCATGATGACAGGTGGCTCTGCCTCAACTACCTCCCCTTACAGCACGTCCTTGTACTGAAGTGCAGTCATGGTATCAGAGAAGTGCTGGACTTCCACTAAGTACTTATCCAGCTGGTCCTGCACTGAAACTCCAACACTCTTTTCTTCTTCCTGCACGCTACATTTGCTTTTATTATCATTTGTGCTGTAATTAAAGTATTTCCACATTTTACTTTCTCACTTTCTACCCGCAAACATCTATGCAAAACTCACCATCGTCAACCACACATGCTT
The DNA here is from genome assembly GCF_900747795.2 of Erpetoichthys calabaricus. Lineage (NCBI taxonomy): Eukaryota > Metazoa > Chordata > Cladistia > Polypteriformes > Polypteridae > Erpetoichthys > Erpetoichthys calabaricus. Next base: position 140,058,439 of record NC_041396.2, read on the forward strand.
ACTGCTTCAACCCGACGTGTCAAATGTGCTCAACAAACAAACAACAGCCCTTTACGGAAGTTGCGCCACGTGACTATAGTAAGCCCAATTTACAAGATCACCACATAATAAACAGCGCAATGTAACTGAATGCTCAGGGCGACCTACAAACAACCCCTCTACACGACTGAACCGGATTGAACGAAAATGCTATTGCTGTTTCTTTCGTTTTTACTCAGTTTTCATTCTCATTTTAGTTTGTTCAGATATCACTCATTTTTATTTTTATTTAGTTTTAGTTTCACTGTTTGCCTTAATTTCAGTTCTCCTTCTTGTAAAACTAAAAACAATATTTGTAGTTCTAGTTCTCGTTTTCGTTATGAAAATATCACTGTTCCCAATCCTATGCCTTTACAGTATATTGCCTTCAAGTTAATGCTAATTTCAAAATCCCCCTACTAACAAGTTAAGCTTTTCAATGTCTTCACCATTAATGTATTTACTTAAGAGAACTTAAAAATGGATATATTTTACAGCATGCATAACTATGGCAACATGCCAGACCTATATAGTTTCTAAGGACAAATGAAACTGTTGGTGGAGGTTGAATCTTGAACTACAGAGAGGGATGAGTTTGTCTGCATAAGGGATGTTCCATTGGTCTCAATTTTATTTCTATACTTGGTATCCTTAGTGACACTTATACATAGCTAAGCTACCACTCTTGTCCATTGAACATTACACCACAGATACTGGAAGCCTTGGTATTCAAACTGACCCTCCCTTGTTATACTTTTCAGAATGTACTTAGGATAGTGTAGAATTCCCAGGGTGATGAGGGTGTCCAGGAGCTGTGTGCTAACTGGAGTTTTTTTCACTCTGCTCTATCATCACATTGCCATATTTCATTTGTAATATTAACAGGAGAGAGAGAGAGAGTATAGTGTCAAGAGTTGTTTCTGTTAGTGATCAAAATTTCTGTTTCTATTCTGTTTTGTGCTTTTTTCCTTTTTATGTATATAAATGTGTGGCATAATAATTTCATACATTATAGTAATACCTTTCAGAGCCTGCACTCATTAAAGTGTGCTATATAAAATATACATTCTACCGAAATGCTACAAGGAGTAATGAAGTCAGAAAACCGACTATAAGGATTACAATCAATATTCTTTAATTGTTGAGCTTGCTAGGAAACAATGTACTCTGTGATGCCAGATAAATATATATCTGTAATAGGACAGAAATGAGATTAAACATATTGATCAATTGTGTGAGTCTCTTTATCACCATTGCAAAGTTTAGAGAAGCAAGAACTGGGTTAGAATGAAGGAAGATATTGACGACAAGTTAAATGACAAAATAGCTATCAAGAATTTGTGTTTATGTATTCTCAAAAGTATTAAGTCGCCCAATATTGTAATTACTTATTTTGCAAGCACATGTATTCAATGTTGCTTAGACTTAAGTGATTAAAACAGTATAAAACAAAAATTTAAAGTAGAAAATGAAAGAGTAATTAAAAAATACAATGTACAGTTAACAGAGTTGGTTAAGGTCAATACAGTGGTACCTCTGGTCACGACCGTAATTCATTCCAAAACTCTGGACACGACCCGATTTGGTCACAACCCAAACATAATTTCCCCATAACATTGTATGTAAATACAACTAATCCATTCCAGACCGTACGAACTGTATGTAAATATGTATTTTTTAAGCACAAAAATAGTTAATTATACCATAGAATGCACAGTGTAATAGTAAGCTAAATTTAAAACATTGAATAACACTGAGAAAACCTTGAACAACAGAGAAAACTAACATTGTAAGAGTTCATGCTAAACCCTTACAAGCCGCTGCTGTAAACACTTTTTTATGAGTTTTAAGCACAGTGAAAAAAAATTAAATGCCACTTCTCTTGTGAAACTTTTCAAATCATCCTCAACTGGCTTTAAATTTCTCACCTTCGCCACTCGATAAGGATTTTTTTTTTTTTTGCAAATCGCCATGAATCTTCCTGGCTTTCTCGCATATGATCACCTCGCTTACACTATCCCCTGCAAGTTGTTTCTCGTTCAACCACACTAGCAACAGTTTTTCCACCTCTTCCAGCACTTGAGGCCTCTGCTTGGTTAACATTGTAACTCCTTTTGCAACATCAGCTGCTTGTTAGGCCCTGTATACGCAAACAAAAGAAAATGGGAAACGGAGAATGGGAAATCATTAGCGCATATGAACACGCGTAGGGAAACTGGCCACGAGTGTTTTTGTTCAACACCAGAGTGTGTGGTTGTGAACAGATGCAAAATTTTGGCAAACTTTTTGATCGTAACCCGATTTGTGACCAGATTTTTGACCAGAGGTTCTACTGTATCCAGGAGAAGAGTAGAAATATGGAAATCCCAAATTGCCTTCAAGAGACATATGAGCTAGTTGAGTTAGATTGTCTTTGGAAGTTTGTTCCACGGCTTAGGGAAAAAATAATGAGAAGCAGTGTACTTTTTTGGTCCATCTGACCCAAGGAAAGACAGGCAGCAGACAAGCCACAGCAGAAAATCCTCTTAGAGGAACACTTTGCAATACCCAACACTGGATACTTTAGAAATATTTAAAATGTAATACCAGCCAAATGTAGGCAAAAAATGTAAACTTAATCAGAATTAAAATTAGAACAAAGTTTAAGTGGCAGGACTGTACATGCAACATTAGTTAAAGTTAGACTGTTGTTTAGTGCCTAGAACACTTAAGTGAAAAACATAACATTGTCCCCCCTTCCTAACTGCCACTGCACTGACTTTCTGTATCACCATTAGAAATACACTTAAAATTTTACATTATGCATGGCCAGTTGTAAATTGAAGTAAAAAATAAAAAACAAACAAAAACAACAATATTGTGTGGGCTGTAATAGACCATGATGGATAAAACATCATAGTAGTGTTTTGCAGATACATTGTGTCAGGGAAGTACTGAATTGTTATAATCTGTAAATAATGCAGTTGTGGGGTGTGATATCCCGTGTAGTGGGAAGTGGTCCCAGCCTACACTCTGGACATCTGATAGTTTATGAACTGAACAGGAACTGAACAGGATCAATGGAGAGATGAGACACAGACAAAAATTGAAGGGTGAATGGTGCAAGTTTATTTACAAGAGTGCTGTACAACCAAAAATGCAGTAGTGTTCAGGTGGGCTTTGAGACACAGTCCTTCAGCACTGACACTTCTTCAGAAATAAATAAAAACAAAAAAAAAGGAAAAATATGGTGTATTTACAAAAAACAGTGCACTCCTACAAAAACTACACACACACACACACACACACACACACTCCAATAATGAAGGCTGTCTTCTTTTATCTCTGACTCAAGAAGCTCCTCCAACAGGAAAAAAATGCACAAAAACAAGTCTGTGTAATTACAAAAACAATTGCACCAAACCCAAAATCAAAATTATCCCAGGTCCAAGTAAGTATATATACCTCCACCAAAATGATCACTAGGAGATCTATAACTCTATATACAAAAGAAAATTAACAAAGACGCCAAAATCACAACTGCTACTCCAATAGCTTAGCAGTGCTTCCTCCTACCTCGCCTTTAGGTCCACTGACAACCCCTGTTGGCTGGTAACTCCTTAAATATAACTGGCAAGATTGTCCAGACAATCTGCCACCCCGTCTATGTCACACACCTATCCAAGTAGATGCTAGCGCATTCACGCCACACACCACGTCATGCATCCTTGTTTTACTTTTATAGGTAGAAAGATAATTTAACTGATGTGATACAACTTCAAAACAGCAGAAGTGAGTTTGTGGGTTTGTGCAAGCTTCTGATTTTTCAGTGAGTTTTCTTCAAGGAGTCCAACAATTCGAGCATTGCAAGATCTCATTAGTAATTAACAGATGTGTAAATAAAGAAAATATACAAAATCCAGAAGCTGAAAATAAACTTTAAGGTAAATTTAAAACAGTAACTGAAGTTGAATCAAATGTATCTGTTTTAAGATGGATCATTTTTTAAAATTCATCAATGCATTTAATTAGGAGTTAATGAAATTTTAAAAATTTGTGACGCACATGCGATTCAAAATATCTTATGGAAAATTAAACTTTCTCAGTAAAATTCTATGACAAATAAAGTACCACATCTCAACAAAATTAGTCTACTGGGAGCTGAGGTACTTCATGTACACAGACAGACACGATAACAACAGCAGGCCATTTTTGCATGTATAAAAAAACTGACTATTTGACCATAATTCTGAGTCACTCTTTGTAGTGCCTTAAAATGGCCACCAAGAGCTAGTGATCACAATCAGTGATATCAAACACTTGACAATACCCCATGACGACTCAATGCACCAGCCGGCACGTTGAATCCCTATAAACAATGGAACATCACTAACCAAAAATGCACCAAACAAAGCATAAACATGGTCATTAATTAAAAACTACTCTTTGTCGTATCTAAATGCGGGAAATCTTAATTAGTTTTAGGCAGATGTTTGTAACATTATACCGAATAATCTGGATGATATTTAACTGAGTCATTACAGTATAGTTCTTATATTATGGTTAAAGACACGCAAAATGCCTAAGGATAATGAGCAAAACATGTCCAGGAGAAGAAAGGAGGCAAAGAAATAGCGGTAGAAAGGAATAATGAGGGTCAAAATATCAGAGACAAAAATGACATCAATCAATCGAGAACAAAGGGCAAAACACACTTGCAAGCTGAAGTTACAAGCAGTCAAAACCAATAAGACTAGCCTACTTGAATTAGAAACAAACTATCATTAAAGAGGATAAGGTATTTTTGCATCTATCTGAAGGATAACCTAGAACATGAGCAGCATCATATTTATAGAGAACTTTCCATGGTATTATTAGCACAACAATCACAGAGATGTGATCACATCCAACAAAGTCGTGTAAATATTGGAAAACAAGAGAGCAATTAAAATGAACTTTTTTATTACACAAAAAACAGAATTAGATTCTAGATTAATCAAGCCACCAAATAAATATATACACATACATTTTTATATATTCAATCACCTTAAGCCCTTTATGATACCAGTGCTTAAGTATCATTATACAAGGGGGCTCCGCCCCCTGCTCGCTTCGCTCGCCTACCCCCGGCGTTTTGAACCCGTGCCCGCTGGGCAGCTACGTGTCCGGATGACGCACGTTTAATACGGAGCGTTTGCCCGTGTCATTCTGGAGTCCCCCACTGGTAATACAGAGCTTCGTCCGTACTATTACGCGGTGCATTTTGGACTACTGCGGACCCCGTAGTTTTTCTCGTTTCAGTTTGTATCTTTGGTCAGTTGAGCTCATGTTTTTCAAGCTTTTGAATTCCGGTCTTCATTATCTGTAACCTGCTGTCCATGTGCGTGGCCCCCTTGTTCAACCTGTTTATGACGTTTTACTTTGCTTTCTACTCTGTCTTTAATTTCTGACCTAGCTTTATTCCGGTTTTGTTTCAATGACACTGGGTCCGTGGTGATTATATGTAAAGGAGGCAGTCTAATTTTACCCTTTTGACAACTACGTGTAAATTCATTATTTGTATTGCCAGTTGTTTCTTCTGGGAAGTTAAGTGAATGACAATGATTGCAAATGACATTCATTAATCCCAATGAATTTTCCTCAATAGTGGACTCATTATTGAAGGCGTTGTCAGCCAACTGGCGTAAGCATTTAGCAGGTGTCTGGCGTTGATGTCCGCGACGGGCATGTTTTGCTTGTGGCGTTTGACTGACGCGTTGTTGCATGTACATTATTTGTGACGCGCTATTTTGTAGTTTTAATTGATTTGCCACCGCTTTGCGAAATAAGGAGGATCGCACTCACTGTTAATATGTATCCTTTTCTGCAGTTGAACGGTTAATAGTGCTTTATTGTAAGGAGATACACCTATGCTCACACCTATGCTGCCTAGTGTGAAGGTGTTCAGATGACGTATGTTTAATATGGACGTTTCCTTTAGAAATGTGGTTTTGGGTGTCACTTCTTATTGAGGGGGAGGGGGGGGGGTTGAGGATTGTTGTTGCGCGAGCGTCTTCTTTCTTTTTGTGTCCCATGGGCTTGACACCTACGCCGACACCCATGCTGCCTAGTGTGAAGGTGTCGACGTTCACTTTAGAATATGTGGCTTTGGGTGTCACTTCTTATGGATGTGTGGGGGGGATTGTTGTTGCGCGAGCGTCTTCTTTCTTTTTGTGTTCCTGTGTCTTGTTTGAATCCCCCTCTTTGTGTGTGTCCCGTCCCTTGCTTGTAGGGTCTGTGGGGTGGTTTTGTGTTCTTTTTTATTGTCTTCCATGGGCTTGTTGAATCCCCCTCTTGGTGTGTGTCCCGTCCCGTCCCGTGCCTGTAGGGGGGGTGGTCGTGCCTTGCCGTTGTGCGCTCGTCTGTTCTTTTTTTTTGTTGTGTTTAGTTTCGTGTGCAATGTGTTCTGTGCTTTGCCCGCGGTTGAGTACTTTTTTATGTGCCTTTTCCTTTTTTCGGTGCTTGTGTGACTCCTTTTTGTATGTGCTCACTCCTTTTTTCTGTGGTCTTGTCCGCCACTCGCGGCCCCTCATCCGCCTTTGTCGCCCTCTTTTGTCCGCCTTTCTCCAACTCTCGCGGACTCTTTTTGCGCCTGCGCCTCTCGCGGACCCTCATCCGCCTCTCTCGCCCTCTTTTGTCCGCCCTCTTTTGTCCGCCTTTCTCAGCTCCTCAGCCGACTCTCGCGGACTCTTTTTGCGCCAGCGCAGTACGTCTTTTTGCAGCTACGGCCCATGGCCGGATGTGCCTGCGTCCATCATCCGGTTTAGCATTCTCGGTTAGTAATATAGATAACAGCATTTATGTAATTAGTATGCTAAACTGTTAGCATATTTATTTATTTGAATTGAATTTCTGAGTTGAATGAGTCGAATTTCTACTTGGTTTACCTTATTACATTGCTATTTATCATGTGACACAACTGGAACTCTGAAGTACTGGACCTTCTTTATTTCAACTTCATTAATTATTTTATGATATCTCTTACTGCAGGGTTTGGCATGTGAAAGTTTTGTAAAGTTAAATTCAAGTAGGACTGACTAAGACTTTCTAACTTTGAGTTTAAAACATGTCTCAGTCATGACAAAAACTGTTATCACATGTTAATTCACTCAAGTCAGATATACCATTATTGCAGGAGACACATTTACTGTAAATGTTAAAGATTAATCTAATGTAAAGAAATACTATATTTGGAAGGTATTTAATTTTAATTATAGCAATAATGTGTGAGAATCATAAATGTTAACTTACAAAGCAATCCCTTTTGTAGTCTCAATGGTAATTTTAGCAGTGAATAACAAAATGAAAAAAGATAAAACCTAGCTAATGAGCATATTTATTAGAATAATAAGAAATGTATGCCTATCACTCCTTCATTGATCAATATTTATAAATTTCAACCACAACCACATTTATTTACTGATTGCCTACGCATTGTGTTTAAAAACCAAGAAAAAAATAAAAAACACCACATAGAGGCTTCTCTACCCATATTTATGACAATATATTTTTCTTCAGTGCATCATTACATCAGTGCATTAGTTACTTCATTATCAATAATAATTTGCAACCAACTGTCGTACCATGCAGTTAGGATATCATTGTTAAATCTGACCATGCTCTGATTAGCATGTAACTTAGAATGTTAATTAGTATTCATTAAACTCACAATTGAGGATATAGTTTATTGTATTTTGTAGATTTTATTTTCTCTGAAGATAACACATTTCCAGACATCTCTTCAACTCCTCTTTCAGAAAGCATAACAAAAACAAATTCCAAACCAAAAGAACAGCAGAATTAGTCAATTATATCATCAGAGTCAATTATGAAAAAAGATTATTTCCCACTGCGATCTGAAAACATAATTTAGTGAACAAAATAGAAACAGAGTATTTATTATTTATATTATTTTATTCTTATTATGAACATGTAAAAAAGTAAAATGTCCTTCTGTTAATCATAAAATTGTACAGATTATTTTATGTTGGGTTTGCATTATTTTATGCTGTATTTTAATGCTGAAAAAAATGCAACTATGCCCTGGTAATTGCACTTTTTATTGCAAAAAGAATAAAAGAGTTCTAGAAGTGCATTTTCTGTGCTTCTTCATCTTTATTACTAGAAAAAAATCATCAGCCCTTATACAACAAAGTTTGTTAAGAACTGTAGCTGTAATGTGGATTTCAATTGCAAAATGCATGCAACTCCTTTAATGCTCATCAATGAAGCCTAAATTCAAGATTTTAGAAAAAAGAAACCACTGCACCATCTATTGTACTTATAAATCTTTTTAGTGACAAAAATCAATTACGTAGAAAAGCTTACTTTATTCCTTTGCTGATGCCAAATATGTTGTGTATATACCTGTACATGAGAGAGATCTGCATAAACAGGATGGGTTCAACAATTTCAAACACTTACTGTATTTCATTTAATATATGTACTGCTTAGATATGTGACAAAAGAGCAGAGAGAAATATTTAATATTTAAATCTATATGGAACACATACTGTACATTTTTTGAGATCAATTATTTTATTAAATTGGCAAAACAACCAAAGGCAGTTAAGCATTGTACACAATAAAAAATTATATGATCAAAATACCACTCTCCCTTGAAAACCACCCCCTTTCCGCAACTCTTCAAACTAATATATCTAACTAAAGAAACCCAAAACGGCATGCAAGAGAGGTAGCCAAACCAACTGGTCCCCAGAGTCCTAGAGGTGCCGTCCTGATCTGCAGTACTGACCACTTGAAACCCCTGTCTAAATGACTTGTGCGCAATTCTGCCACTGCCCAATGTTAACCCTGGATGCCCCATTAGTCCTTGCTGCTGAAAGCTCTAATGAGGTTAAATTCAGGAAAGAGGCTGAGAATGATAAGAGAGTCTGTGGATTTCCACCAGGGTATTAAAATACATTTAGCTGCAAGAGAGCCAAGGGAGAATAATCTTTGTTGGAGAAGATTTGGTGATAGTGAGGAAAGATTACGCAGAAGAAAATGAGGCAAAAGACGAATATTTGCAATAAGAATGTAAGACAGAAAAAAGGCAACATTGAACAAAAAATTAGCTATGATAGGACATTCTCTAAACATGTGAAGAAAATGCTTTCTGCCCCATATTGACCAAATTGGTCACAAAGTCCATAATAAATTGTATGCAAGGGGCAGAACATAATCTATGTACAAATTTAAGATTTCAGATATTAGGGTTTATAGCTGAAATATTAATGATTTTAAAAATAACAGACAAATGGAGAGCAGGGGATGGTTCACATTGTCAAATAGATTAGCAGGGTAGCACCTCATAGCTTATTATATATATATATATATAATATATAATTGGGGCAGCCACCCATATAATTTTTTCCCGGCTGCGAAATTGATTCAAAAGAACAGACATATTCACACGACTGAGTCCAAAACAGAACTGATTTACTAGAAACAAGATGGTGGCTTTAAAGGCCAGTATAGGAAGTGATGTCATCAGGACCGGAAGTGACATCATTGGCTGCCCCAGAGCCGGGCGGGATTTCCCTAGAACGGTCTGTGTATATATATATATATATATATATATATGTACATATATATATATATACATATACATATATATATATATATATATATATATATATATATATATATATATATATATATATATATACACACACACACACTTACACATGCAATATCAGTCAAAAGTTTTAGAACATCTCAGTTTTTCTAATTTTTCTTCAAATTTAATCAGTTGAAATGCAATGAATGACCTAAAATGGTGAAAAGGTAAATAGTATACTGTCAGCAGTTTAAATGTTTAAATTTAAATGTTTAGTTAGCAAAAACTGAAAAAAGGACATTTCAGGGAGCAACTAATAAGTTATAATGTAGAGATGCTCTACAGCAATTAAAATAAATTAAGCCTTTCAAGCTGAAGCAAACAACTTAAGGTTTAAGGTTTCTTTATTTAGTAATGTTTACACAAGAAAACATTAAATTTGCCTTCTCAGTTGCATCTAATAACAGACAGAATGAAATAAAACAGACAAATAGAAACAGGAAAGGTTAAGGTAAGGCAGTTAGATAATAAAGCGAGTGACATCATCCATTCCACTGTTGCTAAGTTACAAACGCAGCACCCTGAGGCGCTTGTGCTAATCGCTGGAGACTTTAACCATGTGACGCTGGACAAAACATTACCTGCATTCTCCCAGTATGTGGACTGTAACACCCGGGGAAATAAGACTATTGATTTACTGTATGCAAACGTTAAAGACGCATACAGCGCCACCCTGCTGCCTGCGCTTGGGAAAGCAGATCATAACCTGGTTCTGCTTCAGCTTCACTATAAACCAAAAGTGAGAGTCCTACCTGTAACCACACGATCTTTCAGGAAGTGGACCCCGGAGGCTGAGAATACTCTGAGAGAATGTTTTGGAACTACAGACTGGGATATCCTGCAGGGATCTCTTAGTGAGAACATTGAGGAAGTTGTTGACTGCACTACTGACTACATTAACTTCTGTATGGACATCGTAGTTCCAGTAAGAACTGTACGCTGCTATGCTAACAACAAGCCATGGATTACAAGTAACATCAAGGGCCTTTTGAACCAGAAGAAAAGGGCTTTTAAAGATGGTGATCAGCATGAGCTCAAGCGCGTGCAGAAGGAACTCCGAGTCCAGCTCAGGGAGGCGAAGGAGCAGTACAGGAGAAAGCTGGAGCAGAAGTTGCAGAATAACAGCATAAAGGAAGTGTGGGATGGGATGAAGATCATCACTGGCTGCAGTTCAAAGCGGGGTACCACCATCGAGAGACGTGAAGAGAGCAAACCAAATGAACAACTTCTTTAACAGGTTTGACCACCCTAACCCACTCTCACCTCGGAGTACTGCACCCTCCACACATCCTTCTGCTGATACCAGCATAGGAGAGACATCCACACCCATAATTACAACAGCGCAAGTGAGCAGAGAGCTGAGGAGACTTCGTGCCAGCAAAGCAGCGGGTCCAGATGGAGTATCGCCACGACTGCTGAAGGTCTGTGCATCGGAGCTGGGGGGTCCTCTACAGCGCATCTTCAACCTGAGCCTGGAACAGGGGAGAGTCCCAAGGCTTTGGAAAACATCTTGTATCACCCCGGTCCCAAAGGTATCACGTCCTAGTGAGCTGAATGACTTTCGGCCTGTTGCTGTGACATCACATGTGATGAAGATCATGGAGAGGCTGCTGCTTCACCACCTTAGGCCACAGGTTCAACACGCCCTTGACCCTCTGCAGTTTGCATATCAGGAGAAGGTGGGAGTGGAGGATGTCATCATCTATATGCTACATCGATCCCTCTCTCACTTGGACAGAGGCAGTGGTGCTGTAAGAATTATGTTTCTAGACTTCTATAGCGCCTTCAACACAATCCAACCTCTGCTCCTTAGGGACAAGCTGACAGAGATGGGATTAGATTCATACCTAGTGGCATGGATCGTGGACTATCTTAAAGACAGACCTCAGTATGTGCGTCTTGGGAACTGCATGTCTAACATTGTGGTCAGCAACACAGGAGTGCCACAAGGGACTGTAGTTTCTCCGGTCCTGTTCAGCCTATATACATTGGACTTCCAGTACAACTCGGAGTCCTGCCATGTGCAAAAGTTCGCTGATGACACTGCTATCGTGGGCTGCATCAGGAATGGGCTGGAGGATGAGTATAGGGACCTAATCAATGACTTTGTTAAATGGTGCGACTCAAACCACCTACAACTGAACACCAGCAAAACCAAGGAGCTGGTGGTGGATTTTAGGAGGCCCAGACCCCTCATAGACCCCGTGATCATCAAAGGTGACTGTGTGCAGATGGAGCAGACCTATAAATATCTGGGAGTGCAGCTGGATGATAAATTAGACTGGACTGCCAATACTGATGCGCTGTGCAAGAAAGGACAGAGCCGACTATACTTCCTTAGAAGGCTGGCGTCCTTCAACATCTGCAATAAGATGCTGCAGATGTTCTATCAGACGGTTGTGGCGAGCGCCCTCTTCTACGCAGTGGTGTGCTGGGGAGGCAGCATTAAGAGGAAAGACGCCTCACGCCTGGACAAACTGGTGAGGAAGGCAGGCTCTATTGTTGGCATGGAGCTGGACAGTTTAACATCTGTGGCAGAGTGAAGGGCACTCAACAGGCTCCTATCAATTATGGAGAATCCACTGCATCCACTAAATAGTGTCATCTCCAGACAGAGGAGCAGCTTCAGCGACAGACTGCTGTCACTGTCCTGCTCCACTGACAGACTGAGGAGATCGTTCCTCCCCCAAACTATGCGACTCTTCAATTCCACCCGGGGGGGTAAACGTTAACATTTAACATTATACAAAGTTATTTTCTGTTTTTCACCTGCATTATTATCATTCTTTAATTTAATATTTTTTATTGTATCAGTATGCTGCTGCTGGAGAATGTGAATTTCCCATTGGGATTAATAAAGTATCTATCTATCTATCTATCTATCTATCTATCTATCTATCTATCTATCTATCTATCTATCTATCTATCTATCTATCTATCTATCTATCTATCTATCTATCTATCTATCTACATATTTACACCAAAAAAAAAAAAGTTACAGGATATATACTGTATCAACAACCTTAATCATGATCTCTGATATTTCTTATTGAAAAGTCATATTGCACTAGGAAGAAAGGTGTTTCTGGAGCGATTTGTGGGGGTTTTCAAAGTGACTATCCTTCCTGATTTACTGAACTTTAGTTCTACATGTAATGGATGACTGTCATCAGTTGAGATGATTTCCAGTTTCTTTAACATTGCCCTCTGACACACACTAGTCAAATCATCTACATCAGCCCCAATAACTTTAGCTGCATACTTTGTAATCTGCTGGAGCTTATTGCACAGATATTCCATCTTCTGTTGATTACTTACAAAACCTCTGTCTGTCTTAAAGGATATATATATTTATATTGTCACACAAGTGTGCTTGGGAGGCAATCAAAGGGCTCAAATAGGGTTGTTTACAAGCTGGATGGAGAGGTAACAGTGAGCACTAATACCTCTTCTTGTCTTCCTACAGACATTCAAAAGGGAAAACCATCTGACTGCACCACTTGCACCTCTGTTCCTGGCCTCACTTCTGACAACTGCTGATGACCTCATTTCCACTTCCTGTCTTGCAAGCACGCCCTTCCTATCCTCCTGCTATAAAACCAGTCAACAGCCATAAGTCAAGCAGTTAATGCACATTCTTTTTAGGCTCATTCTGAAGAGACTGTTTTTGCTTATTCAAACACTTTTTTTTCTTTTTCTCTGCACTACAATATATGGGGTGCTTTAATGCATTATATCACAAAAATGATATCAAGTACACATCTTGCTACTCTAAAATGTTCAGAGAGCTGTAAAATCATGAATGTAATGTATTCTGTGTAGCGATCAGTGCCTTTGTGTTCCTGCCAGCATAAGAGAAAGCCCATTTAAGAAGAACATAGTGATTAATGACTGGGTCGGGGAACACATGCTACTTTAGTTATGATGGGATTTGAGAAACATTGATTTTAAGATGAAGTTTATGATGTTCTACTTTAATGACAAAATAAACTATGAAATTAAAGTATAAATTACAAAATTAAAGTCTACATTTCGACCTTATTTTTGTTTACTGTGTCCCTAATATTTTTTTTTCTCTGTGTCCTAGTAATCTTCCGTATGACACTCTGACAGTGAGCTACGACTCACATTTTCACTTTGACTTTGACATCTGACCATTTCTTTATTTTGATACTGCGATTTTCAGAACTTGAACTTTCAAGTGTCTCTGCCAAGCTGTATCTCTCCATCACTTTCCTTTTGTTGCTTATAACACTGCTTAAGCCAACAAATAGTACATTTTAACTTGCCTCCACTTTGCATTCGCTTAAGTTTTTTTTGTTTTTTGTGCTTTTGCCATTGTCTTTTCACAAAATACTGAACATAACTGGCTATTTATATTGATTTGCATATTCAATGGTGCCTAATTCTGGGAGGAGTTTGGGTTGGGCAGCAGGCACATGCATGTGCGTTACTTTTCATGCTGAAGTGCACTGAAGTGCATCAAAGTCGTCTTACGCATGGTTTTGTGCATCTGAATTTTTTTGTGTGTGCGCACATTTCCACTTTTCCCCGTACGCCATGTTTTAGTGTGAATTCTCTGCACGGCGTTATACATGAGGCCCCTGGTCTGCAGAGGGAGGAAGAGGAAGACATTAGAAGTAATATTATACCTTAACTAGTAACAGTCGTGACTGACATTTATTTGTATTTCAGCTCAAAAACAATAATAAATATTCCCAGTGACATTCAAATCCCGTAAACGCCTGAAGTGAGTCTACTTCGTTGGACCCTTGAGTAGGGCACTTACCTGCAATTGCTTTGTCTTGGGTATGACGTTAATCTGCATCCAGCCCTGCAAGCATGTCCTCCAACTTTCAGGGAAAACATTGGGTGTTGATGGCAGGATTGGCACTCCCGCCATCGTAAAAAAACTCACACTTTTCCAGTGTGATGCTGAGGTGTCACCTGCTGCACTCGGGTCCCAATCCAGGTATTGTCATGTGGTGGGTGTGGCTCCCAACCTCCTCCTCTTCCCAGTGACATGTGTTTTGGCCTCAGGTGACCCAAATCATGTGGTAGCAACTAGCATGGCAATGATAAACATGATGACTACATCCATGAAGAAAAGTGCACAAAATGGTGGTTTTAATGTTGAATCAAAAAAGTGTGTGATGACATACACAAAACATTATTGACTTTGAAGGGAAGAAAAAAATAAATTGCAGAGAAAATGCACAGCTTTATGAAAGAGCAACTGTCAACAGATGAACACTTGCTATAGGCTTTCATGGTGTAATCAACATGTTAAAATGTAAGCCTACTTTAATTTTTGGAAATAAACTTATTTCCTGCTTGAGTATCATAAAAATAATAATAATAATAATAATTCATTGCATTTATATGTGGTAAGTTCACTGAAGACACTAAACAGTGCATTTTTAGTATTCTGTCCGATTAAGAAACATGAAATCAGAACACCCAACAAGGTTAAAACTTTAACATTTGTACATTAGCAGCCAACGCCTTGCCAAAACCCCCCCTTCTCCAATAATCTATACAGAAAGCATAGTGCTTGTTATTTGAGGCCTAATTTCACTCAACTTATACTCATAAGAACATTTACTATAAACCTAAATCAAAAACTGCTCATGTCTTCCTGATCCCCCTTAGTATATTAATTTAATATTTGTCTTCCACTCTGTCTGAGGAATATTAAATGAGTTTACTAAAATAAAAAATCATACAGTACTTCACACAACAGAGCAGTTTACTATATAATACAACTGATTGTACATGCAGTATACAACCAGAAACATTAACTTGTACTGTGTAGGCAAATAAATTTAAAATAAACAGAAAATTCAATGAAGTGAACAACTTAAGTAACAGTCAATTTGATACTAAACCCATGTACAGATACAGTTGATTTGGGTGGAGACTGGGGTGGCATAATGCCTCTGTACCTTTCGACCTTAACAGATCTAGGTGTGTATTTTCATTTCTTTCTTTTCATCTTCCAGCATATGCCCTGGTAGGTATCTTCACTTATAAATATCTTTGAGTATGTGTGTGTGTGCATTGTACATCATGCATGGAAATACAAATTATGTATTTTGAAAATGACCTGTGCAAAAATTTGCAAATCAATAGGGATCATCGTCTGAATAAATGAAGCAAACTGCAAATTTCCAGGTTAAATTAAACAATTTCTATGGCAGATATTGTTGGACAGAGGTCAAACTGTTTTGGAGCCTGTACCAAAACAAACACAATGCAACTTATTTGAAAAAGACAGACCAGTTATTGTTGTACATATGTTTCCTTAGATACACACAGACATCATGCTAAAATCAACCTTTCTCAATGTTTTGAACATCTTAGAATCAGAATCGGAACAAAGTTTTTTGACCTATCACCATTTTTTTTTACATAGAAGTAAAACAAAAAAAATAAAAGTCGGTCTGTGTTTATTGTACAATGCCTTGTAGAAAGCTTAAAAAGTGAGTCACATTAAAAATAGGGACACATTTATCTCTGCTTTCACTTTTAGGTAGCTGCTCCTTTATTATGCTCCAACACTTCAGAACCCCAGCTTCTTTCTTTTGCTTCATTTTATATGGTTATTTTTTTTGGTTGAATTAAATAGCAGAAGTCACGTTCCTAAGGTCTAAAGAAAATCATGGACACATAAATAAACAAGATGATATTACTAGAAATTAACATTCAGATATTTTAAAGATCAAGAAAAGTGCACATGAAAAATATAGTAAAGTAGAAAAAGTAATGATCAAAACTATAAAACCAGCCAGCTGTTATAACAGAAAACAAGAATTTCAGTAAAGGGTTGTGTTGGAGTTAGAACCAGGATGCTAAATTATTTTTTGTATTTGTAGGTGACTGAACAGAGTGGTTGGATGCACAGACCAATCGAAGTCAAAATCAAGATGAACGTCAGAGATGGTTCTCCCTACATCTTATTTTAGCTAAGAGTTTTATTATTATCAAAAGAACTATCCTCCCAAAGCTCCTATATCTTTTTCAAAGTGTTGTGTTAACAAATCTTTTTTCAAGAAATTAAGTCAATTATAACATCATTTATGTGAAATTCAAAATGCCCACATGTCAAAACAGTGAAAGATATCTAAAGTAGAAGGTGGCATGGCAACATCTAACTTTCACTTCTGGTACTGGGCTACAAATATTCATACAATAAAATTGTATGTTGGAAACTGGGAGATGTAAATAAATCTGCAGCTGCGTGTTTGCAATAGAAAAGAAATCCTGTTTTAAACTTTTTCTGTATTATTTGCTATGTGCTACAATTAAAATTAATTACTGTCATTATACAGGTAATCATGTGGTTCACCATATGTTAAAGTTATGGTACCAAAATGGAACATAAAGGTAAAGAAGCTCTTAATCATTGCCTCAAACATACTAATCACCTATTCAGTCCTCCTTTACCTATGCAGTATTCTGTTTAATTAGGATTGTAATATTTAGAGATCTCAGTATTGCTAACACATTTTTGTTCTTTGAACAATTATGCTTCAAATTTAAATTTCCAGTTACATTTACTTTTATATATAATTTAGAAACTGTATTAAATATAAGTCAAATAATTTCCTGCCACTATTATAAATTTATATATCTGAAGCAGTACTGACCAGTCTGGATGAAGAGGTGGAATATCCAAAAAGTAATAACATTTTTAATGTATTGATCTTTCAATTGAAATCTCTGAAATGGAATGTTATTCACCATTCATAAAATATGTTCTAGCTCATTAAGTCAAGCACACTTTAATTCAACTGCAGTCTTTTTTTCATCAGTCATTTATATCTTGTTTAAATCTGTCTAAAATGTAACCAGGGCAAAATCCAAACTTTTGAATGATGTCGTCAAGCACCTGTATCACTTGGTCATATGTTTTGGGAATGTCCTGGAATTGAACTATTTTGGGCAAAGTTTTTTGCATATCACTTGGGTTTAGTCAGTTCTAACACTTTAACAGTGGCATTTACAATAGCACTAAATTTTCTATCAAGTATCAATTGTAATATTCCATACCACAGTACTTGCACAAAGACTGACTTTGTTAAACTGGAAGAGTTCTACTTGACCTTCTCTAAATTAGTGGGAAAAACAATGTTTTTATTATCTCAAATTGGATAAAATCGAATTCTTTGTGCAGGGGGTCTATTGAAAACTTCTTCAGAACTTTTGAAGAGCTCAATAAAATAATTTTAAAGTAAACATGCTGGGCTTATGCTTAACTTTTTTATTTTACACCTTTGGCTGTTTTACTCTATACAAAGATGTTTTAAATGGTACTCTCTACTGTATTTACAATGATCTGTTTTGAGTTAAATGTTGAGTTCATTTTGGATTGATGAAGTATATGTCACTCTCATCTATCTGACTATTAATAATGTTTTGTGTGCAAATAAATACATTTTTTTAAAAATGAAACACAACATACTTTACATTTTTTGGTAAATTACTCTTTAACATTAAGCAAGTTTATTGTTTTAGATAGAATTGATCACTTATAAAGTATTTAGTTTATTCTGCATTGCATAATTTTAGTGCTAACCAAACTTCTGAAATAAAGTTTACAGTGCAGTAGTTGAGTTGGATCCCTAAAAATGTGTTGAAGGATATTTGGGACCAGGGGCCTCATGCATAACACCGTGCATAGAATTCACACAAAACATGGCATATGGACAAAAGTGTAAATGTGTGTCTGCACAAAAAAATTCAGATGCACAAACCCAAACCAATCAATATAAATATCACCTTTTGTTTGCCATTTGGTTAAAAGACAATGGCAAAAGCATGTGAAAAAAAGAATTTCAATGAATGAGAAGGGGAGGCAAAGAAAAACATACTATTTGTTGGCTTAAGCAGTGGTATAAACAGCAAAAGGAAGTTGAGTGATATAGAGTGGTGGAGACACTCAAAAGTTCAAGTTCAGAAAGTGACACAGTGTCTGAAATAAAAAAGAAGTGGTCAAATATCAAAGTCGCCGTGAAAAGGCAAGTCATAGCCCACCATCTGAGTGTCATATGGAAGCATATTATGGTACAGAGAAAAGAAAAAAAAAGGGACACATTGGAAAAAAAAAGTTGAAATGTCCACTTTAATCTTGTTTATTTTGTCATTAAAGTAGAACGTGGTAAACTTAATCTTAAAATCAATGTTTATTTTATTAGAGTTTCTCAGATCCCATTGTAACTAAAGTAACACTTTAAATGCTTCATATTGTATGTGTTCTATGTGCTCTGTGTGTGTGAATCAATGGGTGCTTTTTAAACGGGCTTTCTCTTACGCCGACAGGACACAGAATACATAACATTCATAATATTACAGCTCTCTAAACAATTGAAATGCTAAGATGTATACTTGATATCATTTTCATAATGAAATGAATTAAAATATGTATTAAACATGGGGGCACAGTGGCGCAGTGTTAGTAATTAGCTGGCGCCCTGTTCAGAGATTGTTACTGCCTCCCACAAGATGCTTGCTAAGACGTGTGAGACCTTTAATGAAATATTTTATTGCAGCAGTACTCTCTCTTTCAAACGTATCAACCCCCAATTCTGTTCCTCCCTTTTCTTTCTCAGCGTAACCAGTCGCAACTCAATAAGCTTTATAATAAATGGGCAGCCATCTGTAAGCTTAGAAAGCAGACTGTTCAAAACTTTTAAGGAATATTCAAATATCTTCATAGTAGATGTTTAATTATTCCATCCATCTATCCATCCAGGGTCACACTAGTCCCAGCAAGCATACAGTGCGAGGCAGGAACAATCCCTAGATGGGGCACCAGCTCAATCACTACCACTGCACCACAGTGCCCACACGTTTAATTATAAACAGTATACATTATTTGAATGAAGTTAAAAATGTATCCGTATAATGTAATATACATACTTTAATGCATTTCATCTTAAAAATTACATCAAGAGCTCCAAGAAGATAGCTCTTGGATATCTAAATTTACTTAGAAGCCAGTCATCGTCATCTGTAAATACATGCTCTCTTCTATTGAATTGAATTTAATTCCTTTATTGCTATCGTATTGTACAATGAGATTCAATATGCAAATCCTCCGTAAACATATTTTCCTATAAAATAACAATAATAATAATATGATAAAAACAATGGAAAATATACAATATGAAAGCATAAGTACAATATATATGTACATATAGTGCAGATAGTGAAAATAGTTCATAAAGTGGCTCAGGTTGTGCAATGTTACAACTGTAGTGCAAGTTTACAGTGAGGCAGTTGTACTTATAAGTACAAACGTTTCTACCAGATATACTGATGGACTCGTTGAGTTCATTTATAGCTCTTGAGATTAAACTGTTTCTGAACTGCGAAATAGGAAAAGCTCTGAAGCGTTTGCCAAATGGGAAAAGTTCAAATAGACTGTGCACATGGCCGAGGCAACGTGTGCTATAAATGTTCTCCAGGGCTAGAAGCTGTATTCTGATAATCCTCTGCACTCTCTGCTGTACAGCTGTGATTCCACACTCAGATACAATGGGTTAAATACTCTGAGTGGTGCACTGAGAATAACAGTGCTAAAGCAGCTATGGTATTTGGAAAAGTATGGCTATTCCGTGGACCATTATATTGTTATAGGTTGATTACAATCAAATGCCTTAAATCTATAAACAATATGCAGTTAATTTCAGTGTATTTGATAAAGCCGTGTCAGGGATGTGAATCTAAAAAAGAAAGGGAAACCACACAGGAATAATGGCACTGCTTTGATGCTGGGTTCCGCCAGTTTGCAAAACCAAGGAGAAAACGTGAATATGCAATGGATTGAGCTGCTGAGAGAATGTGCATGACTTTATGCCCAGTTTAGTTTTTATACATTGCGATGTGAATGTGGAAATGGGCGTATGCTTCGTTTATACATGAGGTCCCAGATCTTCATTTAGGTTTTCCACACACAATTGACCAGTTCTCTTACACATCGGGAGAGGGTATGGGTAAAAAAAAAAATTTGTTTAGAGAATTAATTGAATAAATTAAACCAAAGGCAAACTAAAAAAAACAGTGCAACCTCAAAGACATGACACCAACTTAGAAACATTAAGGAAGTGATGCAATAGTTGGCTAACCTTCTTTCCTCAAATACAGAGTCTGACTTCACAGGTCTATAAAATGAATGGACTGAGAAGAAAACATTAACTAAAGCCACGGTTGCAACAAAAAATAACCACAGTTATTTATTCCCTGCTCTACAAAATAAACTTTCATATCTTCAGGAAGGATCTTGTAGTAAATGAAATTGAGAAAAGTAACAAACACAAGAATAAATAACATAGAAAATGTTTTGCCGTAAAGTTTAGAAAACAAGTATATTCATGCTTAAGGCAGTGATTTTCTTTCATTCTCAGGATGTGTGTTTCATATAGGCAATACCTCCTGAGAAGGTGTTATTATTCCTAAATTAAAAAATAGGCATATCACAGGGAGTGATAAACAGATAAAAAGGTGGATTTGAATTTGCCTATTTGTAAAAATTAAACGGAAGTCTGCACAATAACAACATACCATAGCTATAAGACAAGTCGAGCTTTTAGTCATGTGTTCAGTATATACTACAATGAACTTCTTACTTGCATGTCTCTTCAGAACAGTTAACAAAGATACATTAAAAAATAGCAAAAGTATACATAGCATGCAGCATATATAATAGGTGAATTCTAATGATTGACTGTTAAGCAATCTTACAACAACCCTAGAAACTGACTGTAAATCTGCTACTGCAAGTGCCAAAGGTCCTCTGCATTTGTTTAGAAGAGTTTATATTAACACAGTGTACCAAATAACAAATAATATTTGGCTATTGAAGTGTCTCTGACAAAGAACAGATGCAGTATTCAAAGAGCGACCAGAAAGAAATGAAGTTGGATGGTTTCAGTACCTTATGGTAGCATTGGACACCTAATGTAATCTGCTGGTGATCCCTTGACCACTGACAATACTCCTAATGCTGAGAGGTGACCAGGGAAAGAACTCATTAGTTAGGAGGATATGTATGTAGAATTTGGAGTTGAAGTAGGGATGTTAGCTGTTACTTGCTTTATAAAGTGTTCTTAAGAATTTCTGTGTTACAATTCACTTGTTTTGATGTGTCAGAAAAGCATCACTTGTGGATATGTAATTTCTATATCCTGAGCATTGCCTATGATGATTTGTTTGGGGTGGGGGTGCACACAACATTGATTGAACTAATTATTAAAAAGGTTTACACATTTCTCCTATTAGAGGTATCACTACAGGGATGTTCAACAAACATATTTACTTTGACAAGAGACCCTTAGACATACTTGGACTAAAAATGTTACTTTAACAAAATTCTACTTGCTTTATGATTGGGACTGTATTCTAATATTGTTTACCGAACCGTACAGTTCCTATTTAACTATTAAGTAACTAACAACAAATATGCAGGTAAGAGATAAGGTGGAATTGTGAACTGTTCTGTTTTTCATAGCAAGTTAATTGTTAGCCTTCTTAGTGACTGTCCACTTGAATTTATTTCCATCCTAAAATTAAAAGTAACAAATTTAAGATTTTACAGTAAACATTTATACCAATATCAATTCACTATGTATTAATAATGGACAATTTTAATAACTTGTTAACTACATAACTGATAAAAATGTTTGTTGATCCTGCATTTTAAAAATACATTAGCACTACATTTAACAAATAAAAGACAGCATTGTTTATTATATCGTTTTAAAGTAACTGATCTTTGCTGTGGACGTTATAACAGTTGATGCTACCCATTGTAACATGATATGGCTTTTGCTTATTGACAAACTGTATAACATACTTCATACTTAACATACTTCAAAGAAGATTAATGTAATTATGCTCAGTTTTACTGTATTCTAGATGAGGAAGTTGAAATATTAATAAAATTAGCAGGCAACTGAAATTGGTCTGCAACAGAAAACACAAAACAAATTGCATTATTAGCAAAATTAAAAAGTAAAAAATCTTAAGTCACATTTAATGAAATTGAGTAAAGAAAAGCAAGCGTGGTAAATATTAAGAGATCTTCAAATACAAGGATTTATATTATTCACTCTATTCATTATGAAGAAAACATTACAATGGTTCCCCAGCATATAAAAAACAGAAAGAGGATAAACAAAGAAAAAAGAAAAAAAAATTATATTTATATCTACTGTATATCTATCTGTTGTAATATTATATACACACACACATATACATACATACGTACATACATACACTAGCTGAATTACTCAATTTCAACAAAGAAATTTCATAAGACAATAAAACTGGCAAAAAAACAATCCTAGTATGGGAAAACCTGTAGAGAAAGGGGAGCCTACAAACAACACTCCTCTGGGACATATAATCCAAGCTGTTAGGTGGCATCAGGAAAGAGACATCAGGTGTCAAAACTGCATTATTATTTTTATTAAGAATTGTCATTTTGTTGCCATTTTGTGGTTCTGGATTTCACGAGTGCTGCTATTTTGTACATCTGGTTGTTGTAATGCTGTACAGTTGATGTGGCTTATTACCCATGATATGGCAGCTATAATATACTACATGAAAAACACTGCATTAAATAGTGTCCAAAATGTAAGATATTTACAGAACAACTATGTGAGAGTCTTATGCTTGAACAAAAAACTTATAGGAGAAAGTATTCTGGTATTAACTGTGCTGTGTCATATCACATGACTATTTTAATGTGGTTAGTGCAAACTATAGCCATTTTAGTTTACTTGTAAAAAGTTTCATTGGTATTTAGCTTGGCCAATGAGGGAGTATGAAAGGGGACTCTGGTAAACAAACAGCTAAGCAGCCGCATGGCTGCATGCGCCTGAAACATGTGAGATCACAATGTACTACTGGCTCATGTGTTTATCAATCAATGCAAGCTTCTTTTTTATTATTTACAGCCTAACTGTTTTATTGATGATAAATCTAAAATTTTCTCATTTTTCTTCTTTGGTATTTCTTATGTAGATGACGATAATTAACACTAACAACCACCCATGTTGTAATGATATAGAATGTTTCCTTCAGGAATTTCATTCACTTTGTGATGCTCCACAAACAAATGCTTTGGTGACTAATAGTCTGTTGAGTTTAAGGGTAGGCAACAAGAACACTGGAGATTATATTATAAATTGCAGTGGATGGAATTCTATGGCATTAATTTTAGTTTTTAACAATGGCTTTACATAGTTAAGTGTATATTGTAAAGCATAGTGTTGCACTTGTCACACACGTGCGAATAGGAGGAAGCTGCATGGACCAAGTGAGGGTAATTCACGCCAAGCCAGGGGGTGGTGGGGTGCAGTAAACCTTCTTCTGTTATCTCTGCAGACCAAACAAGGGAAAACCCGCCTGATTTATCCCTGAAAACATCACTTCCAGTTCCGGCGCCCAGAAGTACAATACTTCCGGTCTTGGCATTTAAATCCGCCATCTTAACAACAGTGATCCAGTTCTTGTTTGGACTCCATCAAAGACACATCTGTGTTAATTCTCAAAACCCATTGCAGCTAGGGATATTATACAGATGGCTGCCCCAAACCTTTTTAAGTGTGTTAAGTCTGATCATTTCACATGCAGTAAAATATGTTATATGTCTTTAAAATTGGGAGCTTAACTGGAAAGAAAACAGAACAATTTGTTAAACCCATTTAGTCCAGACCCCAAACAATAAACAAAGATTAAGATGCCCTAGGGAAACTAATTAACATTACCCCCAATTGCTTGGCTTCATAGGGTGAGTAGTTGTCTCCAACAAACCATTCAAGAGTCATTTGTCAGTTAGTACCTGTTCAGATTGACAGTAGAATGCTGTTGTCAGCTCTTGTGAATTAGTTTATCAGTGATTCAGAAATTATATTCGTGTATGATACCGACCAAACATAAAATAAGAATTTTGACTATTGGTAGGGATCCTCCTGGCAGTGGGCTTATCAAATATCATACTGCACATCTTGATATCAGTCCATTTGGCAACTCAGAAAATACCCTTCATTATCATACACTCCTTTACACCAAAGGGAATCCTTGGTTACATACTGTAAAGTAAATTGGGAAATAATGAATTGAATGATTGAGGTTGGGATTGTTTTGTTAACTATATTACTAGAAAAAAAAAAAAAATCTCTGTCTGCTCAGTGTTTTTCAAGTTCTACCATTCCAGAGGGATATTCCAACAATATAGATTTTTAGTAAGGAAGTCCTCAGAGTTACCACCACATAGACACTATGTCTACGGCATGAACCTTCAGTCTGGATCCCTGCTACCAAATTGGAAATTGTAAGCTTTATCTAGTCTTGAACTCAAAACTTTGGAAACACACGGCACATACAGTAAAAGAACATTTGGCAAACAGGTTCATTAGGCCATCTAGCAGCCTGGTACGAGCAGTGTTTTTCTTCGTTGAAAAGTAACATTTTCAGTAACATTTGTTTCTCAAACTGGTGTTTTCTCTTTGCTTTTGTGGTTCCTTCCCTCTGCATGTTTGGTGGTCTTTAGACAATTAAAGATTAACAATTTATTCTAGGTTTTGAATCTCTGACTTGTCTTTTGGAGTTGTAATTTGGATTATATTCTTTTGGGAGTCTTTGTTAAAGTAAAGTAGTATGTTATGTTAAAGTAGTTCTATAATTACTTCCTTTTCGTTTTTGTATTTTGATATTAGAGATGTAGAATGTTGTAATTTTTCTTAATTTATCAAATAAATGTACCTTTATAATATGTATGTGTGGCCAGGACTTTTTCTTAGTAATGTAGTGGGGCCACATAGGTATTGTTGTTTATTGTGTTGCACCCAGTCGCGTCTCGTCTCAGCACCCCATTTAAACTAATGTGTGTCTGTTTAAATGTCGTCCCCGTAATAAGAAACGGTGAAGGGTGTTGCAGGGAGGCAGCGACCCCCTGGACACGTCATGGTCGGGATTTTAACAGTTACATCTGGCTCATCTTTATTTAAACCATCAGGAGGGAAAGAAGAGAGGAGAGAGTAACGGATGGAGATTGTAAGTACCGACAACCGATCAACATTATTCTGCTATTATTTACATCGCGCCTGGTTCCAGTTTGATTCTCATTATGCCGAAATCACGACAACACCATCATTGCCAGAAACCCTGGGGTTGAACATTATAGTCCACTATTCGCCGAGGAAGCACGGTGAGGTCATTCTGTTTTATTCGGGAGATTCAAACACATCCATTTTGATCAATCATCTGTATTCTGGACAGTGATTTACCTGGACTCAATTTCACGTTCATTGTCATTCAGTACTCATACATTGATATTATTTGTGTTTTGTGTTTGTTATATGTTTGCAGGGGCAAGGGAAGTTTTGTTATTGTACAGGTGTTGTTTTCACATAGCTGCTTTGGTGGAGGGATATATATATATATATATATATATATATATATATATATATATATATATATATATATTTGTATATATATATGTAGATGGAAGAGAAAGTCTGTGATACGGTTTGCATATTTGCAGCTGGAGATCCACAAAGGGAGAAAATGAATCACGTATCATAAAGTAGTATATGTAGATATATTTGTAGATATATATATGTAGATATATTTTATGTTGCAGATTATTATTCTTGTATCAGTCATTGTATTGTATTTAATATATTCCCACACTTATTTTACATATTTGCTTT
This sequence comes from Erpetoichthys calabaricus, assembly GCF_900747795.2. Lineage (NCBI taxonomy): Eukaryota > Metazoa > Chordata > Cladistia > Polypteriformes > Polypteridae > Erpetoichthys > Erpetoichthys calabaricus. The sequence continues at coordinate 140,084,818 of NC_041396.2, forward strand.
CGTTTACTAGTCTTTAACCGTCGATTAGGGGAGGAGGGAAAATTATTATTTGTTAGAGGTATGGCTTGGTATTGATAGGTTTTCTCAGTAATTCATCCAGGCCACAGGTCCTGGTAGTGTGGCTGCCGGCTGGGTAAGGGGTCGGCCATTACAGTTTTTACCTTCAATACAGCTTCACTGCATTATGAATATGTCCCACTCAGCTCAGCTGTTTGTAAATTATATTTTCCATGATGTTTTAGTGGTTTGTGTTTTAGTTTATTTAAGTGTTACTCTATTGTATTCTTTTGATTTAAAAAACACATTGCCCGCATAAGGAAAGTCTTCTCTTCTTTTCCGATTGTCGATTTTGAGAAATGTGAATTTCATACATTTTCTTTTTTGTTCTATGGTTATCAAATTGCTCACAAATTTATGAATATGTACACGATTAATGTCCAGTCTATTAAGGATTGTCCACTTCCTAACACAGTGAAGCATTTTCAAAATCTTGTAAAATCTGCAAATTACTAAAGAACACTTAATATTGTTTTCTAAACAATTTCAACTATTTATAATTTGACTAAAACTTCAAATAAATGTGTTTGGGTTCAGAAAGTCAAAAAGCTTTTACTATGTTACGATTGTCACTGCACCATTTCTACATTTTCCAGACTCTACATTGAAGTTTGAATTAGAATTAGGTGCTTTAAATATTGGTGTTGGAGCATTTTTATCACAACATTCTCTAAACACGGAGAAGTTACATTCCTAGTATTGGATTTCCCCGATGCTTTTCAGATGTAGGTCTCTTCTTCCAGGGCATGCTGGAGCTCCCTATCAAGTCCATTAGCCTGGGGTACAAACAGGAAAAGGCTTGCCTTGTGTTGGAGTTAAAGAACTTGGCAGACCCGGTCATAATGAGTGCGAAAGTCCCCATCCGTACAGGCCACAAACGGAAGGCACAGGTTGAAGTGGACCGGACCATCTCCAGTTTGCAACATTGAGAGGTGGTGGGGACAGTCCAGACCAGTTGTGCTGGCCTTGGCTGGGGAGCAGTGCAGCAATTCTGGTCCAAAGCCACCAAGAAACAACAGAAGATCGTTGTGGTGCATGAAGTCACCAGGCTGGAGCAGGAGCATTTACATGTGAAAGAATTATCCCAGGGCAGCCAAGGAGCTTTGACAAGATGGGGCGCTACCATTAACTGGCACATCAACAGGGAAGACATCTGGAGGACACCACAATCTAGACTTAGTGTCCAGTTGAGAGTAATCTATGACAGCCTCCCATGTTCTGGAACCTCACACAGTGGTATGGTAGGTAGGCTGTTCCGTCTTTGGAATCGTCAAGGCGAGCCTCCAGAACATATTGTCAGGTTGTAAGGTGGCTTTAACCCAGGGACACTTCAGGTGACACCATGATCAAGTCCTGGCAAAGCAGGCCGAGATCCTGGAGAGCTGTAGGGTAGCAGCAAACCGCATACCAGCAATAGCTAAGCATGCCCTAGCAGGATTTGTAAAGTCCAGCAGTACGTATCAACCTCTTGCATCGAAGAGGGTTAGCATGCTTACACCTGGCAAAGAGTGGCAGATGTTGGCATACCTCTGGAAATGTCAGGTCTTCCCAAGAGAGGTTGCAATAACTACCGTCCGGCCAGACATTGTCATGTGGTCTGCGGTGGAGAAAAGTGTCCTGCTCATCAAACTAACCATCCCTTGGGAGGAGGTTATGATAGCAGCCCACGAAAGGAAGCACTTCAGGTATACGGAGTTGGCAGCGGAGTGCCAAGAGGCTGGCTGGAAAGCCAGAGTTTATCCCGTGGAGGTTGGTTGCCGGGGCTTTGTTGACAAAGCAACTGTCCAATTGTTATACAGTGTGGGAGTGGCAGGCTCAAGCTTGAGGAAAGCCATAAAGGCGCTGGGAGAAAAAATGGAGAAAGGGAGCTTACTGGCTTTGGCTGCGGAGGAAAGACATTGATTGGGGGTCAGCACCCCAGTGAAGGCAGCTGCAGGGGGTGGTGGGGAGACGTCTCCAGGATGCCACTGGCCCCCCCTTTGGGAGATGTACTGGTTTAGGGGGCAAAACATCCATAAGCGAAGCAGGATATACCATCATACCTGTACTATGAACTATGGTTACTTTTCCAGAAATAAGCATTCAAGTACAAATAATTACTATTCAAATACAAGCCATCTTGGCAGGGTGGAAGCATTGATTAGAGGATATCAAAAAAAATATTTTACAGTATATTCACAGATCAAAATAATATATATAAAAATGGCAAAAAGGTTGAATAATTTACAACTATATGCACTCTGTTTTTTTCATGCTAATAATTCGCTATTTCATATACAAGTAGCACCATGTTACACCATTTCCTGAATCATCCTATGAAGCAAACCAAAAGCTGTAGAACTTTGGTAATAAGCTTATTAGAGAAAAGGCTATAATTTTGAGTTGGTTTTATTTTGACTTCAGAATTGTTTCACCCTAAAACTTTGAATAATCTAATGAATTATATATTGACCTTTGCTTACCTCTTTGAGTATTGCTTCGGAAGCCACTAGGTACTGATACTCTGCTCAGCCTCGTGACTTTTGCCGTGTACCAAAATTAGTACTGAACTCAAAATGCAGGCAACAGAAAATGTAAGCAAGAACTGAATGTAAAATGCAACACATTGCTGAGCTATGTGCCTGAGAGTAATTCATTCAGTATGTGACTAAAATGTTTGTCTCATACAACAGGATGGGAGTATTCCGAAATTGTGGAAAACATATGACACAGTGCTCCCACCCTTTTTTATTAGCAAAATTCCAAAACTTCTGTATTACTTTTCTTACTTTACTTCAATTTTTCCACAGTTTGATTATTGATATCCATCAAATATGCCTTTTATCTTTTGCAATGTGACAGAGACAGTTTGATTTTGCTATTAATGTCAGTTTGCTTATAGTTTCTGCTTTTTATGCACATGTCAAGCACATTAATGAGGCTCCCATGTTTACGCTAAACCTCTGTTCTTCCCTGTCTTTTCTGTCCATCAGAGTACACATGGTACTTCTGCCTAGCTCCTGCAGCTGACATATGAAGCTCTTTTGTAATCTAAATATCACATACTACCCCAACAGCACTAATGTAGTCAATGATGCTTCTTTGTGCAACCATTGACTGCTCCATAAGATTCTGCATTAATATCCCCTTTTTCACACTTGCCTGTTCAAAAGTCATAACCAGCAGCATTTTCAATACATCCCACTGCCTTCTGAATTCTGCTTTGGAACTCATAGTTCCATTCAACAACACATCTAATGTTTCTGACTTGAGTCAGTTTCACAGAAGTCTGCTGTGCTCACAGCCAAATCACAATATTCCTTGAACTCCCTCAATACATCATCACACACTTGTCTCATTCACTTAATTTGCTGTGACAAAGAGTGCCAGACACTCTTCATTTTCTGAGAACGCTATTCCTGGTTTGAGACCATCTATTTTAGCTCAAGACACTGTTTCTGACAAACAGGCCTGTAAAACTGTACAATCCAAAAATGTTAACATTCCATCTTTATTACAAACAGCAGCGTCTCTGAGATTTCCGTATTAGCCTGAATTTGACCGAGGACCATCTTTGCCTCAAATCCATGTCTACCACAGATGCTCACTGGTTTTCTGAAAAGGGACCTGCAGGAGCTCCAGTGTGAAGGTTGCTTCTCTCTGGGTGTTTTCCTTAACAAAAAATTGCAAGAACACTAGACTGAGTAATATAAGTGTGCCCTATTAATCACAAACAATTGACTCCAGTTACTTTTTCATATAAACACATTTATTTCAATTATAATTTCATTATTTATTGATAATACTTTATTCAGGTTTTAATTGTCTGTCATGTAATCTCATTCAGGAACTGAATTTTATTTGTGCCAGATGGGTGGTAGGGGATTCAGCATACGGCTTATAAAGAATGATATGATCATGATGGACTACCTGATGTGCACATAATAAATAATATTCACTGAAATTTTCTGTCCAGTAACTAAAAAATAAATACTGCTAAAAATTAATGATAGAATTATAATGCAATTATTATTATGGTGCAAATATTATCATGCAGGATATAGGAGACCAAAACATTAATGCTCTTTGACATATTGTCACATTTGTCTAGACAGTGTTAACAAAATTTTAGCATAAACATGTTGTAACCTGTGCATTTTTACAAAGTCCTCTCTATGTGGAGGACTGTCTTTAAATAGCCAGTAGAGGCTGGAAACAGTATGGTCAAATTCCCATCCGCTCAATCTAGATTCATTGTGAAATGCATTGTGGAGAATGTGAAGTCCACATAATCCTATGTTAATCAATGTCTTGTAGCAGTGCTACCACTAGAAGGACTCCATTTCCCAGCAGCCACCAAAGGGGATTGCCCTCATTGGATGTCTGAAACGTGTGCAGCGGCTGCTGGGAACAAGAAGGTTCAGTGGGAAACTTGAAAAGGGGGCCGGTGAAGCAGCAAGAAGAGGTCTGTATTTCTGTGTATCCCATGTGTCCCATCCAACATTATCACTGTGAAGTCAATAGGTAAGGATGAATGAACTGTCTCGTGCCCACTGTTCATGTTAATAGTGGTGGATTAGTCGTGTGTCTTCAGAGGGAGCGCTTCCACAAATTTCATCCCTCACTACTCAGGACTACCGCTAGGACTGTTTAATTCATTTATTACAGAAGCTGTTCCTGGGATTGTCATCGTCATCTTTACTCCATATCATTTCATCCGTTTCTGCAGTACTGGAACTGTGATAAGGACATTGTCGTGAGTGTTTATTGTTCATGTTGATTGTTGTGTGTTATATTTATATCGGCGAAGGGGAGGGTTGTCTGATTTTTGTTGTTTATATTTGATTTTACACTTAATATATTTCACTCATTTGTTCGATTCATATCTCTGTCAGTTAGTGTGTGCATGTCGGGCCAAGGCTGGGTGCATTCATGGAATTCCCACCAAAATAAATAATAAATAAACAAAATAAATAAATCACCATCCTATTAATGGTGTGAATCTGAGCAGCACCAGACTGCTACAGTCTTGTTCACATCACACAAAAGCTCAGACTGCAACAAAACACTTTCAGTTAATGTTGGGCCATTTAATGAATAACACTGGTCGACAAGCATTTCGCAATTGCTGTTTTTCTACAATGTCTCAAGCAGTTGCTGCACTTACATACCTAGTTTTCTCTTCTCTACCATTCCAAATCCTCATAGTGTATATATCCATTTGTTTGAGCTGCAAGGTATGATTAAGGGTCTCGGCTCAACTGCCCAAAGGGGGTGGGACTACTGGAGAACCTGATGAAAAAGGAGCTCAGTGATCAGGATTCACAAGGCACGGCACTTAGTGAGCACTTTGGTGAGATCTTTAAGCTGGTTTGCCCCTTTCCCTGCGTCTCAGAGGTAACTCATTTGCCCACTCTGCACCAGCCTTGTGAGGCTCGCTGGCGATCACATATCCAGGGCAGATGTACTTTGGCAGCCAGGAGACATGTTACTTCATGTTACTTCATTTGTGCAAACAATCTGCAGGAGGCCAGAGAAGCTCTTAGAGGTAGAGAAGTTGTCAGATAAGGGTCACTGTTTTACAGATGAGCCACCATAGAAAAACAAAAACGTGCATGCTGTTGAAAAGAATGTAAAAGGAAGGCCACCTAGGAGTCTGTCTACAAGTTTTTGATGAAACTCTGAAAGAGCAATCAAGTTATTTGCAAAGGAAGATCTGTTGAAGCATAGTCATAATTATCTTAACCTAATATCCTGAGATCAGATACTGCATAAGAGGGTAAATGATGGAAAATATTAGGTGAGTTTTGTATAAGGTATGTGCTTTTAGTATGTGTAAAAAGACCTAGACAGTTAGAAATGAGACCTACTTTTAGTTATGCTCAGTTCAGCAGTGGGATTTTGATGCTCTTCTGTAAAAAATCACCAGTACAGTGATCCCTCGCTATATCGCGCTTCGCCTTTCGCGGCTTCACTCTATCGCGGATTTTATATGTAAGCATGTTTAAATATATATCGCAGATTTTTTGCTGGTTCGCGGATTTCTGAGGACAATGGGTCTTTTAATTTCTGGTACATGCTTCCTCAGTTGGTTTGCCCAGTTGATTTCATACAAGGGACGCTATTGGCAGATGGCTGAGAAGCTACCCAACTTACTTTTGTTTCTCTCTCTCTCTCTCTCTCTCTTGCGCTGACTTTCTCTGATCCTGACGTAGGGGGTGTGAGCAGGGGGGCTGTTCACACACCTAGACGATACGGACGCTTGTCTAAAAATGCTGAAAGATTATCTTCACGTTGCTACCTTCTGTGTGCAGCTGCTTTGTGAAGCGACATGCTGCACGGTGCTTCGCATACTTAAAAGCTCAAAGGGCACGTATTGATTTTTGACTTTGTTTTTCCTCTGTCTCTCTCTCTCTCTCTCTCTCCCTCTCCCTGCTCCTGACGGAGGGGGTGTGAGCTGCCGCCTTCAACAGCTTTGTACCGGCGGTGCTTCGCATACTTAGAAGCCAAACAGCCCTATTGATTTGTTTGGTTTTCTCTCACTTTCTGACATTCAGTGCTCCTGACGCGCACTCCTTTGAAAAGGAAGATATGTTTGCATTCTTTTAATTGTGAGACAGAACTGTCATCTCTGTCTTGTCATGGAGCACAGTTTAAACTTTTGAAAAAGAGACAAATGTTTGTTTGCAGTGTTTGAATAATGTTCCTGTCTCTCTACAACCTCCTGTGTTTCTGCGCAAATCTGTGACCCAAACATGACAATATAAAAATAACCATATAAACATATGGTTTCTACTTCGCGGATTTTCTTATTTCGCGGGTGGCTCTGGAACGCAACCCCCACGATGGAGGAGGGATTATTGTATATTCACTCTTGAACCCCTTGAGGTAGTAGTGAAGTACAGAATGAAAACAAAACTGAGTGCCATTATGAACAATGCTGCACATTCTCTCTCTGGCACACTAGCACAGAGTACTTTCAGCCAAAAAAATTATTCAGCAGAAGTATGTTAATAAACGCGTCTCAGGCTTGTTTATACCATTAGTAATACGTCTGCATAATGCCTCACTGTGACTGTGACAGCCAAGTCAGCACTTTTCCTTTCTTGTTAGTCATTCTGGTGTGTGCCCAGACCATACTGTGTGTCTATACACACATATACATATATAGATACACACACATATTTATACACTTACACGTGCACACACATATATTGTATATACACTATATATATATTTATTTATATTTTTTTTAACTATTTAATGAGCTTTTGTAAAAAGACAAATTTCCTCAAAGAGGAAATATATATATATATATATATATATATATATATTTATATATTTAAATTCTTTGTGGCCACTTTTATTTTCTGCTATAACTACTAAATATTTAGCCATCATCCAATAATGGTCTTTTAGTAGTATTTCTAATGCGGCAGCATCAAAACCAGATTTTTCGTTTCCCCACTTTCTTTGATGTCTGCTTCTGTTCTCTGTATGTAATCTCAAAAATGACTCTTCTGAGTTCATCTTTATGAGCTTCATTAAGTTAATTGCAGTCAATACTCTAGAGACTCAGGAGCCATGTCAATATTTAGAACTTTTTTTGTACTATGTATTCATCATGAAGTAGCATTTTTAAATACAACATAACATTCTGAAGTCTCCTTAATCTAATTCAGAACTATGAGGGACTGCAATCTACACAGACAACATCAGATGAAGGCAGAACAAGCCCTGCATGGGAGCTAGACCAACAAAGTGTCCATTCATTCAACACCCACAGGGCCAGTTAACCTAATGCCTGTTTTTGGGATATATAAGGAACATCCATACAAAAATCTGGACAACAGGGCACTTAACCTAATTACTCAGCACACAATCTGAACTGAACTGCCCACTGCTAATCATTTATACCCCAGTGCCAACTATTTTTAGATATTTAAAAATAAAAAAGAGAAAATGATGAGAGATTTATACAAATCCATTCCAGTGCACTAAACCAATTGCCAATTTTCTCAAAACAACTTACACACTGCAAGACATTTGTATCAGAACAGTTGGAGACCAGAATGAAGGTACTTAATTTAAAGCAGTACTGTCATCTGTAACAAGGTGTCCAGTCACAGTCTTAGCATTGGCCGGAGATTTTTGCAGCACTTAATATCTTAATGACAAGTAGATTCCTATCTTGTACTGACTTCATGATTAAGCTAGATTTCTTGTTTTAAATTACTTTATTCAGTCAGTGGATTCAGAAAAATGTAAAATGAATCAAAATGATCACGGTTATATCTTTTAAAATATAAAATGTTGTTATATATCTTTTCATTTATTTAATGTTTTTTTTTACCAAAAACACATGTTAGAACAGGCAATTTGCAATAACACATTACTGCTGAAAACTACAGTTTTTTGAATCAAAAATAACACATAAACTTACTGAAATTTGGCTGATTAACACTCTATAGAAGGACAACCAAGGACAGACCCTTGTCAATTTGGTTGATATATTTGACCTGGAAAATGCTTGGAAATTACCTAGAACAAACTAGTGATTTGGAAAGCCTGTTCTGGGCTGCTCTGCCTATGACCACCTCAACCACAACCAGGAGAAGTGGATGTAAACAGAGTGAGTGAAGGAGATATCCCACATCACTTTAGGTTTTGTCCTGTGATCTATATACAGTTTTGGAACATTTCCTTATAATGTCTGTTTCTCAAGAAATTAAATTACATCACTGGTAAACTCATAGGACTTAAACTCCTAGCTTCAAAATGCCCATTTCCAAAGGAATGTATGATTATATTATCATGGAGTAATGGAAATACATATTAAGTTTGACCCCTTTGTGACTTTTAACAATGACTTTGCATTAAAACTTGTCTTTTGGTTGGCTGATAATAGATGTTTTCAGTTTATATTTCAAACACTTTTAAGTGCCACAGAAGACAAGCATTCATGTGTCTTGATCTGAGAAAATTATAAATGCATGTGAAGGCCAAGAATACAACTGGAGGCAGCTTTGAAATAAAGAAATACAATAGCACCATAAATATTTAACTCTTAGCCTAAATGCTTTTCTGTTTTAATATTTATGAGGTAAACTATTTTCCTAGGCAGACTTAGACATCATATAAAAAATTCTGTTACCAAGTTGATTGCTAACACAAATAACATAAAATGCATTATAATTCCTTTAGTGTGTGATTTATGTATGACTTAAAAGCTGTTTTTGTTTCCCTTAAAAAGCAAATCATTAAAATGCATTGTATCATATATTTATTCCATCTGATTGCAATTGACTATACATTTCATCAACTAAATCTTTAAAACATATACAAGGTTAAGAGGAAATAACATAAATAAAGCAAAATAAAACCTATTTGAATATTAACTGAACAATGTGCTACAATAGACACTCTTTACTCCTATTTTCTCAGCTGTGCCATACATTGAATCTTTCTACAGATTTTGTTTTGCACGTCAGTGTTTGTGTGTCCACGAGTGTTTATGTGTTATATCAAGAGCTGGTGTCAATAACAGCTCCTACTGTTAATGAATGTTAAAGAAGGCAGTATCATGGCAGCAGAGCCGACGCTAAGCTAATGGCCGCACTGGTGAAAAATGTCAGGACCTACAGAGAATGCAATATGTTTTGCTTTTGTGAAACGTGGCTAACAACTAGCATCCCAGATGCTAACGTGGAGCTACCTGGGTTTAGCACAGTTAGAGCGGACAGAGACGCAAATACCTGCGGAAAGGAGGAGGACTTGCTCTCTATGTGAATACAAGATGTTGCAATGCTGGACATGTAAACATAAAAATCTCCACTTGCTGTCATTGTTGTTATTGTATACATCCCTCCTCGGGCAGACGTGGAGATAGCGGGTGACATCTTCCATTCTGATGTTGCTAAACTACAAACGCAGCACCCCGAGGCACTGTGACGATGCGGGTTCAGCTCCATGCTCCTCTTCTATTAGGCAGCCCTTGAACTCATCACCGTCGGTAATGTAACCGATGAGCTAGACAGTGAGGCAATAAACAATTGAGCAAAGGGGATGATGTTTAAAGTGCAAAAGTGCTTTTATTAAAAGAACAAATCAAAAGTGCAACAGTGCAGTTTTCAAAGTTCAATAAATAAATAAACAATCCATTAAAGAAACGTGGAGGTTAAAAGACACAAAAACAACAATCCTTTCAAACGAGGTTCAAACATCTACAGGAAGCAGTCTTTAAAACAAATGACAATCCCGGTGCTTTTTAGTTACTCTGGCGGTCCCCCTGCTACTCCCGTTTGGGCTGCTCTACAGGCGAGACGCTCTTTCTGCAGCTGGCCTTCTACCTGCTCCTACTGCAACTGTCAGTAGCCTTTCCGATCCTCGGCTCCGGTCGCCTTACCCTGACAGTGACCTGGGAAATCCACCAACGGCCAAGGCTCTCATGTGGTGGACACCACGTTCCCAAGTCCCGATTCCCCGCGGTCTTCCGTGGAGAATCATCCACTTTCTAGTCACTCCCGTCCTTCATAAAGCTCTGCGGGAGCGACAACAACTACGCCTGGGGTGTCGGCCTCACACCCAGGTTGTCTGTTCAGCTGCTGTGAGCTTGTTGACTCACTCACTCACACCGGCGCACTCGCTCTCTCTCCCTTCCATTCTTCCTTCCTGCAACCTCCGTTTCTTTCAGTCTTTCTTTTACTTCTTTCTTTCCTGTTCTTCTTCCTCCCTTAACCGGCTCACGCTTCGCTATATATGCGGGGAGGACATGGCAGCTGCAGCCCATTAGCCACAGGAACAATCATGGATGTGGGCAGTTTCCCACCTGTGCACTTAGGTAAAAACCGCCCACACCGCAGATCGCCCTGCGGCTTGCTACAGCCACCACGCCCCCTCGCTAAGCCGCGAGCGCGGCGATTATTTATTTAATTAAAAATGGCCTTTGGTGGGAGAGCTGTGGACCCATAACACCACAGGCACGTGCTAATCGCTGGAGACTTTAACCATGTGACGCTGGACAAAACATTACATGCCTTCTCCCAGTATGTGGTTTGTAACACCTGGTGAAATAGGACTATTGACCTACTCTATGCAAACGTTAAAGACGCATACAGCGCCACCCCGCTGCCTGCGCTTGGGAAAGCAGATCATAACCTGGTTATGCTTCAGCCTCACTACAAACCCAGAGTGAGGGAGTTACCTACAACCACGCGCTCATTCAGGAAGTGGTCCCCTGAGGCAGAGCAGGCTCTGAGAGACTGCTTTGGAACTACAGACTGGGATATCCTGCAGGGATCATATAGTGAGAACATTGAGAAGGTTGTTGACTGCACTACTGACTACATCAACTTCTGTATGGACATTGTAGTTCCAGTAAGAACAGTACGCTGCTATGCTAACAACAAGCCATGGATTACATGTGACATCAAGGGCCTTTTGAACAAGAAGAAAAGGGCTTTTAAAGGTGGTGATCAGCATGAGCTCAAGTGCGTGCAGAAGGAACTCCGAGTCCAGCTCAGGGCGGCGAAGGAGCAGTACAGGAGAAAGCTGGAGCAGAAGTTGCAGAATAACAGCATGAAGGAAGTGTGGGATGGGATGAAGATCATCACTGGCTGCAACTCGAAGCGGGGTGCCACCATCAAGAGAGACGTGAAGAGAGCAAACCAGATGAACAACTTCTTTAACAGGTTTGACCACCCTAACCCACTCTCATCTCGGAGTACTGCACCCTCCACCCATCCTTCTGCTGACACCAGCATAGGAGAGAGTTTCCCCCCACCCATAATTACAGCAGCCCAAGTAAGCAGAGAGCTGAGGAGACTTCGTGCCAGCAAAGCAGTGGGTCCAGTTGGAGTATCGCCACGACTGCTGAAGGCCTGTGCATTGGAGCTGGGGAGTCCTCTACAGTGCATCTTCAACATGAGCCTGGAACAGGGGAGAGCCCCGAGGCTTTGGAAAACATCTTAAATCACCCCAGTCCCAAAGGTATCACATCCTAGTGAGCTGAATGACTTCCGGCCTGTTGCTCTGATGTCACATGTGATGAAGACCATGGAGTGGCTGCTGCTTCACCACCTGAGGCCACAGGTCCGCCACGCCGTTGACCCTCTGTAGTTCGCATACCAGGAGAAGGTGGGAGCGGAGGATGCCATCATCTACATGCTACACCGATCCCTCTGCCACTTGGACAGAGGCAGTGGTGCAGTAAGAATTATGTTTCTGGACTTCTCTAGCACCTTCAACACCATCCAACCTCTGCTCCTTAGGGACAAGCTGACAGAGATGGGAGTAGATTCATACCTGGTGGCATGGATCGTGGACTATCTTACAGACAGACCTCAGTATGTGCATCTCGAGAACTGCAGGTCTGACATTGTGGTCAGCAACACAGGAGCGCCGCAGGGGACTGTACATTCTCCGGTCCTGTTCAGCCTATATACATCGGACTTCCAATATAACTCTGGAGTCCTGCCACGTGCAAAAGTTCGCTGACGACACTGCTATCGTGGGCTGCATCAGGAGTGGGCAGGAGGAGGAGTATAGGAACCTAATCAAGGACTTTGTTAAATGATGCGACTCAAACCACCTACACCTGAACACCAGCAAAACCAAGGAGCTGGTGGTGGATTTTAGGAGACCCAGGCCCCTCATGGACCCCATGATCATCACAGGTGACTGTGTGCAGAGGGTACAGACCTATAAATACCTGGGAGTGCAGCTGGATGATAAATTGGACTGGACTGCCAATACTGATGCTCTGTACAAGAGAGGACAGAGCTGACTATACTTCCTTAGAAGGCTGGCGTCCTTCAACATCTGCAATAAAATGCTACAGATGTTCTATCAGACAGTTGTGGCGAGTGCCCTCTTCTACGCGGTGGTGTGCTGGGAGGCAGCATAAAGAAGAAGGACGCCTTACTCCTGGACAAACTGGTGAGGAAGGCAGGCTCTATTTTAGGCATGGAGCTGGACAGTTTGACATCTGTGGCAGAGTGACGGGCACTGAGCAGGCTCCTGTCAATCATGGAGAATCCACTGCATCCACTAAACAGTGTCATCTCCAGACAGAGGAGCAGCTTCAGCGATAGACTGCTGTCCATGTCCTAATCCACTGACAGACTTAGGAGATTGTTCCTCGCCAACACTATGCAACTCTTCAATTCCACCCGGGGGGGGGGGGTAAACGTTAACATTATACAAAGTTATTGTCTGTTTTACCTGCATTTTTTAATCACTCTTTAATTTAACATTGTTTCTTTATCAGTATACTGCTGCTGGAGTATATGAATTTCCCCTTGGGATTAATAAAGAATCTATCTATCTATCTATCTATCTATCTATCTATCTATCTATCTATCTATCTATCTATCTATCTATCTATCTATCTATCTATCTATCTATGTAAATGTCCTCATTCAACCATAATAACAGCCTTGCTGACAAGAACTTAACTCTGTTCATGAAAAAAAAAAACACAAGTAAGCTGGGCTGCAAAGGTAAGAGGTCTGAAATCTAAATGATGGATTTACTTTAAACTTAATATTGTTTTTATTTTAGCATTTCAAAGCTGTAAAATTTAAATACAAATTTAACAAAGCTGAAAATGAATATATATCACATGCTTTCTGACCAAACAGGGAGTCATGACTTCCATTGCACTTATACAATATACTATAGTAGCACATTACCAAGGTCATAGCAAAATTATGTTAATTGGTGCACAAAGTTATGAGAAACGTGGGTGAAATGCAAAACAAAACTAGCATCTACTTCTGCTCTCGCAAAACAAAGTTGCCTTTTACCCATAATGGGTTACCATGATGACACAAGCTGAACCATGCACACTCCTAAATAATTTCAATGGCTCCCTCATTTAAATGTCAATGTTTTTGACGTAAACCAAAAGAAAAGTACCAAACAAAGAAAAATCACCATTGAAATGTGAAAATGCAGTAAAACATGTCAGCACCTACAAAATGTTGACCCCCCCCCATCCATGATTTCTACTAAACGTAATTTCTGCAGACATAACTCCTCTCTATGAATTCCAAAACATATTGACATAATTATTCATGTTAAGGATAACCAAAAGTAAATCACACAACTAAAACAAGAAAATTAGTAGAGAAATATTAAGTATTTAGACACTGGGAAACATATAGCATGTTTTGGCACAGTTATTTTCAAAAACTGAAGGCAAAAACATCTTCATTTGAGTGTGCGGGTCAATTTATTTTTTAAAGTAAGTTCTCTTTCTTTCTTTTTCATGATTTTAAGGTTTTGCTAAAATGTTCCCATCTTGCCATTTTGTTGTTTTTGCTCACAGTCACTGCCATTTTTGTGTAACTGTGGCAACTGTAGTTATCTTGCGTCCTCTGGTACGTGAAGTGCGACATCATCATACCACTGGTATCAAAAATTGTGATGCCCTACCACTAAATAAATAAAACCAGAGTGTCAATGTGTTATTAATCTCTATACAGTATATATAAAATCGAACATCTGTCTGTCTCTGTCCATTTGTATGTCTGTCCGCTTTTCACAAGAGAACTACTTAACGGATTTATATCGGGTTTTTTTCTATAAATTGTTTGAACATGCCAGTTGATTTTGCGACCTCTCTCATCGCGCTAAGTATTATAGTTCGCTTGTGGTACTGATTTATTTGTTCAAATCTGAAATAGACACAGCAGGCTATGTCCTCCTCACTCACGCACCAGCCTCAGGGAGTATCTTACATATGCTTAGCTAGTGAACGAGAGAACTACTTAACAGATTTAGATCGTGTTTTTTCTAGAATTTGCTTGAACATTCCTATTGATTCTCTCATCGTGCTAATAATCATAGTTCACTTGCAGCAGAGATATATTCACGCTAACCTGAGACAGAGGCTGCAGGCTGAGGAGACAGGGAAGCATGACATCAGGAGTGGGGAGTCAGTCCACCTCTGCATTTTGGAGTGTAACTTGCCTCCGCTTAGCTAGTGGTACCTTTTTGTTTATTGATTTTTAAAGTCCTGTTTCACTACTACGTGGGCAGAAACGTGGGGAACGGCTAGTATGAAGATAAAGGATTTTAGTTGCCTAAGTTTCTAAAAAGCTGTTTTTAACTTTTCGGAAGACATATTTGGGCTTAATTGAATTTCACTTACTTGATCTCTTGGTAATGACTCCTGCCTGCTTCTGACCTCAACCTAAGTTTTTCTTTGAGTCTTGCTAAATTCTGCCTTTAGGCTTGCACTTTCCATTTTAGGCAAATATTTTTTTTTCTTCTTTTAAAAAGGATCGGGCAGAGTGGTGGCTTTGAGGCTAAGGATCTGTGTTGGTATCCAGAAGGTTGCCGGTTTGAACCCCCGCCACTGCCAAAAAAGATCCTACTCTGCTGGGCCCTTGAGCAAGACCCTTAACCTGTAATTGCTCCAGGGACGCTGTACAATGGCTGACCCTGTGCTCTGACCCCAAGGGGTATGTGAAAACTAACAAGGCAAAAAAAAAATTAAGGATCTCTAAAGAGCACCTTTTCTTGTTTGGACATTTATATCTACATGTGTTGTGCAGAGTTCTCTACTGACCTAAAATTAAAATATTAATAAAGCTGACATTTAACTGTAATCTCTTTTAATCACTTCATTGCTCTTTTACTTTCATTATTAATGTGTTATATTTGTCAGACTTCAACAAATTGAATATTTTTAGTAAAGCTAGTAAGCATGTTAAAGTAATTATGAAAACAAATATTATATTATTTAATACTTCTCTTTGCTGTGCTGGATAGGCAGTTTTCTATTTGTGAGGCCACTATCCAGCTTTAACCTCTGGAGGCACCTTCACACTTTGCATCTTTGTGTCTTTGTTTCCTTTAAAGGGCAAGACACCCTGTTCCTTAACTGACTGCCATATGTTACCACTAGTAGAACCCCATGATTCCTTTGATGAGCTTATCTGTTCATACTTATTTAGGGCACAAACTGCCATCTGTCAGGCCTGTAGGGCACTTTCATCATTGGTTTACTGCCCCTTCCCAGCTCTCTTCTTATCTTTTTTTCAAACATTACCCTTCTCAGTTTCCTTGGTTAATGAAAGTTTCTATTGCCATCATTGTAGGCTCCTCCACATGACCTATGGGAGTGTTGTCCCATGACTACACAACAGTATAATTATAGATAAAATTGCTAAAAGTATAATAATTATACCTAGTAAGAATGAAAATGATTATATACTAGGAAAATTAAAGCAAAAGACATTGTGGTGCAGTGGTTAGTTAGCACTGCTGCCGCACTGATCAAGTGTTCTGGGGTTGAATCCTGTGTCTCCTCTTTACCAGAGTACAGTTTGCACATTCTCTCCATGTCTGCATAGGTTTTCAATCAGGTATTGCAGTTTTCCTCCCACATCCCTAAAGGTGTGTAGACTGGGTTAGGATCACAAAATGCATAAAATGAGTTTGAGAATGTTATATTATGAAAGTTGAAAGGGGAATAAATATAGTAATGACTTTGATCTAAAACTAAATAAACAGCAAATTCAGTAATGAGTATTAGGGTATGTATAAATGTCAGAATATTCATTTTAAAAATATTACCTTTTATACTATCTAACCATGATTACAATTCCACTATTTGTTACAGGTTTAGGGAATTAGTCTCATTTTATGCCTACCATTTTAAGTCAACTATGTTTCAAAATTTGATATACTTTATTCACATTTTATACAATTAATGTAGAAAATAAATAATTTTAAAATATTAACATAACACATTTAATGCTTACTTATCCAGATAGAAGGATGTAAGAAGTATTAAAAATATTTTCCTTGATTGATAAGTAACTAGCTGCCATCTTATACTGAAACATGTGCAGATTTTAAATTACAGTAATACTTTATTCCACTAATCTATCGTCCAAAAACCACATCTTCATATTCATACCTATAGTGTAATATTAGTTGTTCGTAAACATTTTATGTCTTTGTCAGTGAAAAATTGTACATGTTAAAATTGAAAATCTGGGGTAAATTAAGGTTTTATCCTAACTATCTGATTCCATTATTATTTAAGTAGAGATTTATCACTATAAACATATACTGTCCCATAAGGACTATAGAAATTATAGAAAAAGTAGAAATGAAAATAAATAAACAAACCAGCCTCTTCAAAAATAAAGACATAAAATACTGAAATTCTCAAAGTATATAAAATGAACACACATAAAAAGTGAGTGTGTAAGTCTGTACAATATATAATCATTCCATGGAGAACTGTATTAGAAAGCAAACATTTCCTCATAGCTTTTGCTTGGTGTACATAAGTTTAATCAAACTGGTTATTTTTTAAAGTTTACAAAACTGTTTTCATAATTAAAGTTCAGCTAGTATGCATCCAAAATTGAAAAAAGATTCTGGTGAATCCTGAAAAAAATGGAATAGGCTTTCCCGCTGGGTATGTGTACATTTAGTCTGCAGTGATCCCATTAGGTGAAAACTACCATAAATGCCAACATATATATATATATATATATATATATATATATATATATATATATATATATATATATATATATATATATATATATATTATATATAGTGCCATAGAAAAAATATCATCCCTGCCTGATTTCTTCTTTTATCAGATTTACGAAGCGGAATGTTTTCAGATATTCAAGCAAAATCTAGTATTACATAAAGATTTCCAGAGTGAACAAATAATACTTTTTTTGTGTTAATGTATCAGTAGTCAATTTCCCTCACCTCACACCTACCACTATGCCGGAAAAAATATTGCTCAGTCTTGAGGACTCAGACAGCATCTCCGTAATATATAAAACTATTTTATAGTCCCTCCCTTTCAAAGATCCAAGAGTACAGTGGGAAAAGTATCTCACTCAACAGCTCAGAAGAGGAGTGGAAAGTAACAATGCACAGAATTCACTCGAGCTCCATATGACAAAGCATAGAATTATTCAACTCAAAATTATATATCGAGAGCATCTCTCTCGTTTAAAATTGTCCAAAATGTTTCGAGGGCAAGATCCAACCTGTGAACGCTGCAATCAAGTTCCAGCCTCACTGGGCCATATGTTTTGGGCCTGCAACAAATTGACATCATTCTGGACTAAAATCTTTAAATGCCTTTCAGACAGCCTTGGTGTCACAATCCCTCCTAACCCATTAACAGCTGTGTCTGGTGTACTTCCAGATGGGCTTAAAGTGGAGAAGGACAAACAAACTGTAACTTGCCTTTGCTTCAATATTGGCACGTAGACTTATCTTGCTCAACTGGAAGAATCCTAACTCTCCTATTCTGTCAGTGAGTAACTGATGTTATATA
This sequence comes from Erpetoichthys calabaricus, assembly GCF_900747795.2. Classification (NCBI taxonomy): domain Eukaryota; kingdom Metazoa; phylum Chordata; class Cladistia; order Polypteriformes; family Polypteridae; genus Erpetoichthys; species Erpetoichthys calabaricus. Next base: position 140,103,182 of record NC_041396.2, read on the forward strand.
CTATTTGAAATTGGAAAAAATCTAATTTACACTTAGAGGATCTGTACAAAACATTTTCAAAACCTGGCAGGATCTAATCAATAACGTTTTAGAATAAGCATTTAAATTGAGGAAGCAGGTTATCTCCCCTCTTTTACTCCATTTAGCTTTATTCATTTATTAATTTATCTATTTACTTATTTTTACTAGCTTAAAGTTTTACTCTGCTGGCCTAGCTCTCTTTTTCGGGGTGGGGGTTGATTTGTTTCAAACCTTTTTTTGTAAAACTTGAGTTATTTGTATAGAATGTTATTTGATTTTAATAAAATCAATAAAATAAAATAAAAAGTGTTTTTTATGTATTGCTGTTTTTGAGTGTGTCCTTCAAAGAACTAACATCCTGTCTGGTATCAATTCATTCCTTGCAACTGATGGTGGCAGTCCAGTCTTCCTGCCCCCCCAAAATGAGTTAAAATTCACAAAACAGATGAAGCTATGGAGTGACAGTGTTGCTAGAGGTTTTCTATCCTGTATTCAGAAGTTACTTTGAACTTGTCATTAAACCTATAGCCAAATTCTTCTTTTTGGTTACCAAAGGCTACCTTTATAAAACTTAGCATAGGACATTTTGTCTTTCTACAGATTATCAGGGCAGATGCAAACTGCATTTAATTAGCTCATGTCATTTATGATGAATGGACCCTGATGTGAATGACAGGCACTAATCAATGCTTTATCATTTACTATGCTTGTCATAATTTAATAAATCAGTTACAAATCTTACAAGAAGACATTGTCTGTGTAAACTGAAGGGACCAATAACAAAGGGTTCACGTATTGATGTATTTTGGCTTCTTATCTTCTTTAGGTAAAACAAAAAAAAATCTAAGCATTTTAGTACCTCAGGTCCAGGTTTGACAACCTTGATCTATATTATAACCATGAAGGAATATTGGATTTTCCTTTTGTGGAACTAATACAACATTCATCCACTAATCATTATGTATCAAGAATGTGGAACTATACACCATCATTGACTCGTGCCCCATTAAGAGTTGGTTTCTGTCTTTTGGTTGATGCTGCCAGTTTAGCTTTCACTTCCCCTTGAACAAATTGCATGTCTAAATCATAGCTGTTCTCACTTCAGCTTGGACCATAATCATCCGTCTCTCCCACTCTTATAATATCTCTGATATGAATGTCACTATAACTATTTCAGTAATAATGCAATAGTAACAGTGCACCCCTAATTCAAAAGTAAGCTTTTCATAGGGCTCAGTCTATATCAAAACGTCCACTTTGAAATGGTCAAACAACACAGAAATGTAAATAATATTGTGCATTCTGGGTGTGTGGGTAAGTCCATAGTGCTTGTACTGAGTTGCCTTTTTCTATCATGTGCTTGTTGCTGCAGATATACTATAGATTTAATCTCTCTGCATCCTCGTATCACAGTATACAGGAGATATAAAGAACTGTTGATTTCACTGAACTCTAAGGGGGAAACTGAGAGGACAGTTTAGAAAAGGCTGTCAGCTTTTAGACTGATGTCCCATACAAAGTTGGCTTCTAGTGGGAGCCTAATGCTCCTGCTCCCAGAAATCCCAATTTAAGTACCAAAGATGCATAAATGTAATTAGGGGGCCTGTGCGGGAAAGTCTCCTATAGAAAACTGCAAAATTCTATTCATGGCTTGATTATAGCCATGAATATTGCTGGGAAGAATTCTAGTCAATAATTTCTAAAACAGCCTTTATTTCTTTCTATGAGGATAAACACGCAAAGTGGCAACAAGCCATTTCAAACTCTGTCAGTCTTTGACTAATGGCATGTAATTTTTTATTCCTGTGAAATTATAATTAATTAATTGTGATTAATTGCCACAAAGTGGCCTCAAACTCTTGAAAACACTGCTAATGGCGTGTCATTTTTATATTTCTGTAAAATTCTAATTAATTGTGATTATATTCACTGGTAGAAACAAATGATGAACAAAATTGTAGGAGGACTTTGATATCTGCTAATTTTTTCATTCTTTGCAATATTGTAACAATGTAATAAATCTAATATTTGACTTTTGTCAAAAGAACACAGACATGTTTAGGCTGGTTTGTAATGAGCTACTCCAATTTAATATGGCATATTAGGTTTTACGTCTCAGCAGTACATAAAAGCTTAGGAGTTGTCAACACCATTATGTCTATTGCTGGTACTGAATCACAAATGATGACTTCTTCAAGTTGATGCTGCTTATGTATGGTGGAAGGAGTGGAAGTGGTGGAAGTTGGTGGCGGGAGATCAAAGCAAATGATAGCCACTGTGCAAACTCCATTTTCTTCCATTTACGTTGGAAGAGACAGACTAGCATGTGGGACAAGACAGAATTTTCTACAAATACACTACAGTACTCTAACTGTTGTGGTGGTCGGCTGGGGGTTGTGCCCAGTCACCATGCCTGGACGGACCAGGAGAGAGACTGTGCTTTCCTAGGACCACGAGAGGGCAGCTGCCCTGCCTGGTATGGGGGCGCCCAGACGATTGTTCGGCCTCTGATGTCAGCACTTCCGCCACACTCAGAGGTGCTGGCGGAAGGAATACAGGGGACACCTGGAGGGCTTCCGGGTGCTCATGCAGCACTTCCGCCACACCAGGCAGTGCCACAGGAAGTCAATCAGAGAATACCTGGAGCAAGTCTGGGTGAGAATAAAAGGGGCCGCCTCCCTCTAGTCAACAGCTGGAGTCGGGGGGAGGAAGAGGACAGAGCTCGGTGGAGAGGAGTAGAGGCGGTGCAGGACCATTGGAGGGCCCGTGAAGAGGGTGTTTGTTGCAGGGACACTGTGTGTTGTGTGGACAAATTGTAAATAAACGTGTGCTTTTAGGAACCATCGGTGTGTGCCTGTCTGTGTTCCGGGGCTTAGCTTCCACACTGTATTGTATTGCACATAATGTACAGAAAAATTAATCTGTCATTTTATTTTTTTTGTTTTTTAGTTGCAGATGTTAAAATTCTCAAAGGATCATCAATTTAGAGAAGCTCCATATTTCTCACCGTTTTTCTTTTTGTTTCTGAACTTATTTATATATCTGTCTATTTATGTATTTATTTATTTAAAGAGCTTATGCAAAAAGCAAAAAAATACATTTCTGTCTATCTATTCTGGATAGACAAACGCTCTGTCCAGAGGCGTTTTCAGACTTCCACCCAGTGGTGCCAGGAGAGACTCCATACCTGGCCCCCTACCAACCTTTGAAGAAAAAAAAGCTAAAAAATCTTACATAAAGAAACACCAAGTAACAGTAAAATCTGCATTTTTAATGCACACATTCTTTTGTGGCTCCTCCAACCCTACATTCACCAGCAACAAAATCAAAGAAAAGGCTTAATCTTCATCAAAAGATAATTAGCAACACTACAGTTGTTTTTTTTTTTTGTACAACTTTTTTATTTCACTCAGTTTCCAAATGGGTAGCAGCAGTATACTAAACCATTTACAACATTATGAATGCTGCCATGCTAATGAAAATATTGATTACACATTCAAGACACTCGATGCCAGCATAGAATAATTAAAGAAGAAACAGTCAGATGGAGCAAGGTTTAAAAACAACACAAATGAAGGGTTTCTATTTATTATTCGGCTACCTCTAAAATTAGTATTGTATACAGCCAATAACAACGTCATTTATTTTAGTTAAGAAAATGTTAAAGGAAATATGGCCTTAACATAAAGTGATGTTGGAAATAAACCGACTGCATTCTTTAAATTGTTGACCGAGGATTTCCTGTGTAGCATCCAGCACCTAGATTACTTATAATTACCTTACGTTTTACTAATTTGTGGCAGCAAAAAAAAAAAAAAAAGCATGCTGTAAAGTCACCATTGAATGCCATCAACGCAACAACACAATGTAGCAGTTTGTGCTGGATTTGTGGCTATATTTTTTGCATAAAGATGGTTTGAATTGAGTAAGGAGAGAGGGGTATGACAATGCCATGCTTGCCCATGGTAGTGTCTGTTGTTTATACAAACCTGTACACCAATGAATTTGTTTTATTCGAATGATATAGACAGTAACACATTATTAGTAGAAAGAATCCAGACTGTCTGTTTTCACGTTGAGTGTTACCAGGGCAAAATTCTAGCTAGGTTTCGACTCTAAAGATTTACCTTTTCTCCTTATCACAAATCTTTTTTGGTTTGAAAATATCACTTTCCAATGTGCAACACTGTATTGTATTTCCCCTTATTAAATACATCCTAGACTGTACAACTTCCTAAATAGCACTGTTTCCAGAAGAAGAGAATTTGTTTAGTTTTGAAATATTACTGTTGTTTGATAATTGGAGCAAAGGGGCCACTCTTGTCAGATGTCTGACAGACATTTTTGATTCTGCATCATTGAAATATATTTTTAAAGTAATTTCTTGGGAACTGGAAAACCATTGATATCAATACTTCAATTATACTTGTCAAAATCAAAGAGTCTTTGGTGGAGCACAGATAATAAAGTTTCCTGTCCAACACAAAAAATAGATGCAGAAACAAAAAATGATATCCCTTTGTGTTGTGAGAAGCCTGAACAAACACTCGGCAGAAAGACTCTCTAATTCTTCTCCATTTGAATCTCTGTTGTGTCAGGTCTAATTGACAGGCAGACACATTGCTTTTCTAAACGCTAGTGCTTGAAAATGTCAGTAGGAAGGCAGTGGCAGCAATTAGAGGCTAATTTAAACACGCAAAGAGCACCTTTTCCCCTGTATAGATCTGTACTCTCTGAATGTACTTAATAATTTCTGGGAAGGCTGACTTGTAGAAAGGCTTACAAAAGATTAGTACTAGACTTACCAAGGAGATACTGCAATAAAACTTTTTATGAAAATTGGTCTCTGAAATGTGATTTCATGTGTGCACTGGTGATATTTTTTTTATAAATCCTGAACTGCTGCTTTTGCTTTGTTTGGGCTTATTTTGCTTAAACATTAATCACCACCACAATGTACTGTGACGCTATACTATAAACATCTTAGCAGCTAGAATCAAAATAAACTGTCAGAAAAATCTGGACAAATCTTTGTGAAGAGTAGAAGAGAAAATATTCATACTCACCAACTAAATATTATGCAAATGTTTTATTTTTTCAGGCAAAATAGATTATTATTTTTTTATTATTTTTTATAGATTATCATAATTTAAAATATACCACCATTTATTATTATTTTACATCTGTTTTTCCTCAGTAGACTCCACTTACTAGACTTTTTTTTGTTCTTTTCCATGTTTAGACTGATTGGAGAATGAGATGTAATAACGTGCTGCCATCATCCTTGCAAATGAAAGGGAAGCGGCTCAGAGTTTTTGTGTTTTCTGTGGTATGAGAGTTAATAAAAAAATACATTTTGCTCCTAAAAACCTATGTGTTTTGGTTACAATTAAGGAACCATGCAGGAATTTTCAAACCTTTTATTCTCCTGCAGAAGGGTTTTTTGCATTATTTTTCAGTCGCATAGGAGCAAAAAAAGCTAAGTGTTTGGGGTAGCATTTGGAAAAGTTACTTGTACTTGTTCTTGTGCTTTGAAATACTAGCGTCGCTAAGGCACGTAGGAAGCAACAGTAGCTGACAGTGGCATCTCTTTAAGAAATAACTGGCATTGTAGCAACTAATAGTTAAAAGTAACAGAAACAATGATTCCTTACTGGGAGAAAAAAATTTAAAAAGACAGTGACTGTTTTCAAAGCAGTAAAGAGAAGAGCTCAGCGATACATAGGCAGGTGGATAGCATTAAGGTTCCAATCAGGTAAGAAATTAACTATGATCGGATATTCAGTAAGCAAGTTTTTCTAGACTGAACAGTTCTTAGTGGTCAAGAAAGACTAGTTAAGAGGGCTCAGAGTAAGAGTTCATTAATACAAAGGAATACAAATGATACCAGTTGAGAACTTTTAAGTAAAGAATAAGAAGAGTGCAAAGTTAGGGGACAAACAACAGGCAGTCGAGGTGGAGAATATTACAGGCACTTAAGAGGTCAGAAGGTGTAAAATAACTAGCAGTTCTTTTTTATGGCTTACTTTGTTTTAGTTTTACCGTTACAGTTAAAGCATTTAATTTTGATTAAAAAAAAATAGCACTTTTAGTAATCCAAAATATTACATATTACAAGACCAGTGCAATGAAGGTCCTATCAAATTTTGTACTTTTTAAGAATGATGTCTTGGAGGACCCAGTCTACTATGAAAGCTACATTGGCAGCACCTCAAGGTCAGAGGCACTAACCTGGAAAAGGAGTTGGCTCGCTGGTGTTGTAATAGAGAATTAGTGGACCTTGCCCAAGTGTCCTTTAGAGACATCCCTAAGGTAGCACGAGAGGAGATTCCAGAACAGTCCAGGTAGAGATAGGTGGGTCATGGTCACAAGGTGCAAGGTAAAGAGTGCACATTATCTTGGGCCATCAACCACAGAATTAGTAGTGTCAAACCATTTTCAAGTCCTTGCAGAGCGACAGAGTCTCAAAGACTCTGAGGTGGTAGACTGGCATGAGGAGGCCCCAACGGGCCACCTCAAAAACAGTTCCCAGAAACAGAGTACATGATAGCTGGGGACTCAAACATTAGGGGGACTGAAGCGCAAGTCTGCTACAGAGACAGTCTTACACGGTGTGTTGCCTTCTGGGTGCACATGTGGGAGACCACCCTGGGATGGTTGACAGGCTGTTGGCCAGGGTAGGAATTGATCCAGTTGTCATTGTCCATGTTGGAACCAATCACATAAATTAAGGTAGTCTGTCAGTTCTGCAATCCAAATTTAAAGAGTTAGGTGTCAGGCCGTGGAACTGAACTGACAAGGTAGCATTGAAGTTCTTCCTGTGCCACGCACCAGTCCAAGCAAGATTGAGGAGATTAGAAGGCTTAACACATGGCTCAAATCTTCATGCAGGGTAAAGGGGTATAGGTTTATGGGGCATTGGGACTCCTTTTGGAACAGATGGGACCTGTTCTGCCGCAAAGGGGGTAACTTCTGAACCAGAGAAGCACACATGTGTCGGGAAGGTGTATGAGTAGGTTAGCCGAGGATTGTTTAAAAACAAAGATGGCCCGGTTTACAACTGTACATGAAGGAACAAAAAAATAGTTCAGAAACTACATAATAATGTAAATTCTAACTCAACATTTAAATGCAAAAGTAAAATGAGAAACACATTAAAATAGCTTGTCTTAATGCTAGAAGTATCTAAAATAAAACAAATAAGTTGGAGTTGTATGTAGTGGAGCATAATTATATTATAGCAATAACAGAAACCTGGCTATATAACAAAGATGGGGATGTGTACAATATACAGTAGAAGGATACACATTTCTAGGAAAGAGACAGAACAGAAAAGGAGGTGGTGTTGCTGTTTATGTCAAACAGAATTTAAACACAAGTCCTTTCAGTTGAATGATGAGCCCCATCTTAGTGACTAGTGTTGATCAGCAAATTTCGGCAAAGCCTTATTCGCAGCAAATTTGCTGTGTTTGCATTCGTCCTTGTTCATCAAATTATTTACTGATAATTCGGCTGATTTAGGAGAAATTTTTACCCCCAGTGCCCCATAATGCTTTGCAAGGCCAGCATGAAATCCTCTGGAACTGTAACAGCCAACATTAGATAGGATTGTCCCCCAGGTATATAGTGCTGATCATTTGCATTACAGATTCTGTGGGACTTATGTAGTTGTAGATCAGATAAGTAAACAAAGCAGTTTAAATAAATATATATATTTTTATGAAACATATACAGCATAAATAATGAGTTATCTCTGCTTGCAGCCAAATGTGTAGGTCAATCTTCCAGTTCCACGCCAGTATAAGAGAAGGAGGCGTGTGGCCTATGCAGGCATAATTAGCCACATGGAAATAAAAAAACAAACCCTGAAGGAGCCCGATGCAGAAAAAAACAGGAGACTCTATGAAATAATAATAAAGAAAGATTTATTACTATTTACAAGACATTTCTATCCTTTTGATAGAAAAAAAAAAGGTACAAAGCTCAGTTCAGGCCACCTTTTTGGCCACAATAATAAGTCAAAGTATAGTTGGCAGATGTTTCCCTAACCCACAGGGACACTCTAAAGATGATTGCACCTTTATAATCCAGTCAAATCTAATTCAGTTAGTCTTTAGAGTTTTTAGTTAGTCACAGAGTTTGGCGATATTTGCAAACACTTCTGTTCATGTTAAAGTAGTAGCACAGGGTGAAGCTTGAGATTTAGTATTTTGTAATAATCAGAATAGAATTGAGGGTGCAGAGGTGACTGAACAACTAGGGTCAAGTGACCATAATATAATACAGTTCTCACTGTTTTGGAAGAGTGTGGACGCAAAGACTAAAAATGTTAAGTTTAACTTTGGTGGGGCAAATTTTGAGCAGACGTGGCAAAGCCTAAGGAGGATAGACCGGGATAAGGTTTTAAGTGTGGAGACAGTGGAGGAGCAGTGGACCAGTTTTAAAAACGTTTTACATATAATGCAGGATGAGTACAAAGCTGCAAAGGAAAAAACAGCTGTATAAGGTGTAAAAACTAATATCTCCAGTGTGAATATGAGAGCATGAAGGTAACCATTAAAAAGGATATTAGAGAGGCTAAAAGGCAGTTTGACAGGAGTATAGCAGATAAGGCGAAAGAGGACAGAAAGAGAATCTTTCAGTATTTTAGTTGTAAAAGATCAGTCAAGGAGTGTGACAGTGCAGGTAGGTTGCAAGGGGCTCCCACTTCCGTTCTCGGAGCCCCTTGAATCTGACACGTCGATAGTCATGACCGGATAAGCCTGGCTAGAGGAGTACACTCACACAAAGTTTTGTTATACCTTTTGTGAAAGTGTTCATTTGATATTTGGACTTTAGTCTTCACACATATACATTTCAGGTCAACATTTTGTCAATTATTACTATAACATGCAAAAAGTTTCTGTTTTAGTTATGTGTTCAACATTTCTTGCCGCGCATTTCCTGTCATCCTACATTTACCCAGATCGTAGTAGGCACGGAACACACATGAAATGTACTGTATGTATTCGAAATAACGAAATACTATTTACCCTGTACCAGCACATGCTCCCCAACCTGACCTGATACAATTCCAGGCACCTCAAATCTTGATAAACAGACTTGAGCTGGGAGAACTTCAGCTGTGTCGGTGGGGGGGATGGGATAGCAGGCTGCTTGCTGCTTGTGCTAGTTGACACATTTGCAAAACAAAGATGTTGATGAAGAGGTGTGAAGGAATTTAAAGTGGCTTAGCATTACGACTTTTTTCGTAGACTCCAGGGATTCTAGTGTTAATAAAAAACTCAAAAATCAAAAAGTGTCCATTAAAATGCAGTGCTAAAAATCATCAATAAATAAATAATCTATAAAACAGTGGAAATCCATGAGATTAAAAACAAGACTTAAAATGAAACTGAAACCAACAATACTGTCAGCGAGTCATTGTTCCTTCTAAATTTGGATGAGTCCAACACAACTTCCTTTTCATCTCCCCAGCTCACACATAGCTTACTCAGCTGACAGAGACACTAGCAGCCAGAGTCCTCTCCTCCCAACCCCCGTCTTAGCTGCCTCAAGCGGTATCAGCCAGACCCTCCCGGTCTGTTGTCCTCCTGCCTTCCATCATGCTCCCGCAGTCGCCCTTCAGATCCCTGGGGAAGATGCCAGCTCGATCACACCTGTTCCTCTAGGATAGTCAATGGGCACGATCCACCCCTAGAGCACCAAACCTTTGCCTCTCCACCCACTGCTGTTCTCGCAGCTCTTCTACTCCATGTTCTTTGTCTCCTTTCTAAGTCTTTTCCTGTTTCTCCCTTGCGCTTCCCTTTTATATGCTGGGAGCAGTGCAGGTGCGATCGCCTGATGCTCGTCCTGGTCTGATAGTGAGACAATCGGACCACACGCACATGCCAGCAAGGCAACGCACAGATGGCCGTCCACCTTGCGCCATCCTGAAGATGAGCCATCTTCTCCGCAGATCACACACACTTGCTCCACTCTCCAGCTCGAGCATGTGGGTTATTTATATAAAATTGACCGCATTTTTGGGGATATACCACAAGTAATAAAGGGGATTTAAAAAATATGGACAGGGAAACAGCATATACTCTTAACTTGCAATTTTCTGAGGTCTTCACATGTGTGGAAGTAGAATACCTCCCAGTGGCAAAACGGACTACTCAGTAGGTAGTTGGAAATTGTAGAGGGAGAAGTACTGCTCAGTTTAAATAGACTGAAATCAAACAAATCTCCAGGACCAGATAATATTGACCCTTGAGTTCTTAAGGAAGTTAGTGAGTACATATATAAACCCTTGACACATATTTTTAGGAAGTCACTGCACATTTGGTTCAGAAGGACTGGAAAATGGCAGATATTATCCCATTATATAAAAAGGGCGACAGGGTAGCTCTAAGCAACTATTCCAGTAAGCTTAATGTGCATCAAAGGTAAATTAATCAAAGAAATTAAGAACAAGATTGAGCAACACATGGCAATTACAGAAGCTTTACTGAACAGTCAGCATGTGTTCAGAAGAGAAAGGTCATGTTTTACCAACATGTTGGAATTCTATGAGGAGGAAACAAAATATTATGAACAAAGCAGAGCATGTGATATTATTTGTCTTGATTTCCAGACAGCATTTGATAAGGTGCCACATAAGAAGCTGGGCATGAAACTTAAAGATATTTATTATTATTATTATTATTATTAATAAGTTTTAATTATATAGTGGCTTTCCCATGCCACTCCTCCTCAAGGACTTCTCAGCATACGGAGGTACCTTTTGAAAAGCGCAGCCAAACATTTAACTGACTCATGTCCACAGGGATGGCGAGCCCTATTACCTTTTCCTACCACTGCTCCAAGATGTCCATGAGACCTCAGAACCATTGCTTATTCCTGCTCAGCAGGAGCAACCCTACTCTCAGATCTCCTCTACTTTGTACGGGGCATCATCCCCAAATGTCAAGACTCCTCTCCACTGAACAAAGTCTGCCTTCTCCCTGACTTTATTTGCTTGTTATCTCCCCTTCGATGTCACCTCAAAACATTTCTCATTCTAGTTTTCTCTTTTTCTGAATCTTTCTCTGCCTTAATTATGAGCCCCAGAGTTCTAATGAGAAAACTGACTAAACTCTTTGCATGTGCAAATGAATGTGTGATCAACCAATTTCCCCATCAATACTCTGGAGCTGCTCAGCTGTTCTACTGCACACCTACACCCCACTGTTTTTTAACTAAAAACTTGTATATTGCTATGGACCCCTCTAATGCACATCATCACAGAGAGGCTTAGAGATGTAAGGAGCAGTCCAAATAGACACTAGAGATAGGATCTTAAAGTCCTGGAATAAAGTTTCTGCTTGAGATACCCATACCACATGATTTGGGGTATTCTTCCTTACATAATCTTTAAGAGGTTCTGCTCATTCAAAAAATTACGGACACAAACCAAAATAACCCTGTTAAACAAAAAAGCTCATAGCTGTTAATTTTGTGTCACTGCCAATTACTAATGGCCTTTATCTTGGACTATAATAATCCCTAAATATTCTTGAATATATCAGAACTACATCTTGAGTTATAAGCCAGGGCATAGCATGACAGGTGATTAACCAGTTATTCCCAAGAAAATGGCTATATTGTTTCATTCAGTACATGATAAATACACCTGAAAAGTTTGGCATCAAATTTTGGATAGCCACCGATGCAAACGCCAAGTTATACGTTAGACGGAGTTGTTACTCTCTGACTAAGGTTGCCAGTTCGAATCCTGGCAGTGATAGAAGAAATGCCACTCAATTGGGCAGTTGAGCAGGGCTGTTAACCTGTAATTGCTCCGGGGTGCTGCACAAATAGCCAACCCTGTACTTTGACCCCAAAACTCTGTCTGTGTCTCTGTAGAATAAGATGGGGCATGTGAAAAATGACAAATTCCTAATACAAGAAATTCTTTATGGTGAATAAAGGGTTAAAATCACTACAAAAACAAAAAAAACACACACCTTTGCATATTTGGAGAAAGATCCACTGATTAAAGGACTATCAGAGGCCGTAGTGATACTGTAAGGGCCAAGAAAATTAAAACTTTAAGTTAAACTCATATTAGTGTTTGCTTAATTTGAATAGAATATAATTTCCTCTCATAGCTATAGATTATGGTATAACCTTTGCCCCCTGTAAGTTAATACAAGATAGAAGTTTCTTAGTTATATCTGCAATACAGTGTGTGTTTGGAATAACCCCATTGCTAGCTTGGACTGAAAGACCCAATTGCGGTTTGTAAGTGGGATAGGCACACAGTTTTCTGACAGTTTAGAAATTGCTCAACTGTATGAGAAAGCTTAAACAATGAAACAAGATATATAAGCTTTAAACAGAACTTTCTTGAACAACTGTTCTATTCTTTGCTATACAGTAATCCCTCACTTATCGCGGGAGATAGGTTCCAAGGCCGACCGAGATAACTGAATTTCCGCGAAGTGGGGACACTATATTTATTTAATTATTTAACGTGTATTTGGACGTTTTTAAACCCTCCCTGTATTGTTTACAACCCACCATTTACTCTATTAAAAACAGGGACAACTGCTAAGCAATATGAAATCGGTAGATAAGTTTACACTTACTGTATAGCGAAGTACACGTAGCAGCTTGTAGGCGGTCATGACGTCGTCGATCTTGTTGCAAAGATTCCTAAAGCAGATTCCATCCAGACTACTGCCTTATCACGTCCACTTGCAACTCGTTTTGCACCCTGGTTAAAGGACACTGCGGCCGTAGATCTTATATGCTTTTCCTCCTTTTTAAATAAAAAGAATCGATGTCCTGCAGCGGTGTAGCTGTTCCCTTCCTTCAACATATCCAAAACTTTTACCTTTTCTGCAATCATTTGCATCTTCTGTTGGTGCTTGGACACGGCCCCTGAAGCATTAGCACGTTAATAATGAATGAGTGAGATGAGACTTCCTGGTTAATGCAGCGCTCTGTCGCTGAGCCAATCAGCAGCACACAGGAACTTAACTGCGTGCTCTGATTGGGTAGCTTCTCAGCCATCTGCCAATAGCATCTCTTGTATGAAATCAACTGGGCAAACCAACTGAGGAAGCAAGTAAAAAGACCCATTGTCCGCAGAAACCCGCGAAGCAGCGAAAAATCCGCATTATGTATTTAAATATGCTTACATATAAAATCCGCAAAGTCGTGAATCCGCGAAAAGTGAACTGCGAAGTAGCGAGGGATTACTGTATCATTTTTTCTCTATTTTTGTGTGAACAGTTTTACTTTGAAATGTTACTAAAGTTTTTAAAAATGAAGATATTTAGTCTGTGGAATCATTTCAACATTTCAAATTATTGCCAGAATCCCATGAAGCAAACAAGCTGCAGAACTTTGGTAATTTTGGGTAAACGCAGCTACAGATATGATTTATTAAGCCAAGGCAGAAATATCAACAACAAGAAATCATTTATTTATATAGCACATTTTCATACAAACAAAGTAGCTCAAAGTGCTGTATAAGATGAAGTAAAAATGAAGTTAATATAAACATAAAAACATGATTAGGCAATAATATTATACAATATGTAAAAAATAAAAAGTTAAGTTTGGATGGCCAGAAAAACAAAAAACATTCCCGTTAAGCTGGAGAAAAAAAAATCTGCAGGGGTTCCAAGGCCAAAAGACCATAAGCTATGTGTGAGCTGGGGAGATGAAAAGGAAGTTGTGTTGGACTTATCCAAATTTAGAAGAAACAATGACTCGCTGAGGTTAAGGGGACAGACATTCCAAAATATAGAATGGGGCAAAATTATTTAAGGCTTTGTAAACCGTTAGTAGTATTTTAAAGTTAACTCTAAATGACATGGGTAACCAATGTAAAGACACTAAAACTGGTGAAATGTGCTCAGATTTTCTTTTTCTAGTTAAGATTCTTGCTGCTGCATTCTGCACTAACTGTAGCTGATTGATGTCTGTCTTTCTTAGGTAGTCCTGTAAACTAAAGTGTGAACAAATTTTTCAGAGTCATGCAAAAATTATAGTTATCTTTTCAGATTTATGCTCCAGAGTGAACTGACAAAGATGGCAGAGCTTTCATTTTCAGTACTTCTGGCAGGAAGAGGTGGGTCCAGGTGGACGAATACCGGAAGTGACATCATAGGTGTTACAGCTGTCAATCATTCAGTCTACACACAGAGGAAGAAACAAAGGCATTTGGACATAGTGTCAAACCCTGCTCCAGACCTAGAATTACAGTCATTGTAGCCCTTCAGCTGTCCCTAATGCACGTGTGCATAACATCTAGTTAAATTTATGTATGTGTGCAGCTGACTGAAATGTGTTATTTTTGCTTTTGATGATAAATACTAAAATGGTTTTATGTTAATAAGCAGTACAATTCTGGAAATATTTTTGAGGTTATTTGTTTTGATTGAAACATTTTAACATTTTAATTGAAACTGTATGCAAACGATAAACTGCGAGCTAAAAAAATTTTTTTATGTTCAGTCAAGCTGTTAATATCTTATTGTAACATTACCTAGTGGTTTTTTGGGGCAGAGCAGTAGAGATACTTTAACAGAAGGAGAGCAGGCTATATCTAATCTATTCTTCTAATCCTTATAACTATAAATATCAATGCAACAATAGGCTAAAATGCAATAACTCATGGGGAATTTTGAAATTAAGATTAAAACTGTCTCACTACCAGTTAAGACTATAAAATGACATTAAAAACTCAGAATCAATGTCTCCATGATGGGACAGTTAACTTTGTGAGCTGGAATGTTAAAGGCCTGAATCACGAATTAAAGAGAAAGAAAGTATGCTCTCACCTAACAGGCTTAAACGCTAAAATAGTATTTTTACAGGAGACCCACTTACTAAGCAAGGATCAGTTCAGACTACAAAAAAGACTGGACTGGCCAAATGTACCATTCTAGCTTTATAAAGAAAACTAGAGGGGTGGGAATTCTCATACACAGAACAGTTCCATTTGTAGCATCAGATGTAGTATCAGACCCTGAAGGGAGATATGTGATGGTCATGGGCAACTTATTTAACAGTAAAATGATTTTGATAAATGTTTATGCAACCAATGTCGATGATAAGGAATTCATGCAAAATCTATTTGCATCCATTCCCAATGTGATCACTCATAAAATTATAATGGCTGGGGACTTTAATTGTGTTTTATATCCACTCTTAGATGTCGTCCCCCCTGTCACAGGAGTCCTATCTAACACTGCAAAGACAATTACACAGTTTTTAACTGACCACAACTTAGCAGACCCCTGGAGGATTCTTAACCCAAACTCAAGAACATATTTGTTCTACTCACCAGTGCATTATAGCTACTCAAGAATTGCTTATTTTTTTATAGATAATAATTTCCTACCTACAATTAAATCATGCAAATACGACACAATTGTTATCTCCGACCATGCCCCTCTAGTCTTGGAGCTAAAATCATTAAGCCCCTCACACTCACCTCGCAGATGGCGTCTTAACCCTCTTCTATTGGCAGACGAGAACTGCACAGAATTTATATCCAAACAAATCAGCTTCTTCCTAGAGACAAACACGCCGACAGAGGTTTCTGCAGGAACACTCTGGGAAACTCTAAAGGCCTTCTTAAGAGGACAGATTATTTCATATCTTTCCCACAGAAATAAATTAGAAACCAAGAAAGTGTCAGAGCTAAGAAGCGAAATTACTAGAATAGATGAAGAACAAGCCAGGCATCCAAGTGAAGCTCTTCACAGGAAAAGGCAGGCCCTGCAAACAGAACTTAACATCTTAACAACTAAAGAAACTGAACAACTTATTTATAAGTCCAGACATCATTACTATGAACACGGAGAAAAAGCTAATAAGCTTTTAGCTCAACAAATTCACAAACAAGAAGTTCGCAATGCAATACCAGTAATCACCAACACGAATGGAGAAGAAATCATTGACCATAAAAATATAATGCACGCATTTAGAGATTATTATAAATCCTTATATTCTACTGAGTTCAAAGAAGACAACACACAATCTAATGCATTTCTGGATACATTACAGACACCACAAATAGATGCTTTAAGTGCTGAGGAACTGGATAAACCTCTAACGCTAACAGAATTACTGGATGCTATAAAGTCACTTCAAAGCGGGAAATCAGCAGGCCCTGATGATTACCCCGTAGAATTTTATAAGAAATTCTCCACTCAGCTAGCTCCCCTCTTATTGGCAACATTTACAGAAGCTAGAGACAACCAAATACTACCTCAAACATTTCATCAAGCATTAATCACTGTCTTTCCTAAACAAAATAAGGACTTGTTACAATGTGCATCATACAGACCAATTTCACTCCTGAATAATGATGTTAAGATACTCTCAAAAATTCTAGCTAGAAGGATGGAAAAAGTGCTGCCCTCGGTAATATCACAGGATCAAACTGGATTTATTAAAGGCCGACACCTATCTTCTAATCTCCGACGCTTGTTTAATGTTATATATTCACCAGCAAAATCAAACACCCCAGAGATATTACTATCATTAGACGCAGAAAAAGCATTTGATATGATTGAATGGAACTACCTTTTCACTGCATTGGAGAAATTTGGGTTTGGCCCGAATATTTGTGCATGGATCAAACTACTGTATACCAATCCAGAAGCTTCATTTTGTATTAACAACATTTGCTCAGACTACTTTAAGCTAGAATGTGGTACCAGACAAGGATGTCCCTTGTCACCAATGCTGTTTGCAATCGCCATTGAACCACTGGCGGTTCACTGTCGAAATTCTTATCAGATAATCCAATTTATCAGAGAAGGATTGGAACAGAAAATTTCTCTATATGCAGATGATATGGTTTTATATATATCAGACCCAGAAAACACTGTGCCTGCAGTTCTAACAGCACTAACAGAATTTCAAAAGATATCTGGCCTCAGAATTAATCTGAATAAAAGTATATGTAGTATGTGTGTCTGCATCAATGCTTAACAGACTCGCCCTAAACCAAAAAATAAAAATATTTATAACATTTAAAATAAAAGCACATGCAGTAACAAGTTTTGTGTGTGTGTCTTTTGGTATTATATTACTGTATCTATCCTGAGGAGACATGCAAGTACGAATTTCATTCTGCTATGTACACACAACAATAAATTTGAACTTGAACTTGAAGGGCAGACATGCCTATCTGAGCCTGATATTCTGAGATCAGACATTGTACTGGGTAAACAGCCTAGTCTGATTCCCTTTCTTATCTACTTTAATTCAAAGGCTTCGGTTAGCACTTTGTACCTGTGTGGTCAGAGAAGGACTTTTTAATACAGCTTTAAGAATTATAGAAAAGAACAGAAATAGACTGATAGAAAAGAGCAGAATTGGATTGATTTGTGATAGTGCTGAAATATTATTTTTAAAAAGGACCTTCCTGTAAAATGCAGACCCTTAGTTATACTAGATATTTGTTTCAGTTAAGAAATACATTTAGGCTATAGCATTTTTTAAAAGTTTAAATTCCAATCTGTTAAATGGTTTTGTATATGACATTGGCTTAATGTTAAAAACATTGACAAGAATTATTATTAGTTTTAATAAATATCAATAAAATTACACATGTTCTTTCTTAAACAACCATCATAATTGTCACTCACAATGAGTTATTATAATTATATATTTTATTTGTTCTGGAAAACATAAAAGTACAAATCAGTATTTTGTGTCAGTGCCAAAGAAGAGAAATAGCAATTTTTGTTCAATAATATCAATTGCAGTGGCAGCAGAGAACTTTTCAGAATAAAACAATATGCAAATACAGTCAAGTGCAAACCGGAGGAGAGAGAGAGTGAGAGAGAGAGACAACAATTCACACCAGCATTCAACAGCATGTTTGTGGTGGTAATTGGGGTGTTTGGTGTAAAAAGATGTCATCTCTTTTTTTGAATGGAATTTTAGAGCTAAAACAAGATACAAATTTTCAGTGCAGCTATATTAAAAAATCAAAAAAAAGGAGGTGCATGACACACACTGATAAAATAATTGAAAAAATGTTGCTTATAATGTTAAGTGGAATGTTATGGTTTAGCAAGGGCTCCGTCCCTGTGGGCTATTTCTTGAAGTGCACTTAGCGAGTTAGTTTCGCTTAAATCAAAATGCCAGGCTTATCTGAGCCGGTTTTGGTTCCACAAAAGAGGATCTGAGCAAGTTGCAGTTGGTAACCAAGGCAACTAAACATCACGTTTTAGCCTGGTCCATACCAGGCTAAAGGTTAAGCTTAGCGGAGTGTTGTGGTTTGAGAGTTCAAGAAATTTCCATTTGATGAGAAACAAAACCTGGGAAAGATTGAGTTGATTTTTTAACCATCTAATATTGCTGTATTCATGTTTAAATTAATATTAACAGCTTCATTGCAAAACAGTAATGCACTATATCCTAAACTTTCTATTAGAAATAAACAACTTTTAAATTATCTATCTTTTACTCAGAGACAGGATTTTGTACTATTAAATGTTGCTGCATTCTTAGTTACACTATCATTTAAATCAATCTGATATTCATTGTAAAGTAGTAAAAAACATTAAAAGCTATAATTTTATTAAAAAAACAGTAAGAATTAATAATATATCACATATAAGTCCCTATTGTACCTTTGCATCAGCAAGAGACAAGAGGAAAAGGTATACTAATAAAAGCATAGGTTAAAAGTGAGGTGTTCAATAATGTGAAAATTGTCAATCGTAATTGTACATTTCTAAGTCAGTAAATATCTAACACAAAAGTAGCGCAAAGTTTTCTATAGTGTTTATAGTAATGTACAAGAAAACAATGCCACAATTCAAGACTTTCTAGGACCTTCTAGGTTCTTATAACCACCAGCACAACAGAGTCATTTTTAATGTCATGACAGTATTTGTACTGTATATACATTGCAAATCAGTAAAGAGTAACATATATGCTTTGCTAATTAAATGGACTTGACCTCGTTATTATTTTTACAATAGTCCATATTGTTTTTCACAAGTAAGATATTAAAAATGCAAAATATTTTTTAATTGAGAATATGGAAGTAACATAGAAACACTCATTATAAAAATTGTTATGTGTATGGTCTGGTACTTATGACAATGATTTCCATACCGAGGTTTGAGGTTACATTCAATGCATAAAATGTGAAGTATAGTAATTGAACCAGTGTAAAACATATCGAAAGTCTTATTGGTGACACCAAATGATGTTGTTTAGGTTTTTAAAATATCATAGGCACAAAAGACTGCACATATGTGTGCATAATGGCAGTGCCAAGCTAATTAGAAACAGAATATGTAAACTACAAACATTTGTAGCATCAATACACAGGTCAGTCTATTTAAATGACACTGACCAGTAGTATAGTACAATTAGATTCTGTTGAATGAAAAGGAGTGATATTCAAACATCGTGCTACTGGCAGAAGCAGCAGTTTTCTATTTGGTTTCTAAATATGCATAGTCATTGTAATAATTTGGTCCAGAATTATAGTAATTTGGTACATATCCAAAACATGTGGCTGGAGCTTCATGGCAATGTCCCCAGTTTGGATCTTGCCCTGGAAACATTTTAGACAATTCTAAACAAGATAGATGTGCTCGCTAAAAGATTTTAAGTTGAATAATTGAATGTTTTGCACATATGGAACTAGAGTGAATTCTGTGCATGGCTGCCTTCCACTCCTTTTCTGAAATGTTGTGTGAGAGATCCTTTTCCCATTGTACTCTGGGATCTTTAAAAGGAAGGGACTTTAAAATGGTTTTATATATTATAGAAATGCTGTCTGAATCCTCAAGACTGATCAATATATTTCTTGTGGCATAGAAATAGGTGGGAGCTGAGGAAAATTGGGCAGATTTTATTTAGCAAAGTTTCTAATTTGGAAATAGTGGAAAAATTGTGTTGATGTGAAGCTAAATTTGGAGTGTAATTATTTGTAAGATGCAAGACATTATTTATATACAGATCTCTAAATCATTTAATCCCATAAGTTTTTCAAAACATTAAAAACTGTTTGAGAGGTTGGAGGTGGTTATCATGTAGAGGTACCACAGACAAAATATTCTCTAACTTGAAGAGCTTCCTACAATGGTTTATTTTCTGAGTGAATGAAGGACAATATGGTTGTTAATATATTGATGATACCTTGTATTTGCTGGTGTACAAAGCAAAGAATATAAAGAAGTATTGCAGGATTTCATTTCTAACCATCCATCCATTTTCCAACCCGCTGAATCCGAACACAGGGTCACGGGGGTCTGCTGGAGCCAATCCCAGCCAACACAGGGCACAAGGCAGGAACCAATCCCGGGCAGGGTGCCAACCCACCGCAGGAGAATTTCATTTCTATTGCGGACCAAAATAGTGTGTGTTCATCTAATTGTGTCAATGTCCAGTTTTTTATAGCTTCTATATTTGCCGCCCATTAATAAAAGTAGGTAGAGCCATGCCACCTTCTGATTTAGGTCGTTGTTGGGTCACTCTTTTGATGTGTGGATATTTTTAATCTAATTTCTTAAAAAAATGATTTGCTAACGTATATGGTGATGTTTTGAAATTGAAACAAAAGCTTACAGAGGATATTTATATTGATGGTACACATCTTGTTTAGGTTTTTCCATGCAGACAACAAAATTTTGTTGAAAAAGTGCTTTATATTTACTTGTGATTTTTACCTCTAGATATTTAAATTGATCAGCAATGATAAAAGGGAAGGTGTCCAATCTAATGTTGTTCGCTAGAGAATTCACTGGAAAAAGCACACTTTTGTTCAAATTCATTTTGAATCCAGATATCTTTTGAAATTCTGCTAGTGCAGTTAGTGCTGCATATACAGAATTTTGTGGGTCTGATATATTCAGTACCACATCATCTGCATATAGTGATATTTTCTGTTTAAATCTATCTCTGAAAATCCCCTTTATCTTTGATGCATTTTGAAAAAGTGAACAGCCAATGGCTCAATGGCGATTGCAAATAACTGTGGTGACAAGGGGCATCTTTGTCTAGTACCGCATTCTATTTTGAAGTAGTCTGAAATAATGATAATACAAATTGAAGCTTCTGGGCTGGTATATACTAGTTTTGTCCATGCACATATGTTTGGGCCAAACCCAAATTTATGCAATGTGGTGAATAGGTAGTCCCATTCAACCATATCATATACTTTTTCTGCATCCAAAGATAATAAGATCTCCGGGTGAATATATTATATTAAATAGGCGTCAAAGACTGGAAACTAATTGACTACCTTTAATAAATCTGGTTTGGTCTTGTGATATTACTGAAGGGTACACATTCTCAATCCTGCAGGCTAGAGCTTTGGAGAGTATCTTGAAATCATTATTCAGAAGTAAAATTGTTCTATATGATGCACATTGTAATAAGTCCTAATTAATGCTTGCTGAAAAGTAGAATTTTATTGTCTCTAGCTTTTATAAATGTTGATGATAAAAGGGGAGCTAACTTAATTGAATTTTTTTTATAAAATTCAGGGTAGCCATCAGGACCTGGTGCTTTCCCTCTCTGAAGTGAGTCTATAACGTTGAGTAATTCTGATAATGTCAGAGGTTTATCCAATCCCTCTGCACTGAGAGTATCTAGCGGTGGTATATGTAATGTATCAAAAAACACATTAGATTGTGTCTTGTATTCTTTACACTGAGTAGAATAGGGGTATTTTCCGTACGTTGCTTAAATCATCCAAGATCAGATGCCTCATCTTGGATGAGTTAATGCCAGTGAAACTCATCCGGGATAAGTCGGTTTTTCAAACGCAGCCGTGTAGTAGATTAGTTTAGCTGGATCTAATCATCTGAGATGAATGCACGCGCCCGCGCTGAGTGAAAGCACATATATATTGAGTCTAGAAAACATGATCAGCAAGTCTTTGATAGGCTGTAACAAAATGACGAAAGAACGGGCAATTTTTTTTTTTCATACAAGTGGAGCAAGACCTTTCATTCGAAGGACATGAAGAATTTCAAGATTTAATATGCACAAGGGGTAAAACTGCAAAAGCAGCCCAAACCAGAAAAGACAGCTGGCAAAAAGTGGCCGACAAATTAAACGCATGTGCATTGTACTTACTGAAAGCAGCATTTCATTTCCTATGTGTCAGATTAATTATTATTTAATATGTCATAATTCCAGATCAAACGTGAGCACAAGGAGAACACGGGAACAGGTTAAAGTGAAGTACAAGAATATACTTCAAACTGGTAAATATTGGTATATAACTATTTAAAGAATTGTTGACATAAAGAATCATATATAATGTAAAGAACATTAATTTTAAAGCTAATAAGAAGGCGGACAAGCAAGAAACAGGTGGAGGTCCATGTGGTCCAGGCCTAATCCCTGCAGAAGAGCTGGCTCTCCAGCAAAATGCCCATCGCCCTGTTTCTGAGGGCATTCCACGGGGAAGCTCCTCCTCAGAACCAGTGGCAGGATGCAGTGGTCACTTCATTTCAGGTAAAGGATGGTCATTGCATCCTTAATGTGTGCCATAGGTATGTTCCATGTAGCCCTCTTTTTTTGTTGGGTCAGTTGCAGGGAATGTCATATCCCTAGAACCTGTGTCTGACCAACGAGATATTGACAAAGGTCAAATATTTGATGAAGACACTGTGTCTGATTATTCATCAGGAGGAGAGGTACATTTTCGAAATAATGTTTGATCAAACTCGACTGTGATCAGTCCCATGTGCCCCAATCACATTTGGAAATCCTGAGTAATGAGAATGTTAGGCTGATTGTGAGATTCTTTATGGAATTGTGGGTGTTTTTACCTGTGTGTTGCCTACCTGCAATGGCATGAAATGCCTGTTTTATTGTCTGCACACGCAGGTGTCCAGGAAACACTATGAAAACCCGAAGGAAATATTTCAGAGCCAAACAGACTTTACGAATTGCCTGGCAAACTGCACTTTTAGATAGATTTTCCGTATCGCCTACAGTATATAAAAAAAATGCCGCTTGCAAAAAACCTCAAAGCAATGCATACTGTGTGTGGTTGTGAGAGCCCGACTTCGCCGAGTTTGACTTTGAATATAAGGTCCTAATAAATTTTTGAGGTACAATATTCCCCCTCGGCTAAAGCGGTATCTTTCGAAAAGAATTTCCTCCGGGAGCAACAAAGGATCTTGCCGATCGCGCAAACTCCTTTCTATATGAAATTGTCTTCTTATAATTTGTGTACCGATATTCATTCATTATCGGCGAACTTGTGACTAAATGAATTCCACGCATGGATACTAATTAAGTGTGTGAGCTAATCCTTGTATACATCGAACAAACCTGCTCTGAGCAGGTTTGAGGATTAGGATGTGTTGCTATGACAACACTTCCAGCAAGAGTTTCAAAAAACCGACAAATTCAGGATCATGCCAAATCGTCAACAATTACATCCGGCTAAATGTGTAATCCACAAACGTAAAAATACCCCTTAGGTCTCTAAATGTGTGCCTTACATTTTTATGGTCAATGATTTGATCTCTGTCTGTGTTGGTGATTACTGATATTGCATTGCTTCCTACTTGTGGATTTGTTGAGGTAAAATCTTATTAGCCTTCTCTCCATTGTCATAGTAATGATGTCATGATTTTAAAATTAGTTGTTTCCGTTTCTTTTGTTTTTGTTTTTTAAGAGGTAGAGTTATGATTGCAAAGCCTGTCTTTTCCTATAAAGTGCCTCATTTGGAGACCTGGCGTGTTCTTGATCTATTCTGGTAATTTCACTGATTAACTCTGAGGCCTTCTTGGTTTCCAATTTATTTTTGTAGTAGAAGTATGAGATGATCTGTCCTCTTAAAAATGACTTCAGAGTTTCCCAGAGTATTCCTGCAGAAACATCTGAGGATGCATTTGTCTCTAAAGAAGAGTCAACTTGCGTTGATATAAATTCTGTACAGTTCTTGTCAGCTAATAACAGAGGGTTAAGATGCCAGCTGCAAGATGAGTATGTGGGGCATAGTGATTTGAGCTCCATGATCAGAGGGGTGTGGTCGGAGATAACAATAGCATCGTACTTGAAAGATTTGATCGTGGGCAAGAAATTGTTATCTATAAAGAAATAATCAATTCTTCAGTAGCAATGATTTACTGGTGAGAAACTGGAATATTCTCTTAACTATGGATTTAGAAATCTCCATTGATCTGATAAGTTATAAACTGTGTGATTATCTTTGCAGTTTTAGATGATATCACCCCTGTAGTTGAAGATCTATCCAAGTCTGAATTTAAAACACAAAGTCTCCGGCCATTATAATTTTATGAGTGTTCAAGTTAGGAATGGATGCAAATTTGTTTTGGATGAAGTCTCTATCATCCACATTGGGTGCCTAGATATTTATCAAAATCACTTTACAGTTAAATAAATTAGCCATCCCCATCACATATCGCCCTTCAGGATCAGATACTACATCTGATACCTTTAAATGAAATTGTTCTATGAATTAAGATTCCCACACCTCTAGTTTTCTTTGTATAGCTGGAGTGGAATATTTGGCCATTCCAGTCTCTTTGCAACCGAAACTGATTCTTGCCAATTAAGTGACTCTCCTGTAAAAATATTTTCTTCATCAGAGCAGTGTCAACACTGTATATGGTGGGGATGGTGCGCTGCTGACCTCAACTCGGGACGTTGTGGGTTGGTGGGGGGAGTACTTCAAAGAACTCCTCAATCCCACTAACATGCCTTCCAATGAGGAAGCAGAGCATGGGGACTCGGAGGTGGGCTCCCCCATCTCTGGGACTGAGGTCACCGAGGTGGTCAAAAAAACTCCTTGGTGGCAGGACCCCGGGGGTGGATGAGATACGCCCGGAGTTCCTCAAGGCTCTGGATGTTGTAGGGCTGTCTTGGTTGACACGTCTCTGCAACATTGCATGGACATCAGGGACGGTGCCTCTTTAAGAAGGGGGACCGGAGAGTGTGTTCCAACTACAGAGGGATCACACTCCTCAGCCTCCCTGGAAAAGTCTATTCGGGGGTTCTGGAGAGGAGGGTCTGTCGGATTGTCGAACCTCGGATTCAGGTGGAACAGTGTGGTTTTCGTCCTGGTCACGGAACAGTGGACCAGCTCTACCCCCTTAGCAGAGTCCTGGAGGGTGCATGGGAGTTCGCCCAACCAGTCTACATGTGTTTTGTGGACTTGGAAAAGGCGTTCGACCGTGTCCCTCGGGGAATCCTGTGGGGGGTGCTCCGGGAGAATGATGTACCGGACCCCCTGATAAGGGCTGTACAACCGGTGTCAGAGCTTGGTCCGCATTGCCGGCAGTAAGTTGAACCCGTTTCCAGTGAGAGTTGGACTCCGCCAGGGCTGCCCTATGTCACCGATTCTGTTCATAACTGTTATGGACAGAATTTCTAGGCGCAGCCAGGGTGTTGAGGGGGTCAGGTTTGGTGGACTCAGGATTGGGTCACTGCTTTTTGCAGATGATGTTGTCCTGTTTGCTTCATCAGGCCGTGATCTTCAGCTCTCTCTGGATCGGTTCGCAGCTGGGATGGGAATCAGCACCTCCAAATCCGAGACCATGGTCCTCAGCTGGAAAAGGGTGGCGTGCCCTCTCAGGGTTGGGAGCGAGATCCTGCCTCAAGTGGAGGAGTTCAAGTATCTCGGGGTCTTGTTCACGAGTAAGGGAAGAATGGAGCGTGAGATCGACAGGCGGTCTGTCGTGGTAAAAAAGGAGCTGAGCCGTAGGCAAAGCTCTCAATTTACCAGTCGATCTATGTTCCTACCCTCACCTATGGTCATGAGCTATGGGTATGACCGAAAGAACGAGATCGCGAAAACAAGTGGCTGAAATGAGTTTCCTCCTCAGGATGTCTGGGCTCTCCCTTAAAGATAGGGTGAGAAGCTCAGTCATCCAGGAAGGGCTCAGAGTAGAGTCGCTGCTCCTCCGCATCGAGAGGAGTCAGATGAGGTGGCTCAGGCATCTGATCAGGATGCCTCCTGGACGCCTCCCTGGTGAGGTGTTCCGGGCACGTCCAACCGGGAGGAGGCCCCGGGGAAGACCCAGGACACGCTGGAGGGACTATGTCTGCCAGCTGGCCTGGGAACGCCTCAGAATTTTCCCGGAAGAGCTAGAAGAAGTGGCCAGGGAGAGGGAAGTCTGAGTATCTCTGCTCAAGCTGCTGCCCCCGCGACCCAGCCTCGGATAAGCGGAAGAGGATGGATGGATGGATGGACGGATGGATCTTTAATTTGTGATTGAGACCTTTGATATTCCAGCTCACAAAGTTCGCTGTCTGGTCATAGGAAGATTGCTTCTGAACTTTTTTTTGTCATTTTATAGTATTAAATTAAGGTAGTACATAATTACATATTGTATGATAGCTTTAACCTTAATTTCCAATATTGCCAGGAGTTATGGCTATGAAGCCTATTGCTGTAATGGCACTTACAATTGTGGGGATAAAAACGACAGATCAGAAATAGCTTGCTTTCTTTTTTGCCTCCCCAAGTGAGGCTAGACCCCAATTCATGAAGTCCCAGTCATCTGACATGCCTAGAGGCAGAGCATATCCAGAACAAAACAAGCCCCCAAGCAGTGGTGTAGAAAGAAAAAAAGTAGAGACATCTATTGGCAATACAGTTCAAATACTATAAAACTAGAATATAATCTTGGACATGCCTGCAGAATAAACCCAATGTATGATGTTAAACAGTACCCATGAAGAAGCAGATAATGTATGACAGTACAATCCTAATACAATAAACCAAGAGTGTGATTTTAAACAGTTTCATTTTGTTTGGTATACATATATATATATTCTAAACTTTTCCAAGCTACCATAAAATATATTTTACATCCCATCATATTCATGCTTAAAGTCACAAATGCTTAATTTTCAGATAGTGTACTCTCCTCTGTGCTTTCCGAACTACAAAATATGTTATCGACAATCTTTTGTTGGGTCTGCTCATAATCTCACAAGTACATGCAAAATCATGGATTGCACAAGCATGTCTTGCGTTAATGACAGATATTTTGTGTACATGGAACCAACTGAGCCTTGATTGGAAAATGAGACTTATTCAAGAGAGGTTTACTGAGCTAAGTCTTGATTTCATAAGCATGCTTCATGGAATACAACCCTGGTCCCTTTTTGTTTGTTTTTTTTGATGTTCATGAAAGATAATGTTTTTAATTTCATTTACTTGGTATTTAGTTGTTTTCTATTATCTGTTTTCTTATTTTTTTAGTCATGTTGTACTATTTTTTTGTCTTTTAATAATGTTCAGTTTGTTTTGTTTATTTTGTATATTGAGTCCAAAGGGATTAGGCCTGCTGCTGTTTTAGTTATGCAATTATCTAGGACCTTTTGGATATAATTGAATAAATGATATTCATTCAGTGCTTTATTATTTTTGGGCAAGGGGTTTTATAGCTCCCCTCTTCTGGCCTTATCTGAGTTTGTAGTCCTCATGCTTTATTTTAAGAATTCAGGACCTTCTGAACCCTTTTTGTACATTTCATGCCCGATTCAGAATACTGAAGCCTCATGTAGCCCAAAAGGAAGCACACAGAACTGTCAATATTCAGTAAGGATGCTACATGCCGTCTTTTGCTTTGCCAATTTTGTCACTCGATCAACTTCATTTTGTTGTTTATACCACTGTTTAAACCGACAAATAGTAAGTTTTTTCCTTGCCTCCCCTTGGTATTCGCTGAAATTCTTCTATTTTTCCCTTGTACTTTCGCCATTGTCTTTTCACAAAAGGCTTAGGTTAAGGGCTATTTATATTGATTTGCATATGCAAAGAGGCGTAATTCTGGGAGGAGTTGGGGTGGGACAGCAGGCGCTGACTGGGATTTATGTAGCGGAAGAACGTGGAAGCTGGCGTTCGCACAGATTTATGCATCTGGATTTTTTTGTGCGTAAGCACATTTCTGCTTTTGTGCATATGTCATGTTATAGTGCAAATTCTACGCACGGCGTTACGCATAAGGCCCCTGGTATGTAGAATGGTACACTGGGTACCAATTCTCTGCAACAATAACAGTCAATTAGCTTCTGGCATTTGTGATTTCTGTCCATTTACAGCCTTGTTTGGTTTAACAGAAGGAGGGGTTCTCTGGGTGATGGGTTTTCTTCTCTGTTAGATGAGGTGTCTCTGGTTTTTATACTGTACCCCTGGCCAGATGGGCTGGTGGATTTTGTAAGAATTGTCCAGCCACCAGACTTGGATTTGGATAACTGTAGTTGCAGCTGCTGAACTTGCTTTGCTAAATGCCTTTAGTATCTCAGCCACCTTTTATTGGCCTTTCAGTTTGGACACTACCCTACCAATTATGGTACTATGAAAGAAAAAAAGAAAATAAAAGGGCAGTGTTGCCCCAGGTGGGGAAAAAAAACTATTAATCTTGTGTATTGCTGAGACGGTTTGTGGGTGTAGTAGCAGACCCTCATGGTAATAATAATAATAATACATTTTATTTATATAGCGCCTTTCTCATGTTCAAGGCGCTTCACAGAGTCGTAGAAAAAAAAAACCCAGCAGGGTATATGTAACATTGGATACAATTTTTTTCCTGAATAGAACAATGAAACAGATAATAAAGCATCAAATAGAATAAAGGACAATAAACCAGAGTAAAATACTAAATTCAATACTAAAAGAAAAACATAACAAATAACCTAATTTGTGATATAACAGATACACAAATTATCCTGAGCACCTGGACAGAGAGGTAAACTGAAAGAATGGGCAGAATGTTAAGTTAAGTTAAAAGCCTTCCTAAATAGATGAGTTTTAAGTTGTTTTTTAAAAGAATGAATGGAGTCAGCTGATCTAATTAATTTTCGGGATGTCATTCCAAAATCTGGGTGCTATGGAGCTGAAGGCCCTGTCACCCATAGAGTGCAGAGTAGTGTGAGGCACAACAAGATTACCAGAATCAGAGGACCTTAGTAGGCGAACAGGAGCATAATGATTTAGAAGGTTACTGATGTAGTCCGGTGCGAGGCCATTTAAAGCTTTGTAGGTTATTAATAGAATTTTATATTCAATCCTGTAAGATAGAGGGAGCCAGTGTAGGCGAAGCAGGATGGGTGTGATGTGCTCACTGTTGCTGATTCGTGTAAGGACTCTTGCAGCAGAATTTTGAATCATCTGGAGCTGTGATATAAGATTAGAAGGGGCACCTGCCAGCAGCGAGTTCCAATAATCAATGCGGGATGTGATAATAGCATGGACAAGTTTCTCAGCATTACAAAAGGAGAGGAATGAGCGAACACAGGATAAGTTTCTTAATGTGGTTTATGTGGGCAGAATAAGAAAGGGAGGAATCAAAAACCAAGATTCCTTGCATCAGAAGAAGGTCTGATGAGATCACCGTCAAGAGTGACTGAAAAGATGCTAATTTTCTTAAGTAGCACTTTAGTGCCAATTTGCAGGAATTCAGTTTTGTTGCAATTTAATTTTAAAGAGTTCTGCTCCATCTAGGTTTTAATTTCACTGAGGCAAGTTGTTAGCTAAGAAAACTCTGATGAAGTTGCACTTTTGACATTGAAATAGAGTTGAGTGTCATTTGCATAAAAATGATAACCCAATCCATAGCTACAAATAATATGGCCAAGGGGAAGCATATAAATACAGAAGAGAAGTGGTGCAAGGACAGAGCCTTGAGGAACTCATTGTGTGACTGGCGCTGAGCTGGATCTGCTGTTGCCAAGACTAACAAACTCTTGCCTATCAGTCAGATAGGACTTGAACCACTGGAGGGCAGTGCCAGAGATACCCAGCATGTTCTCCATTCCAGACAGTAGAATGTTATGCCTGACAGTGTCAAATGCTGCACTGATGTCTAACAGAATTAATATGTTGGTTTGTCCAGAGTCTGCTGCCATAAGCAAATCATTGGTTACCCGAAGAAGAGCAGTTTCACAGCTATGCTGCACCCTGAAATTAGACTGAAAGGGTTCCATCAAATTATAAGAGGTTAAGTAATTGGTGAGTTGGGAGGCTACAACACACTCAAGAACTTTTGCCAGAAAAGTGGGAAATAGGCTGAAAATTGTTAAGATCGTCACCATCAAGACCAGACTTTTTTAACATGGGGGGTACAGAAGCGATTTTAAAAGTGGGTGGCACAAACCCAGTGTCGAGGGATGTATTGATTATTGTCGTAACAGTCAGGATTATGGCATGAAGGCAGGATTTAAGAAGTGTGGTGGGGATGGGGTCAGGTACACAAGTAGTTGGCCTCATCTTACAAAGCAGGTCATTTACAAATGCTGATGTGACTGGTGAAAATTTAGAAAAGGAGCTGGATGGAGTGGGAACACAGGTAAGGATATAAATGGATGATGGATTTATGTTAGTTGAATTATTTAGATCTTTAATTTTATCGCGGAAAAAGTGGAGGAATTTTTCAGACTTCAGTAGAGGAGGTAATTGGGCAAAATACAGGTTGAAGTAGTTTATTAACTACAGAGAACAAAACCCTTGGGTTATCATGGTCACTTTCTTTTATTCTGCCATAATGTGTGTTGTTTGCTGCACTTAGTGCATCCCCATAAGCCCTTTGATGGTCAGAGAAAGCCTGGATGTGAACAGTGAACATTCTCTCAAGGTGTCAGCCAGTTGCTTTCATAGATCGTAGCTCTGAATTATACCATGGAGGTGAACGTTTAAAGGAAACCTCCTTATGTTTTAAAGGAGCTGTTTTATCGAGTCTTAAATGAAGGGCTGAGTTATAGTGGTCAACAAGACTATCTAGTGTTGATGGAATAGGTGAAGACAGAAAAAGATCAGAAATGGATCCAGCAAGAACAGAGGGACAGATATTTGCAAGGTTTCAGAAAGAAATTTGACTTTAATAGGTAAGAGGAGGGAGAGGTAATGAGACATTGAAAAGCACTGCTTTATAGTCAGAGAGTCCCAAATCACTGCTATAAGTGTTGCCAACAGATAATCCAGATGTGCTGATCAGGTCCAGTATATGACCACCATAGTGGGTGGGAAAATCAACATGCTACACCAAGTCAAAACAGTCCAGTAAGAATGACTCTCTGGGAAAGTGAACTTAAGTGGGTTAATAATTCAGTCAGATTAGATAACAAACAAGCATTGTATTTCAGGGGACAATAGACAACAATAAGTAAGACAGGACCAGATTTTGTTATTAGCGTAGAGGACAGACAGGTGTTCTTCCAACTCAAAAATTTCCAAAGTGTGGAGAAAACAGACATACATGTTATTCATGGTTAATGAAATACTAGTTACACCTATACCATGCCATTTTCTAAGGCCACTTAATCTCCTGAGAAGTATTGTGGGGAGCTGTAGCCTATCCCTGCAAGCACACAGCACAAGACAGGGACAATCCCTGAACCAGGTACCAGTCCATCACAAGGTGAACACACTAACATACACAGTAAACACACACTAGAGCCAATTTAGCATTGCCAGTCCTCCTAACCTGCATGACTCTGGACTGTGGGAGAAAACCCACGCAGACAAGGGCAGAACTGTGGTCTCCTTATTGTGAGTCAGTAGTGTTTATTAATGTGGAGAGTTTATTAATCTCTTTAGTGTTACATTATTTCTTGAAAAAACATGTAAACAGCATTACATTTTTTTAGCTTGAAAAATTACATTTTTATTAACTCTCATGTTTCTACTATAAAACTTTCAGTTTCACCCTCCCTTTTCAATTTCATGGACTAAAGACAGATTCACTTCATCATAACAGCTGATGAAAGGCTTCTCAACATAATTGCTTGTATCACTGTCAAGAGCATGCAACACCTGGGCTGCTGAAAAACGTTTCTTACCAGATGCCATTATATTATTACAAAGACATGCCTACACCATTGCCAAGGTAACGCTTGGGTCTAATGCTGTTAGCACTTTTACAGCCTGTATAATCCTTAGGTCTAACTCTAGGGAGGTTAATAATAAAATAAAATGATTTTTCAACACCTAAAGTGAAGCAAAATTAAAATTAGTAACATACATTTGCATATCCATATTATAAAACAGGGCGGCACGGTGGCGCAGTGGGTAGCGCTGCTGCCTCGCAGTTGGGAGATCTGGGGACCTGGGTTCGCTTCCTGGTTCCTCCCTGCGCGGAGTTTGCATGTTCTCCCCGTGTCTGCGTGGGTTTCCTCCGGGCGCTCCGGTTTCCTCCCACAGTCCAAAGACATGCAGGTTAGGTGGATTGGCGATTCTAAATTGGCCCTAGTGTGTGCTTGGTGTGTGGGTGTGTTTGTGTGTGTCCTGCGGTGGGTTGGCACCCTGCCCAGGATTGGTTCCTGCCTTGTGCCCTGTGTTGGCTGGGATTGGCTCCAGCAGACCCCCGTGACCCTGTGTTCGGATTCAGCGGGTTGGACAATGGATGGATGGATGGATATTATAAAACAATGAATGATACATCCAGCTTCCAAACCCACTTATTCAGAGCAGGGTTGAGTGGAAGCTGGAATCCATCCCAGCAAGCATCAGATGCAAGGTCAGGAACTATCCTAGTCCATCACTGGGTGAACCCACACTTGCACATAAACACATACTAAGGTTAATTAACATTATCAATCCACCTAATCTGCATGTCTTTGGATTGCGAGAGGAAACTGGAGCCCCTCCCCAGAGGAAGCACATGCAGAAAGGGAACATGTAAACTCCATGCTGGAAGCAACCAGGGCATGAACCACCTAGAGCAGGGGTGGGCAAAGTCATTCCTGGAGGGCCGCAGTGGCTGCAGGTTTTTGTTCCAACCCAGTTGCTTAATTAGAAAACAATCCTTGCCAATAATTTAATTTCATAGCTTGTTAGTGCTTTAACTCTGCTATATCAAGTCATTCTCATATCCTAGATTTTTTTTTCCATTCTAAGTATATCATTCAAATACTTTGAAGTGTAAAACGGATGAGTAATTCTCAGTCCTTCACTTTTTTCTCTTCTCTTTCCTTCCAAGTATTTAGTTAAACCAAATAATGCATGATAAATACACACAGATGTAAAGGGTAACAAGCAAAATTGATAACTGCTGGTTTCTTTTGTCATTTGCATCTTATTGCTAATAAGGAGCAATTAAAAACCGAGAATGCAGCTGTTTAAGACTTAAATAAGCAATAAGGGTTCAAAATCTTAATGAGGGAGATAACTAAAATGAAGCAGAAGTGTTACTTGAGCAATAAGTGCTTCTTATTAAACAATTGGGTTGGAACAAAAACCTGCAGCCACTGCGGCCCTCCAGGAATGACTTTGCCCACCCCTGACCTAGAGTCTCCATAATGCAAGGCAGTAGCACTACCACTGTGTCGCCGTGCCACCCACCAGGAATGCTGCTTAATGTAATTAACATACCAATTAAAATTTCTGCCCATTCATTGCAAACTAATATGTGGTCCATAAGTAAGAAAAAGTTTCAGCAAAAGTACAGATACAGAAATGTAAAAAAAAAAGAAAAAAGTTAAAATAATTTAATAAAGTAATTATCAACTACTGATAGACATATGCATAGTATGAGTAAAATTACAGACCAGTGACTAATTGATAGTAAGATTGTATTTTTTACATTATGCAAATTAAAGTTATTTGAAAGGAGTTAAAGCAAATTGATAGTATTTTTCAAACATCTTTGTTCCTTGTGATTATCACTGCTTTCCATTTTTGATTTTAAAGGAACCCAAGATGGCCATTACTTTGTTACATCATATGGGTGTAGTCACATTGAATAAAGGACATGACAGTGTGCTAGGCCTGTGATGTCACTGAGGCTTGGTCACATGGCCTTTTCAGCCATTTTGGAAGACTATATAAGCTGTTCTAGAGGCAAGGTCTGATTCCTACGTCTTCTTATTTTTTTGTTTGTGTGTTTAGGGGAAAGAAGGAAGACTCTTTCACTTTGAGATTCAATTATTTGTGTTTTGTAGTATTTTTTTATCTGCTTGTTCCTTTTTTTTGTTGTTGTTGTTTTAAAAAATTTTAGCTGCTTAGCTTTTCTGCTTGTTGAAAGCTATTGTCATCTTGTTTTGTTCAGCATTGTGGTGCTTTAATGTCCATTAAGGAGTTAGTTGTGTAGGCAGCTACACTATGCTGAATGTTTGAGTCAGAGGGTGAAACAAACTCTTGCAAGCTCACCATTGATCATGCATTAGCATTCTTTATTTCAAGCTAATAACGGGGCTTTGTGTTGCTCTTCCTTTTTCTGCTGTTTTTGTGGAACTTACTTGGAACACGATTGCAGAAATTAATATTGCAATTGGAATTAGTTATTGAGCACAAAGGAATAAATAACAACATGTAAGAAATGTTAAAAGTTCTTTTACACATTGAGATACAACGAAAATAAAGCTCATGTTTAAGATTTCTTTTAAAAAGTTGGAAATGTTACTGCTTGATCCACTGAGTAGAGTTACCATGAAAACATCTTAAGCTTTCCAAAATCCAAGATGTTATTAATTACATAAAAACAGAAAAGTCAAAGATCCTTGTGGCTATACAGTTGATTTTAAAAAAAAAAATGCTAGTTTTGTTTAAGGAGGCTAAAAACCTTTGTTTGTCTAGTGTTACATATTCTCCTGCACCATCTGGGTCTATTGATGTCAATTGATGCCTGTTGACTGTATTTACTGTGTGTAGGTTTGGGTTTTGACCTAGCCTATGTGTATAGATTAAATAATTCCAGCCCAGAAGTCTCTGTCATAAAAGTAATCCAAATTCTGACTTTTTTTTAAATTTCATTTTAGAATGTAGTACCAGACATGGCAATTTGTTTATATTAATAAGTAGCTACCTGTCTACTACGGGTTGAAATCAAAGTAATCAACATAAACCTCAGTGTTAATATTTGCAATGCACATGTCTCTGTTAGATATCTTTTGGTGTGGGCTTTGTAAAAGCAGTGTTATTTGTAATGTGCCATCATTTGGAATGACAAATGCAATACATTTTATTACTAATAAATGTTTGTGATGTGCCATGTTTTTATAATGACAGACATAGCAATTGGGCAGATAGACACGTGGACATTTAACTTTTTATTAAGGTGTATTTCTTGCTGTATGGATTATTAATCCATGTTCTTCAGTCACTCCGAGTTGTATTGAATTTATGGGAAGAACTCTGTATGATTTCCGCATTCAGAATTAACTCGCATAATAGCATGTTTGCAGTATAGTCTTCCTCATCTGATTAAGTTAGATGCACATACACTGCAACTATCTTATTTACAGTATTTATTGCTTTTACATACAGATTTCTTGAAATTTATCCATAAAACCCAGCGTTTACTATATTGAATTATATCATCACTTAGTGTCTGGCAAGTCCTTAATGAATTTTTTTTTTTAGTTTTTATTTATTACCACACAATATCATTAGATTTGCTGGATAAGATTAATTCTAATGCAGTTCTATACAAAATAGTACTTCCTACAATTTGAGGAAATTGCAAGGTAAAAGAAAAAGCACTGGTGATCCATAGGAGTAATAAATTAGCATGAGGCACCAAAATACATTTGACATGCTATTTTTTTGTTTGTTCAATGCTATTAAAAGTGAGTCTTTCTTGACTCCAACCCAGACCATTTAGTAATAATGTTTCAGAAACACATGTCAGTTGCTTAGGTTTTCTCCATAGTGAAAGACCATATTTGTTAAAATGTTTAAGCTTTTTTCACTGTTGGACACAGTCCTTTAAATTTTAAATGTGATGTTCCATTTGACAAAGCCTTGGATTTTATTCACCAAAAATGGTTCTTCTCAAAAAAATTACTTTTTCTGTTTGTCTTTTATTTTTAACAAAGGTGATATTTTTAGAACCCAGATCTATGAAAAAGTACATTGCCATAGTAGAACTGACAACTGGTATTGTATTGAAAAAAGTAAATTTTTTTTTTTTTTTTTTTAATTCTGTTCTGTGCCATCTTATTCAAAAAGAAATGTAGTTTTTTTCCTCAGTTGGGGCCTAATTTTTAAGCCAGTTTCATGATATATAAGTTCTCTACTGTCAACTGCATATTTTTTTTTTTTTTGCCATGTTTTCTAAAATTAGATTATTTCATGAAATTGTTATCATAGGCTGTGGCAATATGTGCAGTTACGGCATAGTTTTTGAAAGGTGCAGCTATGAAGGCCAAGTCAAATTTTTTAGTATAGCTGTGACAGTAGAATTCCTAGTGTGTTGTCGATTTTTGAAAAGCAAACGTATAATTCGGTCAGTTAAAAACGTATTCTCCTTGACACTCAAAAGTCAAATGTTGTGGGTATCCTTAATTTCTCAGAAGATACTAAAGATACTATTTGTCACAAATGGTTATCAAAGTAAATGGCAGTTTTACATTGCATAGAGAATTTTTTCAGCATACATACTTACTGTGACTTTCCAAATCCTATCTCACATCTTAATGGGGTTTTTCCTCACTCTCAACAAACTAAACAACGAATACATGCACAAACTAGGTAGTTTCCTGTTTGAGGAGTATTCTATTGGCATATAACCAACCTCCAGGCATCCACATGTATGTACAGTAAGAACAGAAATGTGTTGATGTGGCATTGCAAAAGTGAAAAAAAAAAAAACCTTTATATTTAAAATGCAGTAAATGATCATGATTATTTATATACAGTATTTTAATAATTACCCCTAAATGATTCTCTAAGGTCATTACATCAGATTAATATTTATATTACTGATGCATATACACTAGAACAGGGGTGCCCACACTTTTTCGGCTTGCGAGCTACTTTTAAAATGACCAGGTCGAAATGAGATATATTTTATGTATAACGTGTAAAAAAAAAAAAAAAAATAAAATAAAAATAAATAAATTAATTAATTAAATAAATAAATATATATAATACACATAATATGAGCGTTTTGTGCTTCTTTACAATATATATTTTATAAAGGTTTGTGATTTCTGGCCCCGTATGCTGTAGAAAACGATGAAATATTGTACAAATACTTATACAACAGGCATTCATAACACAGCCCACCATCATGGAGGATGGGGGAACATTCATCCATTTCCGGTCCCTCAAGATAAATGGACTGATGGGAAGGAACCGTGATGGATGCTGGGATTGCTGACGTCATCGGGGTGAGACAGAGGGAAGGCGGAAGTGGTGTATTGTTTTGAAGTGTTCAGGTGGATTCATGGCGGCGGTGCGTCTTTCTTTCTGTAGAAACAGAGAGAGAGAGGTTAGTACCCCGCCATTCCCGTCTGACATACGATGTCGCGTCACATTTTGGGTCGTTCTGCGGCTCCCTAATCGGGCATGCGTGACATGACCCCACCCCCCTCAGCCCAGACCCATCGGGTCGGGCGGACCGAACCGAGAGGTCGTGAACCCGGGAGAGGGCATCAGCATTGGCTTGAAGGGGACCTCGGCGATAAGTGACGGTAAACTTATAGGACTGCAGGTCCAAAAACCACCTGGTGACTCAGGGGTTCGACTCCCTGTGCAGGGCCATCCACTGGAGAGCAGCATGGTCCGTCACCAGGGTGAACTCCCGACCCAGCAGGTAGTACCGCAGATGAGTCACCGCCCACTTAATGGCCAAGGCCTCCCTCTCCACCGCCGCATACCTGGTCTCTTGGTCCAACAGTTTCCGGCTCAGGTATATTACGGGGTGTTCGGCACCGTCGACGCTTTGGCTCAGCACGGCACCCAGGCCTGTGTCCGAAGCATCGGTCTGGAGAATGAAAGGTAAGGAGAAGTCAGGAGTGTGTAATATAGGTGCCGATGTCCGGGCCTTCTTTAGGTCACTGAATGCTTGTTCCGCTTTATTGTTCCATACCACATACACAGGAGCCCCTTTCTTTGTGAGATTGGTCAAGGGTGCTGCTCTTTCGGAGAAACGAGGAACAAACCAGCAGTAGTACCCCGCGCAACCCCAAGAAGGCTTGGACCTGTTTCTTGGTTATCGGAGGGGGCCATTCAAGGATGTCTTTTATTTTGGAGCATTGTGGTTTCACTTGTCCCCATCCCACTAGGTAGCCTAAATACTTGGCTTCCCTCAAGCCGAAGAAACACTTGCGGGGATTGATGCGGAGGCCGGCCTTCGCTAGTGTGGCGAGAACAGCATACACCTGCAGTATATGTTCCTCCCAGGTGCCGGAATAAATGACCACGTCATCCAAGTAGGCGGCACAGTAGGACTGGTGGGGCCGGAGCACTCTGTCTACCAGATGTTGGAAGGTCACGGGGGCCCCGTGCAGTCCAAATGGGAGGACCTTATACTGCCAATGTCCACTAGGGGTACTAAACACTGTTTTCTCCTTGGCGGATGCCATTAAGGGAATTTGCCAGTACCCTTTAGTCATGTCCGAGGTAGTCAAGTATTGTGCCTTGCCCAGGCGCTCTAATAGGTCATCCACCCTGGGCATGGGATAGGAATCGAATCTGGAGACCTGGTTCAGACGTCTAAAGTCATTGCAGAATCTCCAGGAACCGTCAGGCTTACAAACGAGGATGATAGGACTGGACCAGGGACTATAACTCTGTTCAATGACATCCATGTCTAACATCCTCTGGATTTCAAGTTCCACCTCTGTTCGCTTTGCCTCCGGGAGGCGATAGGGTCTCTCCCTGACTACCACTCCCGGCTCGGTAATGTCGTGCTCAATCAGCGAAGTACGGCCAGGTGACTTGCTGACCACTTTGGGGACGGCTCAGACCGCTTGTTCCAGCTCCTGCTGTTGTAATGGTGTTAGGTCTGGACTGAGGTTAACGGCTGGTTTTCCTGCGAAAAGGGAGAGGGCTGTACCGGAGGGTGGAGCCTCGTCCCGATCTCTCCACGGCTTTAACAAGTTCACGTGGTACACCCTCTCGCTCGGTCGACGATTCGGTTGTTTCACCAAATAATCTACCAGCCCCTTTCGTTCCTTTACCTCATAAGGGCCCTGCCAATGGGCCAGTAATTTGGAGTGGGACGTGGGCACGAGCACCATCACGCGGTCCCCGGGTTGGAATTCCCTGAGGACAGCATTCCTATTATAACACCGGGCTTGCGCTGTTTGAGCATGAATCATGTGGTCTTTTAGAATAGGCCGAATTTTGTTCATTCTATCACACATTTGCGCGATATACTCCAAAATATTATTGCTGGGTCGAGCCTCCTCTTCCCAGCCTTCCTTTAGAATATCTAAAAGTCCCCGGGGTTGGCGTCCATATAGGAGTTCAAAAGGGGAAAAACCCGTGGAGGCTTGTGGCACCTCCCAGTAAGCAAAGAGCACGAAAGGTAAAGCTCGTCCCAGTTTCTACCGTCCGTGCTGACTACCTTGCGTAACATCTGCTTAAGCGTCTGACTGAAGCGCTCTACCAAACCGTCGGTTTGCGGGTGGTAGACAGACGTGTTCAGATGTTTAATACGGATTAACTTCGCCACCTCCCTGAACGTATCCAAAGTAAAGGGAGTACCTTGGTCCGTGAGGACTTCTTTAGGTATTCCCACTCTAGAAAAGAGTTTGACTAATTCCTGTGCGATATTCTTCGAATTAGCGGAGCATAAGGGCATCGCCTCTGGATACCGAGTTGCGTAATCCACCATGACCAATATATATTTCTGGCCACGGTTCAAAGGTTCAAGGGGACCAACAAGATCAATACCGATCCTTTCAAAGGGAATGTCAGTGAGGGGAATAGGAACCAGAGGAATGCGGTCCTTCCTAGGTATCTGACGGGTCTGACACTCCGGGCAGGACTGACAGAAGCGTCGGACCTCCTCGTTTATTCCTGGCCAATAAAACAGCAATTTGATTCTCTCCAGCGTCTTTTCGGTTCCCAGATGGGCACCCAGGAGATGGGAGTGTGCTATTTCGCAGACCTCCCACCGGAAAGTTCGCGGTACTAACAACAACTTCCTTACTCCACCTTCGTGATTCGCGACCCGATATAACAGATCATTTTCCAACACAAAGTAGGGCTCCGGTGGCAAGGAACTGTCTGACAACTGGCCATCTACTTAAACAATTGCATTCCGGGCAAACTTCATGGAATCATCATTCCACTGTTCTTTTAAATGACGCGGGGGTATACTGGAACTGATTAGCTATAGAGTCTAAAGGGTCCGCATGTGTAGGAGCGCTACTGGTCCCCTGGCTTGTGCCCTCGCCCAGGTTTTCTTCCGGGTCAGGGTCCGACGCCAGAGAATCTTCCCCCCCGGTCACTGTCGTCATCATTGTTCGCCTGTGTGCACGCCGTGGGAGCCACGGGGATGGTGCCTCACCCACCCATAACAAGACCCAATTTAGCCCCAGGAATGGTTTTCCTTCTACCGCTGTTATTATATGACCAGTCGTGTCCCAAAATGACTGGAAAAGGAGGCTCGGGCAACACCGCGACCGTCATTTGAGTCAAGCCACTTTTCCAGGATATAAAACATTTCGCGAACCTATAAGACTTGGTCTCCCCATGAACACAAGTTACACTTACATGCTGATGAGCCACTGTTGCGGTAAAACGTAACGGCGAGCAACAATGGTTATGTTACTGCCGGAATCGAACAATGCAGGCACAGAATGACCATTAATTATAACCACTCCCGTATTAGGTATAGCCATAGGGTTTGACAGAGCACAATACCTCTCCGAAGTGGCCCAAGTGCAGTCCATTGGCTCCTGTTGCGGTTGATAGAGAGGGCAGGCAGGCAGCAGGTGACAGAGGTCCCCACACTTGAAACAGCACGGCGGACCCGGTCTTTCTCGGGGCTTCGCCGGAGCTTCTGCCGTGCAACGGGTGGGCTCGGGGTGGCTGGTCCGTCCCTGTCGGGCACCACGAGCCGGCTTTTCCAACCCCCCCAGTTCGGTGGACCGCGAGCTGACGCTCCAGGACCTCCAGGAGGCCTTTCATATCCTTATAGGGATGTCTACGGACCTGCTGGGTGAGGTATCCTGGCATAGCGTTCACTAACCCCTCACACGCCACCTGTTCCACTACTCGGCGTGCCTGTGGTCCTTCTGGCCTTAGCCAGGTGGGGGCTGAATGAGAGGTCAAGCTTAGCTGACATCACTTGGAATTGCTTACTGTCAATTCCTATTCAAACAGCTAGAGGAATTCTCCTTTAACTTATTCTTTTGGGAAGCTGCTTCTGCAGGTCATTGCAATTCAGGTGGTGTAGATTCATGGCTGTCAAATAGCACTTATCACAGTATAAAATGTGTTGATTTGTGGCACTTTAATCTCTTTCATTGTGACACTTTCGGTTTTCAGTATTTGTGCAAGCACACAACAGCCACAGGAAGTACAAAATGCCAACTGTCACTGTGATCTTGGGATCAACATGCAGGTGGCCTGGGCTCTTTCAAAGCTATAAGGCTTTCTATGAAAAAAAGGAATGCAGTGTGATCAGTTCAGATTTATTGATGTACAAAAAGTGCAATGGAAATCTTGTGTGTACGCTTGCCTATGTATCAGACAAGCTTGGCAGAAGTCTCTTTGTAGGCTATGTAAAATAACACCTAATATAATTGGCAAAAGGTAAACACTATTTAGGAAAAAATCTATATTTTATTATTTGAATGCACATCCAGTGGTTAAGGAACGGTCTGTGCACTTCCTATGAGTATTAACCCCTTGAATGTTTCATATTGGGTGGCATGGTGGCATAGTGGTAGCGCTGCTGCCTCACAGTTAGGAGACCCGGGTTCGCTTCCCGGGTCCTCCCTGCGTGGAGTTTGTCTGTTCTCCCTGTGTCTGCGTGGGTTTCCTCTGGGCGCTCCAGTTTCCTCCCACAGTCCAAAGACATGCAGGTTGGGTGGATTGGTGATTCTAAATTGGCCCTAGTGCGTGCTTGGTGTGTGGGTGTGTTTGTGTGTGTCCTGCAGTAGGTTGGCAGGCTGCCCGGGACTGGTTCCTGCCTTGTGCCCTGTGTTGGCTGGCATTGGCTCCAGCAGACCCCCGTGACCCTGTGTTCAGATTCAGCGGGTTGGAGGATGGATGGATGTTTCATATTTTATTATAACACTGAATTGAAGTGAATTTAATTTGCTTTTTTTGATACAGATCAGCAGGAAAAGATTCTTTAATGACTATATGAAAACCGATCTCTTCAAAGTGGTCTAAAGTAATTACAAATATGTAATGAATTGTTTGGTGTTTTTGTAAGTATTCACATTCCCTTCAAGGCAATACTCGGTAGCCAAAGCTGCTGTAACTTTAAATGATGCCTCTGGGCAAAGAATGTGGGAATTTTTTTCCCTGATTAAAAACGGAAAATATGAGGTTTGAATTGTTTTAGTGTCCATCTCTCTCGGGAAAATTAACCTGATGGTCCTATGCTGTAATTGATTCATTTTCCTGAAATAAATCAGACATAACATTCTTTGACTATTAACTTGGATACAACTCTGCTTACATTACTGTGTCAACACAGAGCACAAAAAAATACTTTTACAGAGTATTCGTGGCTGACCAGTTATCTGAAAAAATACAACCACTGCTTGTTATGTTCATAATTAACAGACACAATTTACTGGTAGCACACTGGCTGGTAGTATTACTTACCAAACATGGGAATTTAGTTTTTTTGATTCTTATTGCGACCCCAACCTAGACTTGATCTTCAACAGAGAAATGCTCACTTTTCTGTGTAAACCACCAACAGATTACTTATAACAGCATGTAGCTTCAAAGCTGAGATTCAATCACTTGTGGTTAGCACTACCTTTTTCCCTTCAGTAGTGGAGTAAACAATATTCTTAAGACGTCATCAAAATGTATATTAAAAATCTACACAGAAATTAATCCATGGTGAGAAATGTTTCCTGCTCCTGACTACATACCCTAAAAAAATGATACTTTAATACATTCACCAGCATGCAAACTTAAGTTACCTGTAAGTAGTTTTTAAATTAACCATATTGTAATTGATTTGTAATTTCTATATTAACACATTTTTTCCATTGATAAAGCAAATCCTCCACCTCCCCTGTAACAGAAGTGGGATTTTTAAAACCTTCTATTGGTTCCCTGGTTTCACCACTTGGCACTGTGAAATAAGGGATGCTACCAGCCACAGTCAAATTCTTTCAATCCCTGGGTTCTGTAATACTGACATATTTTGTAAGAAGCAGCCAAGTTTCACATTAAATCAACTATATTACTACCAGTCACAGTGGTCCCCTCAAATGCAATCTCCCCAGTTTCATTCCATGAGGCAATGCTAGGGTTAGACATCTTATGTGGACTCAATTCTGTACTTTCTCATTTTACAGAAGCCCATTTTAGTATTTCATTTAATACTAGATGTTCAGGAATAGGTTTTCCTTCTTGGGTACTTATGCATTTTTTTCATTAGGGAAAAATTGTCAGAATGCTGGAGTCCATATTTTTCTTAAGTAGAATCAAATATGTCTGCACAATGTGTACATAAAGCTTTACCTTGTCATCATCCAGTAGACCAGAATATGGAAGTATGCTTCTCATCTATCTGTTCAATTTGGATTCAGACATTATGGAAATATCTACTGAAGGAGCAGCCTTTTATTTAAGCAAGATCTTTTGCTTCTGAGGTATCATATACATTTTATTTGTATACTCTTTTATTAAGTCTAGGATGTTATTAAATTGGAGATGAACAGTACAGTTATGCCTAGAAGTGTTCCTAGGAAACAGCCACCCTGATTTAAGTCTTACTTTTTACAGATAAATTTTTATTACTGTTTCCCCCCCCAAAATGTTCCTTTGCTGCTTCAATAACTTACCTTTAACTTAGACAGTATGTTTCCTTTTAGAGTTCAGAGCGATTTTAGAAAGAGCCTTTATTAGATCATCTGAGAGCTGCATTAATTGTGATTTTTAGAATGGCATCAGAAGCATTGCAGTAAGATCTTGAGGGATGGAAGATTTTTTTTTTTCTATTCTAGTCACATGTTGACAATCTGAATATAAAAGACTTTGCCTTATCGTTTCATGATGTACACTGCGTGCATGTTTACGATTCCATGCTTTAAATGAAACATATCTGGAGTCTTCACATTCATTTCCACTATAAGATAACCACAGAGGTTCTTAGTAGCATCTTGAAACACTATCAAAGAATTTATCATGTATGGGGTGCATTAGGCCAGTTAGGGTGGTAACTTGATTGCCTTTTTTCAAAAAAAAAAAAAAAAAAAAAAGCAGTGTAACTTGTATTTAGGGTTATACTTCAATTGTTTTCTTTGAAAATGCATTTTGAAGCAAAGATGATAGATAAATTATTGTGGTGTGTATATTCTGTAAACATTTTTTCACTTGACAGTCACGAATAGCTGTTTCCGTTAGTCCTTTAAAAAAAAAAAAAAAAATTG
Organism: Erpetoichthys calabaricus; assembly: GCF_900747795.2. NCBI lineage: Eukaryota > Metazoa > Chordata > Cladistia > Polypteriformes > Polypteridae > Erpetoichthys > Erpetoichthys calabaricus. Next base: position 140,147,465 of record NC_041396.2, read on the forward strand.
ATCATGTAAGTACTCAAAGACCTTCAATAAATTTTATATGATCAAAGTTTGTGAAGAGGTCATTCTACTGCTTCTGCCAACAGCTATAAAACCAAATCACATTTTGTGGGACTTGTGAAAACACTATTTGCATTCCCCAACAGCAGTTTCACATAGCAATTTAAATCTACATTAGATTAGCCCACACATTTTTGTAAGTTTTTTTTTTTTTTTAATGAGAATCATTTAATCTAATGTATCAAATGATGCATTCAGATCTAGGCAAGTGAGAATAGATACTTTATTTTTATCATAGTTTATGGTTTAATGCTAAATGATTTTTACTAAGCCAGTTTCTATGCTATAGTTACTGTTAATCTTAAAGCCTGACTGGAATTTATCTATTATAGTGTCTATTTAAGTAGTTTTTCAACTGTATAAAGACCAATTTTTTCAATGTTTTACTTAAGAAATAAAGATTAGAAATGGGTTTAAAATTAGAACAGAGGGATCAGAACCATTTTTTGAGCAGTGACTTAAATGCAGCATTTTTAAATAAAACTGAGAAAATACCAGAGGCCAATGAACAGTTTACAATATCTAATACATCATTAACGTGTCAAATTTCTTTGAAAACAATTGATGGAATAGGAACAATAAAGGTGGATGGTATAACACTAGTCTAGTTTTTTGCAAAGTTTAGCTAAGTTTGTGTTAGCAAAATAAATTTAGATTACAAGATCTAGTGGGAGGTGAATAAATACGCCCTTATTTTTGTTCATTCTGTAGTAGACCTTGTTACCTACTTTTTCTTTAAATAAAAAAAATTGACACACCTCACACTTTCTTTCTGAGCCTTGCAGAGAGACTTTATGGCTAGTGCTGGATTTACTAACTGGTTTATAGTTGAAAAGAGTACTCTTTGATCCCCTGTGCTACTAAAATAAGAGCATCTCTCAGATCAAAGTGCTGCCTTGGATTTAGTTATTTACCTTCAGTATTTCATAGTCAACTGTTTGTTTAGTCCTCGCCAACTTTAATTCTACCTTTTCAGCATTCTTTTCTGTTTATATACTGCTTGCTTTTCTCCAAGACACTAACTTTATCTGACGTTTTTCACTTTGAGAGGAGCTATAATGCTTACCATTGACTATAGCTTGACCATGCTAATTTACATTGCCATCAGTTTGAAAGTGAACAGTGGGTTCTGACTGACTTTTTAGCATATCAGATAATTTTAGGTATTTAAATTGGGAACAGTAAGATGCTTAAGAAAATGCAGTAATAATCTGATATAGCAATCTCTTCAGTTTGTTTAATTCCCTTTAACATTACTAAGTCTAAGACAGGGGTGGGCAATTATTTTTCCAAAAGGGCCACATGAGAAATTGGAATGGTTTTAGAGGGCCGGAATATATATAATATACCTAATATATACTTAATACCTATAATATTCTTAATTAATTTCCAATATATATGATATCCCACTATAAGAAACAGGAAATGTAATATTACAATGAAAAAATGTAGAAGATATAAAATTCTATTTAATGAACAATCACAAAAACAGTTTAGAAATTTTTGCAATGTTTAAAAAAACTAACATCATAACTTAACGTAAAATAGCAGCATCAACTTACAGTAAACCAAACTGTCAAACAGTCAATCAAACAAGTGTGGAGCACAGAATTATTGCACTATTTAAGGAACATTTATAAAAACAATTTAGAAAATGTGCATTTTTTGCAGCATTTCAAAAATAGCATCATAACTTTATTAACTAGTTTTCAGTGACCAACATCCCATTAATTTACCTCAGTTCTTTTGGTGTTCAGTGAGAGAAATCTGGCCTGTTTTGGGCTTGAACAAGTGCACTGAAGTCAGGTTGAATATCTGAGGTGGATATGCGAAGGACAGCACACAAGTGATCATCACTGAGAGATGATCTGTATCTGGATTTGTTAAACTTCATCACTGAGAATGTTTGTTCACAGATGTAGGTAGATCCAAAGAGAACCAACATCCTCTGAGCATGCCTCCAAGTGTGGGAAGACTTCCTCTTTGAGAGAGGAATACAACTCTACCAGTGATACTGATTTAAAATGCTCGGCCAGTAGATTTTCAGACTGCAGATCAATGAGTTCAAGCTGGACATCACTGGGTGCATTATCCACACTATAAGTAAAGGGAGAAGAAATCATTTCACTCAACTGTTTTGAAGTCTTCAAATCTTCTTGAAAACTCACCATGCAGTGCCCCTAACATGGATGAATACTTGTGGAGGTGATCAGCTGATAGTGTCACTTCTTTTAGTGTTGGCATGTGAGTGAGAATGTTGCCCTCTAATTGACTTGAAAGAAACTTCAACTTTCTCATGAAAGCTGTCACCAAGCTCTGCATTTCGTGTGCAAAGATGCCCTTGCCTTGCAGCTTGGTGTTTAGTTCATTCATTAGTGCAGTCACATCAACAACAAAGGCCAGATCTGCAATCCAGTGTGTATCTGAGAGCTCTGGAATGTCCTTGTCTTTCTTTTCATAAAACTCCTTGATCTCTGCTCTCGGGTCCCATACTCTTTTAAGCACCTTGCCAAGACTGAGCCATCTCACAGCTGTCTGGTAGCCTATGTCACTATGTTCACTTTCATGCTCCTCTAACAGTGAAACAAACTGTCTGTGATTCAGTGCTCTTGCTCTGATGAAATTAACTATTGTAGTTACAACATCAACAACATGGCTAATTTTTAGCACTAACTTGCACAACATCTCCTGATGAATGATACAATGCAAAAATATCAATTTCTGTTCTGGGTTAATTTCAGTCACTTTATCTTGCATCCGCCTCAAAAGTCCAACATTTTTCCCCGTCAGATTTGGACAGCCATCGGTTGTAACACCTACCAGTTTGTCCCATTTTTAGTCCCAGCGTGTCCATGGATGCATTTACCTCTGTGAACAAATCACTCCCCGTTGTAGTCCCTTTCATTGGCCGCATAGCTGCCAGCTCCTCTGTCATCTCAAAGTCTTTCGTTAATCCACATACAAAGATAAGTAACTGGGCTGTATCACGGATGTCACAGCTCTTGTCCAGAGCCAAGGAAAAAAAAACAAAATTGTCTGTTTTCTTTTTCAGTTGAAGCTCCAAATTCCCCGCGATGTTCTCGACCCGCCTTGTTACGGTGCGCCTCGAGAGAGACACATTTGCAAACGCGTCTTTTTTTCTCAGGGCATATTAGCGCTAAAAACTCCACCAAACAATCTTTGATGAACTCCCCATCAGAGATTGGCTTACTGTATCTTGCAATTTTGTGGGATATTACAAAGCTGGTCATGACTGCTGCATCCCTGGATGAGTGGAGCTTTGTAAAAAATCCTTGTTGCTTTTGCAGTTTAGCTAGCAAATCTTCCGATGCTCGTGCCTGCTCTGTATCACTGAAATTCTTGTATTTTTCTCAGTGTTTACTCTCGTAAATGGCGATTCAAATTGTATTCCTTAAACACCGCTATTTGTTCTCCACACACTAAACACACAGCTTTACCTTTGATTTCATCAAATAAATATTTAGAAGTCCACGCCTTGTTAAAAACTCTACATTCTGCGTCAGTTTTTCTTTTTTTAACGTTAGCTGACATATTTAAGGGCTAAGAGCTAATTTCTTGGAAGCTGTTCAACACATTCGCTGCCGTGCATAAGCACACTGATAATTAAGAAAAACAATAGTGGCCTTCAAAATAAAAGCCGTGTAATTGTATTTCGTGCACCTATCACAAAGTAATAGATGTCGCTACACTTCTACTACGAACTCACGTGGTCCGGTCAAAGGTAGTCAGCGGGCCGGATGTGGCCCGCGGGCCGTAAAATGCCCAGGTCTGGCCTAGAGACGTACCAATTTAAGACAATTCTGAAGTTACAATTTTTGGTTTTGGGTCACTGTATTTATCCAAATGATGAATAAAAGCAACGGCTATTGAAATGTTGTCCTCATGTATAGTCATTATTATAGATAACTGCTCAGAGTAGTTATTAAAAACAAGGCATTATATTTTGGTGGATGATAAGTTGCTACTAATAAAGCTGGCAAGTTTAGCTTTAACGATTTCTGCCAGGTATTCAAAACCAGTAAAATTACCCAAACTGATTTATTTACAAATAAAACTGTTTGAGAAAGTGTTGGTTAAACCTCCACCATTTTCTCTTTAAATGTCGGACTGTAAAACATTAGTTTGAGTTTGAATTATCATTGTGCAAAGAGTAAAATAGTCCATTTTCTAGTAATAAGGTCATTCAGGAAGAACTTATTCATTACAGCTCAAACATTCAGAGAAGCCATAAATTATCTCTGATGTAAATTGCTTATGGGCTTCCAAATGGATACATATATTAAGTAGATTACTGTTATTTGCACTGCAGCACTTGTTTCTTTTAATATATCTACGTATACTTAATATTGGCTTAATCAATTGCACCTTCTTGAAGTCTAAGGGAAAATTATTACGATTTAAATCAATATTAAGATTAATAAAGTCATTTATGTAGCATGATTACTAGTTAGAGAAGTGATACTGGATAAGGCTGTTTTTATAAGTCACGGATTATCATGATTTCATCAGTTTATGACAGGGATATTGATTACATTGTGCACATTAATCCCTAGTTGTATAACCTTTTTTAATTCAATGATTACTAGTTACTTAAAATACATTTAAAAAAAAAAAAATTCCACTACCAGTTTAGCTACATTTGAAATTTATTGTATGTCAGTATTATGATCAATTTCAAATAGAACAGATTAATTACCTTAACTATATTGTCTGAGAAGACCTGCATGCCTAGAGTATAGTTCATCTCTGCTAAAAAATGCCGTCTATCCCAGAACAGATCAAAAATGTTAATGAAAACAATGCCATACTCTGTACAGAAAGACTTCAGCCAGGCCTTGAAGGAAAAATGTTTTCTGGCCATAAGGTGCATAATTCATCCATCCATCCATTTTCCAACCCGCTGAATCCGAACACAGGGTCACGGGGGTCTGCTGGAGCCAATCCCAGCCAACACAGGGCACAAGGCAGGGAACCAATCCTGAGCAGGGTGCCAACCCACCGCAGGTGCATAATTCAAATTTTGCATAATGGATTTCCCCCAAAATTACTACAGCATTTTGGTGCTGAGTGCATCTGGGTGCTTGAAGTGGAGGCCTCTGTTACCATTGGTGCTCCCATACTCTGTCCCTAGTAGGATCAGTAGTACAACAGATTCTTGCCAGCCTAGGGCATACATGGCCAGCAGGCAGTTGCTGGAGGGAGATGCCAAATAAGGATGTCATTCTACATCATGCTGTAGCTTAAGGGCTGTAAGGTACATTTAATAAATGTGAAGCTTATGTATCCATTCCTGCAAAACTATCATTTCAATTTTTGTAACACATGACTGCTGTTCTCTGTTGTATCAAATGGTTTCTCTGAGATCTTGCAGACAACAAAACAGAAGGAAAGCACTAAACCAAAATACACAGCGTCCATAGAAGACTATGCAGCATAGGACCTAATCACAACAACACAGGAAGATAAACTTAGTACCAAATCCCTCGATTATGCTACACTGACACACTGATGTAGTGTATTCTATAAATACCTTATGGACCTCATAATTTGGAGAAGGTAGTGTGGTGGAAAGTATATACTTTTGTCATAATATTCAATGTGTAATAAAGTAAATTAGTCCATCCTCATGTTCAGCATCAAAGGAGTTTTTCTCCACAATTGCTGTTAACTGTAATTTTTCTTTTCTTTTCATCCATTTTTAGGTGGCAATAAGTTTTACAAGGGTCCTAGACAATTAGCAAAACTACTATCCTTCCTAATTTACAGATGTTAAGTTCCAAATGTAATAGATGTCTATCGTCAGTTGAAGATTACAACTTTCTTTAGCGTTGTCCTTTTACACACACTTACCCAATCACCTTCATCAAGCCCAACAACTTTAGCTGCATGCTTAGTAATCTACTGCAGCTTTTCTAAAATTTTTGCTTTGTCAGACTACTAAACCTGACAATGAAGCTGAAAGTGTCAACAGGCTGGATCATACTTCAATAAAAGGATGACATGAGATCCTTGTCTACTTTACTGTAAATTGAGTTTATGGAGAAATAAGCACTAATTACTTTTAGAGAAATATATGTAGATTTTTTTTTTTCATATAACAAATTTTTTTCATGCAAGAGCATCATAATATTGCCACACTGATCATTTTACACACTACCAATGAACTGTAAAAACTATTTAAAAAAAAAAAAAACAAAAAAAAACTACTGCAACAATCTATTATACGTACATTATGCGTACAATGTAAAACTAACACTATTGATGAAATTCAATAAATCACCAAGCCAACTGCGCTTAAACTGGCTGCACACAAGCACACAGAGGTCAAAATGGTCATAAGCTGGTTGCTCAACAAATGTATGATATATAATATATATATATATAATATGCCATACATTTGGCATTCATACTATTATATTATGGTCACTCGACCCTAGTGGTTCAATCACCTCTATACCTGCAATTATGGTGGCCCTGAAGGGCAAGTGATAAAAAATTGAAAGGACACTCGGAGACATACTGTCTAAATCATGAATGTGAGGGTTCATTTTTTGTCTTTTTTGCTGCTATACCTCTTCAATGACACAACACCTGATCAAACATAAAATTGCCATGGAGTACCACATGAGATTTCAAATCAATTCCTTTAGTGATTGGGTTTTTTTTTTTCTCCTCTTGCATGAGAAAAAAGTGATGTCCGCCTGTTAATGTACACCATGTACATACACCAGGAACTATGATCTCCAACACAGACAAAGCTTGCCACCAATCAGTATTTTGCCAAAGGTGCCTACCCTTTCTTAATTTGTGAGCGCATCATCTCTAATTTTGCACATCACCTCATTTAGTTGTGCGTGTCACCTTGTTTAGTTGTGAGCATCACACCTTTAAATTTTTTCTCACTTGCCTTTGCCCTCAATTCTATCTTGATTATTACAAAATACTTAAATCCAGACAGGCTTCACCCTGTGTTTGTTTAACACAGCATGTTAAAGTACTGTCACTTAATACTTCTAAAATCTCCTGCTATTGTACTCCAACATTTGCAAGGTTATCCCAGTTAATATTCAGATAATTATATTCCCCCATGACTATAATATCCCCCTGTAAAGTTGCCGTTTTAATATTACTAAAAAGATGTTGAAATTACTGTCTGCATTGGGTGGTCTATAACACACTCCTAAAATAAGGTCTATTTCCCTAATGCTTTCCAGGCAAAGCCGCATGTCCTCATTAAGACAGGGCTCATCGTCCTACTGTCTATCCATCATTCTGTCTGTCCTTCCTAAAAAAATATATATCCTTCTGTTATACTCATCAATCAGCTCTGTTACAATACAATATTTTTGTATAGCCCAAAATCACACATGAAGTACCACAATGGGCTTTAACAGGCTCTGCCTCTTGACAGCCCCCCAGCCTTGACTGTCTAAGAAGACAAGGAAAAACTCCCAAAAAAACCCTTGGGAAAGGCAGTTCAAAGAGACTCCTTTCCAGGTAGGTTGGGCTGTAGTGGGTGTCAAAAAGAGGGTCAATACAATACAATACACGGAACAGAACACAAGTAATCCTCAATATAATAGTAAAATAAAAATATTACAAGTACAGAGCAGAATTTAACAGTAGATGATATCACATAATATGATTTGGATTTGTTTAGAGTTCTGGAGACCTCAGCCATCAAGTTGTCTCCCCCAATTGCCCATTCCACAGCTGAGACAGTGCTGGACCAGCCAATCCGAAGATAGGACCCATCTACTCGACAATTACTGCGATCCTCCATCAGGGATGACTTTACCTTAGGCAGGCAAAACAACTTAAAAGGTGGGCCGTGGCACCAAGTGCCACATTTGAGTACCGAGAAGCGAAGCAGAATAGGTGAGGGTTAGTAACAAATTATAACTATCATGTTACTTATGTTTTAGTGCTAATGACTAACAGAGATGCAGTCTGTACAGTTAATCCGCAGCTCTAGTCAGGATATGCTAAACTAAAGTAGTGAAGTAGTCCCCTTCAGCCAGGATTTGAAAGCTGAGACTGAAGGGGCTTCTCTTATAGTAGCAGGCAGACCATCCCACAGTTTAGGGGCCCTGTAACTAAAACCTCGACCTCCCCCTGTTATTTTATTAATTCTTGGAATCATAAGCAGACCGGTATCTTGATCTTAATGTGCACTCTGGTTTGTAAGTTGTCATAAGTTCAGACAAGTAAGCCGGACCTTGGCCATTTAAGGCTTTATATGTTAAAAGGAGGATTTTGAAATCTGCCCTAAACTTAACTGGGAGCCAGTGTAAGGATTTAAGAACTGGAGTAACGTGTTTGTATTTTCTTGTTCTTGTAATAAATCTTGCAGCAGCATTTTGTATTAACTGGAGGCTATATAAACAACAATTTGAACATCCAGTGAACACCGCATTGCAGTAGTCAGTTATACTAGAAACAAATGCATGAATTTCTTAGAATCCTGTTTATTTAGAAAGTGCCTTAATTTCACAACATTTTTAAGATGGAAGAAACATGATTTGGACAACTTTGTAATGTGCGATTTAAATGACGTTAGAGTCAAAGATAACTCCTAGCTATGGCGAGCTGCTTCAATAAAATTAATGGTGATTCCAACCAAGGTTATTATAGTTAACGAAAACTAAAATCAAAACTGAAACTATTATTAAAAACATTTTCGTAAACTGAAATAAAATACAGTGGTACCTCGGTATATGTCTGCTTTAGAATAAGTCCAACTTGGTATACGTCCTGTTTGGATGCGAAACATTTTCCTTGGTATACGACCTTTGTTTGGAATACAACTCGCGTGCTAGAACACTGTGCACTACCATTGTTTACCTCTCTCGAGACAAAGCCACGACTGCCCACGAGCGTCAGTACGCCAGTTACTAGCATTCAGTGAACAACCTGTGCTATAACTCTGTGTGAATTTCCATGTGATTTTGTGTTTTTTAGCGTAAATTTTAATTGTTGAAAAGTATGAAGGTGGTATGCCGAGAACGACGGTATCTACGACTGTGAAAAACAAAGGCGTTATTAAAAAGTAAAGTGAGGTTAAATTTTCATTTATTTCATCTAATTGCTTTTGTATTTATGTATTTTAGTATTAAGCAGTGTTTAAATTATTTTATACAACCCCATTAATGTATAATATGCCAATAACAGTAGGATTTTTTCATGAGAACGGATTCATTATTTTCCCTTTATTTCTTATGGGAAAAATTAGTTTGGTATACGAGGTACCACTGTAATTCACAAAACCGAAATGAAAAACTAAACTATTAAAGTATCTGAAAAAAACTAAATGAAATAAAATTTACTAAAAATAATTTTAGTTTTCGTTTTTGAATGCCTATTCTTGCTGTTAGTTTTTAACCCTTAACTTTTAATTCTAAAACTGAGTCATCCACCACGAGCCGCCCGTACATATTCATCCAGTGAACGACAGCTGGTGACGGAGGGCGGGTGTTCACAAAGCATTTGCGGTTACAGAGCAAACTGAATACGCACGTAAAGCGTGTGAAATAGAAACTGATTTATGTGCCGCCTTTCTTTGCACTTATTGTATATCAAGATGTAATTCAAATGCCTGACATCAGAATGTGCTGGTCAACAAAGTTTACCGTATGGACAGAAAAATCACGAGTGAGTAACGTTTCAGTTTATTTTTCAGGTGCCTACTTTTTGTTGACAGTAATTCACCTGCCACTTCGCGCATGAAGTATAGAGAAAGTATAGTAATCATGAAAAAAATTCGACCTCATGATTTTGATGAATCTTGATGTTTTAGAACTCCCCGAATCTGAAAATACTGTTGTTTTTTTTTGTTTTGTTTTTTTTTTTGTTTTTGTGTGTGTGTGTGTGTGTGTGTGATAGAAGTTACACCAAAATTGTAGATCTGTAATTTTTGGACCAAATTCATTAATCGGAAGTGGTACTCCACCTGAACACATACTGAATTTTTTTTTATTTATTCATGCAGCTGCAGAGTCCAATTTATTCAACTTTACTTTTATAGTAATTGTTCAAAATATTAATTTGTTGTTGATGGTTCTTTAATGTACATAATGTAATCATTGTCTTGCAGTTTACTCCACAAATATCCATCCCCATATCTGAGTACACAAAGTCTAGGGGAGACCACTCCCAATTTTTGACTGACCGAAAGACTGACTAGGTCGTCATACAAGATCAGCATATTGTTGCGGACCAATCACTTTTTCTTTAAAAACATCATTTAACAATGAAGTGATACAAACCTTGTAAAATTCCTGAGTTGGCAATGTCTCTACTGAACTACAGGTAAGTAGGCGAAGAGAAAAGCTAAATATACTAATGTGTTTTGTATTTATGCTATATTTATTCATTTATCATTTTAAGTTAATATTCACAGCTCAAAATACCTGATATTGTGAAAATAATCCAGTAACAGAATTATGTTTTAAAATATCTGTCCCCATTTTTTCAATGTTTCTCTATCTCTCAAAATAGTTGAAATCATCATATTCTTTTTGTACTTGATATGAGCCATATCCTACATATTGCATACCAGGGATTTTCCTGCCTTGCATCCAAACCTGCTTGGGTAGGCTCCAAGTTTCCTGTGATCCTGCTTTGGATAAACATGTTTAGATAATGTATATATTGTTCTTAATCCCCAATGCTGTCTCTGTCATTTTGTGCTTGTCCATACTCTTATTACCTGCTCTTGCTCTGCTCATAATGTGTTTACTGTTCTTCTGCATGGGCTATTCAAGTCTCACTGCCCCTAACCTTGACACTACATGCTTGTAGTGTGCTATAGGCATTTCGAATAAAAAAAACCCTCACACCTTAAAATTCACCTAAATTTCATTACAAATTGCCCATTCTGCACAATAAAAGGAAAAGAAAAAAGTGCTAACAGTCAGCACAGATTTGTTCAGCACAAATGACATAGAAAATATTTTTAAAAATATAAAATTGTGTAAAATTGTTCATATTCATACCTAGTTTTGATTATGCTTGCTTTTATCAGACAAAAAACAAAACCAAATAGTAAACTGTGTCGTGTAGTTTAATAAGCTTCCACTAACACTAAACTTGTATTATATGCAAACCCATTAATTGTACAGTTCTGTCTCATTGTGACACAAACAAAACTCCATAATAACTCTTTAACCGTACCATAATTACTAAAATTGAAACTAATATATATATTTCGAAGTAAGGTCAGAAAAAATATAGAAATAAAAACTAATATAAAAAGGCAAAACTACAATAACCTTGATTCCAACTGAGTTAAATGATGACAAAATATTGTTGTGATCAGTGTCATTCCCTCCAATAATTAACATCTGTTTTATTGAGTGTTTAAAGAGTTTTCACCCATCCACTCCTTTTAATTCACTAACACAACTAATTAAAGACAACATTGGAGAAACTTCATTTGATCTAAAAGAAAAGTATAACTGGGTGTCATCTGCATATGAGTGAAAATGAACATTGTTTCCTAATGATAGATCCCAGTGGAAGCATGTAAAGTGAAAACAGTAAAGGTCCCAGTACTGAGCCCTGTGGGACACCATATCTCACTTCTGTGTATAATGATAGAGTACTGTTAGCACATTTCTGTACGTATTGGAATTAATTTGATAAATAAGAACTAAACCAAGCAAGCACAGTGCCTATAAGCCCAACATTTTCTAGCCTGTGTAGTAAAATAGAATGGTCAATGGTGTCAAATGAACGAAGTTCATAAAGTTTGTACTGCTAATATCTGTTGGTATTTTGCACTGTAGATCTGAATTCCCATTTGTTAATTTAACCACTGTTCTAAACAGTATGTGAGGATTTTTATTATTGCTATCTATTATTGTAGAATAGTATTCTGAGCAAGCTTTTTTATATTTTTTTAACACTCTTTCCATGCAGTTTGAAAGACCTGCAGCTTTGTTGTTCTCCATCTGCACTCCAGTTTGACACTCTACAGTAATTTTAAGAGTTTGAGTGTTTTCATTAAACCAGGGAGAGTTTCTATGTGCTTTAATCACTTTTGTTTTAAGGGGAGCCACTGTGTCCAGAGCATCTCTCGAGGTCGCATTATAATATGATGTTAGCTGATCTAAATTGTTTTCCACAATTACACTTGACTTACTCAAAGTATCTATAAATTTTGAAGCAGAATTACAATCTACATGTCGCACTGTCTGTTTTAATCTGAGTGTATTGGTAAGAGCAGAACCAAATCAAACGTAATTAAGTACTGATCAGAAATAATTTAATGGAATAATATTTAAATTTTTAATTTCAACATTGTAAATTATAATTAAATCTAATGTGTGGTTATGATTATGAGTTGGACCTTTGACAATCTGACAAAATCCTAGTGAATTTAACAAATAAGTAAAACATTTGCTAAAAGTGTCCGTTTCCACATCAATTTGTACATTAAAATCCCCCATCAGTACTACGTGATCATAATTTATAGCCAAATCAGATAAAAGGTTGCTAAATTCAGTAATGAACAATGAATATGGCCCTGGTGGTCTGTAGACTAGCACTATAATTGTATTGGAATCTGTTTTAATATTTAAAATGAATGCCTCAAAGGATGTAAAGTCCCCTAAATTTTTAGAAGTGATTTGCATTTTGTTACAATTAATTATTATAAGGCATCCTCCTCGACCTGAATCTCTAGACTTCTGAAGGAATGTGCATCCATCTGGTGACGCAACAGTGTCACATTTACTAAGCCAGGTTTCAGTGAGAAGACACAGATCAGATTTTGTACTTAATATAATATAATTTATCAAAACACCTTTACTGCCAAGAGAGTGAATGTTCAATAAGCAGCATTTAAAACTGCATGCTTCCTTCTGAAGTGGTAATATATTTTTTGTTTTAATTTGAAGTAAATTTCTATTATAGGTGCCCCTGGTGGAGGGTCTGGTTTTATCTCTTGGTCTAATTATACACCTTATTTTTTGGTTATCAAGTAATTTTAAGGTTTGCATCAAGACTAAATTTATAAGATGCCTCACAACAGGGATTACGGGTAACAGCTTCAGGATTGTAACAGGTGGGATAAACAGCCTGTGATTTAAGCTCGCATGACTGCGGCCTGGATGGTGCTCTAATCAGTCAGCCAGGCAGTTTTGCTGCCATATTTTGGGATAATACATAAGATCCCCTAAAGTTAGGATGAAGACCATCTCTTTTGAAAAATCCAGGCCTTTCCCAAAAAACATCCCAACTGTTCACAAAGGCTTTGCTTTTATTTGCTCACCAGGGTTCTAGCCAGCAGTGAAGGGAACAAATTCTGCTATAAATCACGCCCCCTCTATATAATCTTGGTAAGGGGCCAGATGCAACTAAATTCGGACATTTTCTTTTAGCTGTGGTGCATAGAGAGATGAAGTTCCTCATTAATACCTCAGAGCTCAAGTGCGTGCAGAAGGAACTCTGAGTCCAGCTCAGGGCAGCAAAGGAGCAGTACAGGAGAAAGCTGGAGCAGAAGTTGCAGAACAACAGCATGAAGGAAGTGTGGGATGGGATGAAGATCATCACTGGCTGCAGCTCGAAGCGGGTTGCCACCATCGAGAGAGATGTGGAGAGAGCAAACCAGATGAACAACTTTTTTTAACATGTTTGGCCACCCTAACCCACTCTCACCTCCGAGTACTGCACCCTCCAACCATCCTTCTGCTGATACCAGCATAGGAGGTGAGCAGAGAGCTGAGGAGATTTCGTGCCAGCAAAGCAGTGGGTCCAGATGGAGCATTGCCACAACTGCTGAAGGCCTGTGCGTTGGAGCTGGGGAGTCCTCTGCAGCGCATCTTCAACCTGAGCCTGGAACAGGGGAGAGTCCCGAGGCTTTGGAAAACCTCTTGCATCATCCCCCGTCCCAAAGATATCACGTCCTAGTGAGCTGAACGACTTCCGGCCTGTCGCTCTGACGTCACATGTGATGAAGACCTTGGAGCGGCTGCTGCTTCACCACCTAAGGCCACAGGTCCACCGTGCCCTCGACCCTCTGCAGTTCCCATACCAGGAGAAGGTGGGAGCGGAGGATGCCATCATCTACATGCTACACCAATCCCTCTCCCACTTGGACATAGGCAGTGGTGCTGTAAGAATTATGTTTCTAGACTTCTCTAGCGCCTTCAACACCATCCAACCTATGCTCCTTTGGGACAAAATGACAGAGATGAGAGTAGATTCATACCTGGTGGCATGGATCGTGGTCTATCTTACAGACAGACCTCAGTATGTGCGTCTTGGGAACTGCAGGTCTGACATTGTGGTGAGCAACACAAGAGCGCCGCAAGGGACTGTACTTTCTCCGGTCCTGTTCAGCCCATATACATCGGACTTCCAATACAACTCCTGCCACGTGCAAAAGTTCGCTGACGACTAGGGATGGGAATTGATAAGATTTTCACGATTCCGATTCCATTTTCGACTTCTGTTTAACAATTCGATTCTTTATCGATTCTCCTATCGATTCTTATTTTTAAAAAAGGAGAACACACAGGTCTCTTAGCTTAGAACTTTGTTTTATATCTTATCTTTGAACAAGATAACGTTACAAACCCAACAGTGAGATCTTAAGAGATCCACAGCCTACGGCTCCTCGATGGGGTGCCACGGGGTCCCCAGAAAAAAATTTGTAAATGTAAAATAATAATAAAATAAATATTCTTCTATAGCAATAACAAAGTATAACATAAATTATTCTGTGGCAATTACACAAGAATGTCCAGTAACATTTACACTCTCCTTTTTAAAAGTATATATGAGCTGAGCACTCAAAAATAAAACTACATCAGCCAGCAACAAATACAATCAACTCAAGTCCAATGGAACTGTGCACTGTGCAATTCTGCAACCATCAACTATTTTGACAGCTACATCCATGTTGGCCGCATTATCAACAGTGGCTGCCACAACCTTGTCTTTGATACCATACTCCTCCAAGATCTCATCAATCTCCTCTGCTACAGCTGTCCCTGTCTGTGCCTGGTACACTGGTTTGGTTTTGAGGACTTTTTCTTGAGCCTGGCCATTCCTGACATAATGCAGCGTTACTGTGAGGTAATGATCTTGACTAAAACTTGTCCATCCATCTGCAGTGACGGCTGCCTTCAACACATGTTTCAGCTCAGAAATGGAAACGGATGAAACATCTGGTAAGAGGAGAACATGCAACTTTGACATTCCCTGACTTAGCCTACAATTAAACACACCCCGAAAATCGGGGGCATCTACTGTGGCAAATGGGTGCAAGCCTTTTACCACAAACTTAGTCACTGCTCGGTGACATTCGTCTATCCTGGCCTGTGTCATTTTACTTTTCCCCGCCTCTGTGAAAGGAGAAGCTACCGGTAGACTGCAGCGAGAACTGCCAGCATCTGAGACAGCCAGACTCTGTCTGTCTCTCTCGTCATGGTCATCTAAATGCAATGCACAGTAATAGCAGATTTTGCAATAAGGCAAATCGCGCTAACATAATATGCAATGTTAGTTGATTAGTTACCTGCCGTATTAACGGGAGAGGACGTGCAAACGTTACCGCTGCTGCTCGGTTGAGATTCACTAGTCCAGAGCGGATCAAAAACACGACATTCATTTAAGGTTATCGCGTGTTTTGTGAGCAAATGCTTTTGCATATTCGTAGTGTTTCCTCCCTTTGATGAAATATCTACTTTGCAAGTATTGCAAGTTGCCCTGTTGTCATCCTTTCTCGTAAAGTTTAACCAAACTTTTGAGCATTTGTGCCGCTTAGGCGCCCCATGTTTCCTGCTGGGTAAGTGACGCTAGGCAACGTGGTGACGTCATTCGAGGCGACTGGAATCGATAGGGGAATCGTTTGCAAAAATGGCAAACAATTCCAAGGAATTGAAACAGTGGGAACCGGTTCTCAACAAGAACCGGTTTTCAATTCCCATCCCTACTAACGACACTGCTATAGTGGGCTGCATCAGGAATGGACAGGAAGAGGAGTATAGGAACCTAATCAAGGACTTTGTTAAATGGTGTGACTCAAACCACCTACAACTGAACACCAGTAAAACCAAGGAGCTGTTGGTGGATTTTAGGAGGGACCAGGCCCCTCATGGACCCCGTGATCATCAGAGGTGACTGTGTGCAGAGGGTGCAGACCTATAAATACCTGGGAGTGCAGGTGGATGATAAATTGGACTGGACTGCAAATACTGATGCTCTGTGTAAGAAAGGACAGAGCCAACTATACTTCCTTAGAAGGCTGGCATCCTTCAACATCTGCAATAAGATTTTGCAGATGTTCTATCAGACGGTTGTGGCGAGTGCCCTCTTCTATGCAGTAGTGTGCTGTGGAAGCAGCATAAAGAAGAGGGACGCCTCACGCCTGGACAAACTGGTGAGGAAGGCAGGCTCTGTTGTAGGCACGGAGCTGGACAGTTTGACATCCGTGGCAAAGCGACGGGCACTGAGCAGGCTCCTGTCAATCATGGAGAATCCACTGCATCCACTGAACAGTATCCTCTCCAGACAGAGAGCAGCTTCAGTGACAGACTGCTGTCAATGTCCTGCTCCACTGACAGACTGAAGAGATCGTTCCTCCCCCACATTATGCAACTCTTCAGTTCCACCTGGGGGGGTAAACGTTAAAATTATACAAAGTTATTGTCTGTCTGTATACCTGCATTGTTATCACTCTTTAATTTAATATTGTTCTTTATCAGTATGCTGCTGTTGGAGTATGTGAATTTCCCCTTGGGATTAATAAAGTATCTATCTATCTAGATTGCTGTAAATAAATATCATTAGTGCCAACATGCAGCAATAAGGTAGATACTTCATCGTCAGTGACACGATCCAATGCGACCTCTATGTCAGAAATCTTGGCCCCTGCGAGGCACTTAACATTAACTGCTGGTTTAACAGTTTGGAATTCTAACATTCCGCACTATGGAATCTCCAATTATGAGCATTTTCTTATTCTTAGTATCCACAGGCACGCTGCATAGTGCTGAGAATCTGTTCTGGGTCCAAATTGGTGACCTGTGTGCCGAGGGACTAAATTTTGGCTTCGTACACCCCCGTCTTGCTGTTACCCACTCGCCGTGTGGCTGAATTGGTGCTGCCGACTTCGGCCGCACACTGACTACAATGGGACCTGGAGAGACTGAAGCCGAATCAGAAGTAGCCAAATTGTCTAAACAGTCGATCCAATTTTCGATTTGCCTAATTGCTATCAGGTTCCTAACGTGGCCCTCCAATTTGCATATTTTCCCGACCAACTGTAAATTAACTAAACACTTTAGGCAGGTGAAGCTGTCTACACTGTCGGCTAGAAAACCTGAACTGTACATGCTGCAGGACACGCAACATATAAACATGCCCTCAATGGGCAGAGAACCGATGGAACTTACGTTTAGCGCTGATATCATCTTCTCAGTTTTTGCAGTAACTTCGGCGCATTCCCCGTTCAGCTGAGTCACAAAGAGACAATCAGCTTTAAGTTTCCACCACTTGCTGAGTGATCAATTTTGATTTCTCACTGCTGGTTATTTCACCTGGTCGGTTGTTGGATTTACTTCAGTTGAACTTACTCGCATGTTTACGAAGGGCTACATGCCTGTGGGAGACGCCGCTGCTCTGTGCTTCCACTTGTTGCTACTCTGAAGACGTGGGGCCTGAAAGAGAGAAAAAGCAGTAGTCAATGGTAGTCGGTTCAGTGTTACTGGTACAATATCATAATTATGAACTGCTACATATAACTCCAACTCACTTGCCTTATTTTTGACAGATCTTCCATTAATGCGAGCTATTTTTAATGTTACTCCTTTTACATTTAAATGTTGGGTTGGAATTTACATTATTATGGATTTCTATTTTCACACTCTTGTTTGTTCCTCCATGTATAGTTCTAAACGTGGCCCTGTCCTAAACTGTTATCACCTATCTCTTCTCTCCCCCCCCCCCCCCCCCAAATTCCCTAGTTTAAACAATCCTCGACTGACCTACTAACCTACCCATGTGCCTCCCCAATACATTGGTGCCCCTCCAGTTCACATGTAACCCTAGAGTATTACAATGATGTACCACGGATGCCTTTAACTCATTCCCTGTGGTGAAATGTTTTATTCTGTTCTTTAGCAGCTTTTGAAAATCTTGGTTGAAAAACTCTTTCCCCATATCAGTCTGGAGCTTCTTTGGAGCTCTACTAGATGTGAAGATTAAAATGGTTCATAACATAGATGAATTCGGCTTAATGTCTGGTGATGCTGAAAGTTAAAGTAAACATAACGGCAGTCTCCCTGTTTCTGAAAAAAGTAAGTTTCACCAGCCATGAAATTAGGGCATGCTCATGCCCTTACGTCAGCCAGTGCTAAATATCCTGTGGGAAAAGGTGCATATAAAAGTTGTTAGCATGCCTGCAGGTATCAGAGTATGCAATCAAGAAAACCTGTTTTTGGGTCAGTTGCCAAAGTATGTTGTGATTGGCATGGTGCATATTGAAGCTTTTTCAAGTTCTTGTACAAGGAATCCATTCAATTTCAAACATAACGATGTAAAGTTCCTGGCTCTGTACTTAGACGCTGAACAGATTCCTGCCAAACCCTTTCAACCAGACTTCATAAATGGCAACAGTGCCAGAGAATACTATAACCTGGTGTTGGCTACTGGAAAGCATTTGAAGGATCAAGCTCTGCCTATCGCCCGTTTAGTGTTCTTGCAAGGATATACTCTTTTTTTTACTTTTGATCTAACCCCTAATCAAGAATGCAGTGATCATTTTTCCTTAGTTAAAACTGGAAACATTAGATTTGAATTACGCTTCCGCATGTCTCTCCCATGGATTGTCAATCTAATAGTATACACCGCGTTTGATAACATCATTGAAATCAACCAGAGACATAATGTGCTGTATGTCTGCTAATAAACACCATGAATATAAAACAACTAACAGAACTGCTGTCACAAGACCCCCACACCAAAAGGTATTTCTGCAGGGTGCTGGAGTGTGATCAACTACCAGAAAAAAAATATTGGATTGTCAGCCATGTTCGTAGTGAATACTCGCAGTCAAACCCAACCTGTAGAACACTGGTTGGGGGTTTACCTCACTGAAGACGGAAATAGATAGTTTTTTGATTCCTATGGAAATTCTCCAGATTTTATTTACTTCCTGGATGACATTTACCGTTTCTTAAACAAAAACTGCAAGCAAATCATTTACAACAGGCAGCTTCAAAGCTGGTTCTCGAACAGATGCGCTCAACACTGCCTCTTCTTTCCGCATCAGCAAGGAAAAAGACTTTCATATGCCTCTTTATTAAAGTATTCTGATGATGTAAACGATAATGATGTTATGCTATCTAAATGTGTTCGCTCCTGGCTTCCTTCACTGGAATATTGTTTTTATCTGTACCCTTGCATGCAAAAAGTAGAGACATGTAAATATTTCAATAGATGGTTAAAGGATGACACTCTGTAATGACATACAATTTATTTTAATAAACAATTTTTACAAATTAATATACAATCCATTCCAGTCTTTTTTTTTTTTTTTTTCTTCCCTCAGTTTCTGTCGGTAGGGACTGTCTTCAGGATGATGAGCAGGGAGGGGGGTAGCGAGCGGCTTAAAACTCTCGTTTAATCATCAGGTACAACAGAAAATTCAATATTGAAATCAGCCATGATGATTAAAAACTCCTTTGAATCACATGGCCTCCTATGCTCAGGTATTGTATGACAGTCAGATTACGTACTAAATCTACCATATTGGAACCGACCAAAAGTTTACCTTCTAACAGCTCTCCATGATTATTACAAAATGCGATATTAGGATTGACAGACATTTTATGCAAAACAAATTCAGCATTTTTCTTTGTTTTTGCAGGGGTGCTTCTCAGAACCTCTTGGCAAATCTGGTCATCCAACACATTTAACTGTTCTAACTTCCCCCTCAGGAATTTTCTTCTTTTGGTAACGAGTGTCAGGCTGTTAGTTTCTTTATTGGCTTTTTTTAACTAATGTTAGATATCTCTGCAAAATAGAAGTGTAAAGCTTCACCTTCTCGTCAGCTTCTACAGCATATTACAGCGATGCAGGATGTTTCTTTGTCCAGTTCAGTTTCAGTGGCGCGCAAGAGATCATTCGCATTAGCTCTTTTGTTGAAAAAGAGACATTTGATGCTGCAGTACCAAATAATTTTTCTGAGCGTATTCCATGTTTATACTCTAGATGCTAATAAACTGATGATGAAGGGTACGGCGGCACTTAAAAGAGCCCCCGAAAAGCCTCCTTTCTGGTTCAAAATAGCTTTCTTCTTTTTTAAGGATAGGTTTCTGTCACTTATTTTTCTAACAGATGATTTTATGCTTCTTGAGTTGTTTAAACTGCTTGGGTAAAAGAGGATATTGCCTTTTAAAGTATTACAGGGTATTTTGGACAAAGCTTTAAATAAATCGCCAGAAGACACGTTTATCAGATGAGAGCAGCGGAGTAAGCCCTTGAGGTTTACTACTTATTTTGGCCAACATACTGACGGAATACGTAGCTTTGAACCAGAGCAGCTTCTTTTATCATTTCATGTATGTACATGACGGGCCAATCAGGCAGAAACGGACCGGTTCTTAATCATAGTTCATCAGGAGTCTGAGCTTTCAGATACACTAAGAGATAACCATAAGGTGACTTTGTAGCATCCTCGAAAGCTTCCAAAAACATAATACATCCCGGATACATTTGACAGGCCAAGGTAGTAATCTGCAATTCGTCCCTGGAGTTTTTAAAAAGAGTAATATAATTGGCGTTAAGATTAATCATCCTGCGTTTCTTCCCTTGAAAGAATAAATTTTGAACCAAGTAAATAATAGACAGATTCAGGTGATGAGTGTATTTCATGAAAGCTTTTTCTATCTCCTGGCTTTTGCTAGCCGATTCCATCAGATCATCTATAATAACCAAATTTATTTTCATTTTTTTTAGGAAAAAATTTAGCTGACAGCTCATCATACATTTTCTGCCAGCAACTATAAGACCAAATTATATTTTGAAAAGGATGAGACACAACATGATTCGATTGTTCCATTAACTTTTTTTTCATAATAGGATTTACTGGAACAGGATGGTCCTGAGATAATTTTAGCGAAGGGGTGTTGAAGTCGAAAATCAAAATCTTTTAGTATCCATACAGCCGTATAGTGTAATCTTTGAGGAGAACCCTCTTGTTATACACCACTCTGAATTTCTTTCTGAGTGGCTTGTTTTCTAAAGTGAAACTTTTCTTATTTCTACGGATCTGATTACCATGAACCAATAATTCTTAGGGAGCTTCATGAGGCATCACAAAATTCTGAAGTAGTTTGGTTAATGACTCGAGGTTTACAATTTTACCTTTTTTGTGATTAATGGTAATGCCTTTTACTTTCATACATGTTTTGCCTTGAGCTGTTGTATCCCCTTTTATATGTCTTTGGACCTCCTGAAACAAATTCTGTAATATAATCACCAGAATTTAACTCACTGGTGAGCTCTCCTAAATAGTCACCCCAAGGAGGATTGTACTGGCCAGTTTGAGAAGTAAAAATAAGAGTCGGTGTCGTGATAAAGCAGCCTTTCCCCTAATCTGCCCAGTAGCTTGTACAACTCTAACTGGGCATATGCAGTTGTGAAAGCAGCAATAATGACATTAATGGTACCAGGTAGGGTGAACTTTTCATCAGCATACTTCCACTGTATTTGAGCAATCTCGTCTCCAATGAGTTTAAAATAAGAAACAGTGTACTGTTTGGAGAAAATATGTATTGCAAGAATTCCTCTTCATCCTTGACTAAGCTAGTAGTGAGATGGAAAGGCTTCTGCCCAAATTCACCCCAAAGAGAATTTAAAAACAACTTGGAAATCTGTCCCTTAGCAGGATTTACAGCGATGTTATCACTATCCATTTGTACGCCTTCTTTCTGATTATATTCGATAATTTACCAATCTCGGGAAGGTTCATCCATACTCCAGGTAGGATAACCTGATGCCTCCTGTTTACCTTTTAGATGAAGCTTGATATAGTCAGAGAACAGTTCAGAAGTATGTTCGGGGTAATGCCAAATTTTGTGTACTTTTTGATACTTTATAACCTTTCTCAAAGGCCTTCACTATTTCCACACTGCACCAAGTCCGGGTTAAAGCTGTCTCATCTTCTGTGTGACGACATTCCACACTCTAAGCTTCTGTTTCTGCACAGGTGCTAAAGAGGGTGAACATTAATTTCCAGCAAAATCTGAGAGGCAGGACTGGAAAATTGAGACCATGTGGAGGCTGGACTTTGGCTTTAGTTAAGCCAAAGTACTGTCTGAGATCCCTAAATTGCTGAAAAATTATGGTGGGATGGCCAATTGGGTACATTTTTGTTTTATAAACAAATGGATACAAAGTAGTAAAATCCTAATAGTGAATCTGTTCACAGCTACCGGCTTTGTGGTACAATTGTATGCCTTTGGTATGACTGCCAAACAAAGAATCACGCAGGTTTATATGTTGAGAGGAATTAGTGTTTTAAGAAAGCTTATAGCCTGAGGTCATTTTTTTCATAGTCTCCCATTAATGCTCCCATATCACATGCACAAAGAGATTAAATTTGGTCCGAAGTATTTCCAATTATGCATAACTGCAGAAGTCAGGTCGGTTAAAGGATGGGTACTGTTTAAATCATAGCATTCTGGACAGACATGATAAAAGCAGCCAGCAAATTCAAAGGCTGTCAGAACATCATTAACTCTTACAGGGCCATCAAGAAAAAAGGAGCCCTTCTTTACCTCCCCAAGGTTTAGAGCGTGCTGAATGTTCAACTTCTCTGTTTCACAGAGATAAAATAGCCATTGAACAGAGGCATTTGAATAGTTTTTCTGACTGCTAATGTAATGATCAGAAGAAATTATACCCATAGATTTTGGCAGCATGCGGTTTTGCCTGTACATGGTGTGACAAACGGCTGGCAGCTCAGCCCAGTCGGGCTGCCTCTGAAATGGAAGGATGGGGGAAGGGAGCTACTTTTGGATACTGCCTCGCCCAAAACGCTAGATGGCAGCTCCCCTGGAATGTAGCGGTGCTCTGGATTCCCACAGGGCATCATGGGACATGGAGTTCGGTTTCTCAGCCCTGTTGGGTGCCCTGGGTGCTGCCAGGGGGTGCTGTGAAAGGACCTGGGGAGTCATGCTTCCCTTATAGCCCAGAAGTACTAGGAAGTCATGAGGACGGAAGCCCCAAAGTACTTACGGGCCAATTAAAGACCTGGAATTCTCCATCTGACCCAGATGTACTGGCAAGTCCCATGGGAGGAAGAGGTTCACTGCTGTGAACCCAGCAAGCGAGCCAGAGGCAGGTGGAGGTGGGCAAAGCTTGCTGGGAGGTGTGGAGGAGAAAACAGAATTGTGTTTGATTATTACTATTAATTGCCTGTATTTTTGTGGCTGTGGTGCTTAGGGAGCACTGTTGGAGAAGAAAATAATTAAAAGAACTTCTTCTTTGTGCTTTTACCTGGTGTCCTGAGTGTTTGTCTGTTAGGTGGCATTGTTGCCCCTTTAAACCCAGCGTTCACAATGGCCATACACAGTGAGGCTAGGGTCATACATTGAAATGGGTCAATACTGCCAATTTTGATGACCTCATCTCTAAATTTGATGCAGGCAGTTCTAAGAATTTCGACATCAGTTTTACAATAAAAAGCCATCTCCTCTTTGAAATTAAAAACACCATGTCTGATGCTCTCGTACCAGGTAAAAAATTATTTTTCTTTTGTCATCATGCTCTGCACACCACAGCATTCAGGCTCAGGATAGGGACCAATATAATCTTGGTTTTCAGCCGTATTGAAGACATGGGGGGAAATACCCTTTTTCAGCTTTAGGCATGACACTCAACTTCATCGGTAAATGGAGAGAATCTATAAAACGTAACTAGTAACACAAATCTGTGAAACACATCAACTTATTTCATTGAGTGGTAACCTGAGGGTTCACTCCATTTTCAATCAAATACTAAAAAGTACCCATCATAACCTTTTGAATTGTGGGCTATGAAGGTATAGCCTTAATACTTGGGCCAGTGGTATCTGGCAAAGAACTGGTGTACACAGTCTTCACCTGCACAGAACCAAGATTTCCCACACATGGACTTACAGTATACAAAATTTGGAATGTGTACACCCGTTTCTTGCTGGCTTTCAAAATCATAAAACACATATTTTTCACACAGCTCCTCTGGCTTTAAGGTTTCTATAAATCATTGATGCTCTTCATCATTTTTAATTTTTGATATACAAACATGGCATTCCTTGGGGTGACATTTATGGGGTTTTGAGGCAGCATTCATCATGTAAGTTTTGTAACGCAAAGGACACATTTTTGCAGTGTTGCAGGCCACTTCCATGTCGTTGGTCTTGTCGTTAAATTTAGGAACTGTGTATTGTATATAACAAAATTGGGACAGGCAATAATAGTTGCAATCAACACACTTGATAATCTTTTGTGGATTCGGCCTGCAAACGGGGGGGGGGGGGGGGGATTTGGGGGGGGATATAACAGACATTGCAGTGTCCTTCACAGCGATGACTAAGATTTGAGTGGTAGCCTGTGTAACAGTCACACAAGTATTTTACACTCAGAAAACCCTTTAAATTCAAAATACCATAATAATGGTTATCATGCAAAAACAAATGTTTTAGGGTTTCTACCATGGGAGCTTTCACATTTTTTTTAAATTTTTCATTTCTTGGGCATCTGTGCCAGATGACAATTTTAATATCTTGTACGTTTTCTAATTTATTAACATCTGCCAAGGACACTCTTTCATGCTCAAAAAATCTAGCCCTGCTCTGAAGGTTGTACATGTCACGCATGCATAACTGTGGATTTTGACTATACTGGGCTTCCATTAGGGAGAGCAGACAAAAGGCAAAACAGAGCTGATTCCCGTATTTATAAGAAATAATTATATGCCTTATTTTCTTTCTGACTATATTGTGATTGCGTAGAGTGAAGACCTTGCGAGCACCATTAACCCCACCACTAGGTGACCGAACAATCTCTATTACCAGCATTAGAGATGAATTTGCTAATACTCGCGTGACTCTGAAGAAGATTCTCAGTCTGTTGAAGAAACTCTTCTGCACTAAGATTAGCTCCAGTCATCTGTATAACAACACTAATAGGCAAGGAATCAGCACACATTTCTATCTGGCATCATTTGATTTTAAAGTAGCAGGAAAAACTATCCAGAATTCCTTGAATGCTATTAAACACCTCCTCATAAGGCTCTAGTTCATAGGCATCAGTGAAATTTAAGGGGTGTCTTATTTCTGTATTAAATGATGTCCTGTCGATTTGATGAAAAATGTTGTGATTGTCTGCACTAGAGACGGCCGAGGGTGTGGCAGCATGTCCTGCCAAAACAGAAGGACCTGCCACACCTAGTACACCTGAAGTAGAGGTGGTTGAGGGGGTAGCTGAAACGGACACAACAGAACCGCCAGTCATAACTGGCATGACTGAGGAGGTTGAAGGGGTAGCAGAATCAGAGACTGAAGCCGAGCAGGCAGAAGTAGACTGTGCAAATGGGATAGCTACTGTACAACTGGCATGACTGGAGATGAAACAGAAACAGATTCTGAGGAGGCAGGGGGGAGAGCAGAGGTAGAGGATGCAGTGATTGAAACAGAGAAGTATGAAGGAATAACAGAGGATGCAGAAACAAACAGCAGAGGAGACAGAAGTATAGGGTACAAATGATATGACTGAAACTGAGGTGGTCGAAGGGGTAGCTGAAACTGTGGGAACCATACCCTGAGGGGTTGAAACAATAGGATGAGCACTGGCAGAACCTGTGGTGATTGTTAAACCATGACCCATTTGAACATTCACATTTTTGGTCAAAGACCACTGAAGCTTTTCTATCAAATTGTTTATTGTTAACAATTTATCTGGGGTGGCTACTGTACACAGGGTTTCTAAAAGGCAGTCAAGCAGGTCATAGTTATTGGGAACTCTCATAATAGCTGTCATATTATTTGGATCATATTTTGATTTTGCCAATTAATATATTCCTATTCAGTAAAATATTCTGGAGGAGAAGTAGGCATTTTTTGGGGTCGAATAGAGTAAGTTCATTCATCATATCATGTAATAATCTGACATTCTAAGAACTGCTCCCAATGTCTAAGTCCTCACTTGAACATCTTTTCCTGCATTTACCTTCTGTGACTTTACCTTTGCAGCTCATATTTCTTGCCATTTATTTTGGGAATAAGTTCTCTAAAATAGAGTACAATAAAATAACCTTTAATTGTAAATTTGGAGAAAGGGGTAAAAGGGCTGGTAAGCACTTTGAAAATCCTGCAGAATTCTATCAATTTCAGCCTTCAGCTCGGCAGCCTTAGCTCTGAAGTAAACTCTTTTGGATTTGCATACAATTTGGCTAAGTGAGCCAGGTGATGATGCAAGCTGCTGTGAATCCTGAAGTATTTGAGTCAGGAATCCTGGCAATGGTGGTTCTGAAAAAAACAAACAAAACTAAGTTTTCTTTAAAACACAAATTCATCACCGCCCTCAAATGAATAACAACTTACCTGGTTGCGTGAAAAATGCACGATAATGAGCTGTCCAAGGGTCTTTGTACCGATTCCAGAGGTTGGCTGGAACCTTCGGAAGACTGACCACTCTTCAAAAGCATTGAAGTTTCTATTAATGAATATTTATATTTAACCCAAAATGCCTTATTTTAACACCACAGAACCCCGTAGTACTTATAAGGTTCTGGGGATGCTTTCTTTCGTATCCGAGACAGGAGTTTTAGTCTCAAAGCACCAATCTATGCTAGAGATTAGGTCCTCCAACTGTGTGCTAGTTGGATGTAAAAAAGAAAGTTCAGCCTCCAATTCTTCTACAATTAAAATACTAAGTAGTAAGATTTATGTACTTATAAATTTTAAATTCAAATAGTAATAGAATTAACTCACATTTTAAGCAATCAACAGGCAAG
The DNA here is from genome assembly GCF_900747795.2 of Erpetoichthys calabaricus. NCBI lineage: Eukaryota > Metazoa > Chordata > Cladistia > Polypteriformes > Polypteridae > Erpetoichthys > Erpetoichthys calabaricus. The sequence goes on from NC_041396.2 coordinate 140,174,552, forward strand.
AAACTGCAACCCTCTGGGGGGAAAAAGAGAAAAAAAAACCCACTGCATTTATAAACTTAGAATGATATAATTAGGGACAGTCTTTCAAATAAAAACAAAAACAGAAAATTCACCTCTGGGAGAAAGTAGTCTTGGAGACTGCTCATAGTCGGATGAATTACTGGAACTGTCTGTCTTTTTTTAAATTAGTTTTCAAATCAATCATTTCATTGGTTTGAAGAGGCATGATCGTTAACAATGCATATTTTGATAAACTACACTTACCAACAACCACATGTATTTTTCCTTTGTTTTCCATTGCAGAAGGAAAAAAAACATCTACCTTTTGGAAAGAACTCCAATGCACTTGTATGCAGAAAATGTTAACACGTCAGGCGCTAAAGCAGAGCTTTTTATACAGTCCGTTTTTCTCTGCCCACCATGGGAGGGTGGAGCAACATGACCTGTATTTTTGGAAGAAAGCTCATAGGTAATAATTTGCTGGTGTCCAGCCTCCCGGGGTGGAGGCACTCTGTGGTGGAGAAAGATGCTCATTCAAATGATACTCTAGGTCTCTAGGTGTAAGATCTAGGCAGTAGGCCTAACTACAACGATCTTTTTCATACTTGTCAAGAGGATAAAGTTCCATATTATGTGTTTTTTTGACTCGCTGCTAGAAAGTTAACTTCATTTGTTTGGCCAAGAGATCGGAAAGTAAGTCACAAGCAGCAGCTGATCGTGGTGCTGTGTAGCCGTCCGTGAGCAACAGACGTTTTATGTGTGAAACCATTTCTTAGATTGTCACTTGCATTTTAACTTTTATTACGATCTTTTTAAGTTGATATACATATGGGATACGTTCAAATTAGTTTCAAACCAGCTGAATGTAAAACAAAGTCTCTATTTTGACATTTACCCGATTTAACAAGGCTAAAATTCAGCCTTGCAATTAAGTGCACAAAGAGCAGGGTTCTTTATTTGGACAGTGTGAGAACACTATTTACCAAGGACCATAACAAGCCAGTGCATTTTTCAGAAGATGTTAAGGCTTTTGCGAATTTTAAGAAATGGTTATTTTAATCTAAAAACTTTGTTTTCAAACCAGGCGGATGTCGTGGTGTCAAACGGAACCACGGTCTTTTGCTAATTTCAACACAAAACCATGAATGTAAAAGAAAGACTTCCTTGGATATTGAAGTTTATGATACTTGCAATCTTTGACATTTACACGATTTACCTCATAATTAACATGGCTAAAGTTAAGTGCCGGCAGCTTTTTAGATATTTTAGCAATAATCTCCTAGATAAGTATTCCTTAAAATCTTTGTCGATTTTGATATTAACAAGGGCACCTGATTTATCTCAATCAACAGGGCTAAAATTAAGTGCCAGGGGCTCTTTAGCCAAAACTTCCTAGATGTAAATGTCATTCCTTACAATCTTTGTCTATTTTGATATAAACAAGGGAACCAGATTATCTCGTAATCAGAGGCTCAACATGAAGTGCCAGCAACTCCTAGACATCGGTAAATAGATACTTTTATTAATCCCATCTATCTCAGGGGAAATTCACATACTCCAGCAGCAGCATACTGATAAAGAAACAATATTAAATTAAAGAGTGATAAAAATGCAGGTAAGACGGACAATAACTTTGTATAATGTTAACGTTTACATCCACGGGGTGAAATTCAAGAGTCGCATAGTGTGGGGGAGGAACGATCTCCTCAGTCTGTCAGTGGAGCAGGACATTTACAGCAGTCTGTTGCTGAAGCTGCTCCTCTGAAAGGAAATGATACTGTTTAGTGGATGCAGTGGATTCTCCATGATTTACAGGAGCCTGCTCACTGCCCGTCGCTCTGCCACAGATGTCAAACTGTCCAGCTCCATGCCTACAATAGAGCCTACCTTCCTCACCAGTTTGTCCATGCGTGAGGCGTCCTTTTTCTTTATGCTGCCTCCCCAGCACACTACTGCATAGAAGAGGGCACTCGCCACAACCGTCTGATAGAACATCTGCAGCATCTTATTGCAGATGTTGAAGGACGCCAGTCTTCTAAGGAAGTATAGTCGGCTCTGTCCTTTCTTACATAGAGCATCAGTATTGGCAGTCCAGTCCAATTTATCATCCAGCTGCACTCCCAGGTATTTATAAGTCTGCACCCTCTGCACACAGTCACCTCTGATGATCACGGGGTCCAGGAGGGGCCTGGGTCTCCTAAAATCCACCACCAGCTCCTTGATTTTGCTGGTGTTCAGGTGTAGGTGGTTTGAGTCGCACCATTTAACAAAGTCCTTGATTAGGTTCCTATACTCCTCCTCCTGCCCACTCCTGATGCCGCCCACTATAGCAGTGTCGTCAGCGAACTTTTGCACGTGGCAGGAGTTGTATTGGAAGTCCGATGTATATAGGCTGAACAGGACCGGAGAAAGTACAGTCCTCTGTGGCGCTCCTGTGTTGCTGACCACAATGTCATACCTGCAGTTCCCGAGATGCACATACTGAGGTCTGTCTCTAAGATAGTCCACGATCCATGCCACCAGGTATGAATCTACTCCCATCTCTGTCAGCTTGTCCCTAAGGAGCAGAGGTTGGATGGTGTTGAAGGTGCTAGAGAAGTCCAGAAACATAATTCTTACAGCACCACTGCCTCTGTCCAAGTGGGAGAGGGATCGGTGTAGCATGTAGATGATGGCATCCTCCGCTCCCACCTTCTCATGGTATGCAAACTGCAGAGGGTCGAGGGTGTGGCAGTCCTGTGGCCTCAGGTGGTGAAGCAGCAGCTGCTCCATAGTCTTCATCACATGTGATGTCAGAGCGACAGGCTGGAAGTCATTCAGCTTACTAGGACGTGATACCTTTGGGACTGGGGTGATACAAGATGTTTTCCAAAGCCTTGGGACTCTCCCCTGTTCCAGGCTCAGGTTGAAGATGCGCTGTAGAGGACTCCTCAGCTTCAACGCACAGGCCTTCAGCAGTCATGGCGATACTCCATCTGGACCTACTGCTTTGCTGGCACGAAGTCCCGTCATCTCTCTGCTTACCTGGGCTGCTGTAATTATGGGTGGGAGGAAACTCTCTCCTATGCTGGTGTCAGCAGAAGGATGGGTGGAGGGTGCAGTACTCCAAGGTGAGAGTGGGTTAGGGTGGTCAAACCTGTTAAAGAAGTTGTTCCTCTGGTTTGCTCTCTCCATGTCTCTCTTGATGGTGGCACCCCGCTTTGAGCTGCAGCCAGTGATGATCTTCATCCCATCCCACACTTCCTTCATGCTGTTATTCTGCAACTTCTGATCCTGCTTTCACCTGTACTGCTCCTTTGCCGCCCTGAGCTGGACTCGGAGTTCCTTCTGCACGCGCTTGAGCTCATGGCTTCATGTAAGCTGCATTTTAATAGCTTTCCTTACAGTCTGTCTATTTTGAAATTAAGTGTGCAAATTTAACCAGAAACTCTTGGATGTAAATGAGGCTAAAATTAAGTGCAAAAAGTGTCAGGATCTCTTTTGCTAATTTTAACAGGATTTCTATGTTTTATCGGGAATACTTATATTAGTTTTGAATCTAGTGAGAAGAAGTAAATTAATAACAGGTCTTCCGAATTTAAAAGATATACACTTGCTTAGCAAGGTACTCCAAGCAAAAGAAGTGTATATTTGCTTTTGAATTTTAAAAAGATACACACTTGCCTGGCTTTGTATTACAATCATGATAAGTGTATGATATTTTTCATATTTTCTAAATATTAGTTTTGAATCTAGTGTTTATAAAATGAAGGCACATGTCACAGGCAGCATAAGTTTCACAATTTATAATTTGGTGTGTGGCTAAATTTCATAGCTTATTTCATAATTTATATTTTCATAAATTATATTTAGTAATCCACAGTTTTCATAAATCTCATTCTATAATCCATATTTTGGGGGCAGAGCTTAAGGTCATCAATCATTCTTTTTGACAGTTTGTCTGATACTCCTACTCATGTTTTTTCTATTGGGGTAGGAACCCAAATACTAAAATTAACCAAAGGGAAATTTAACACAATGGGGTCTTTTTTTGAATTAATTATTAATTGATGTTACCTTTAAAAAATATATCTGATGGTATTGAGGAATATGTTCAAAAGCTATTGCCTGAATCTGTTGCCTGGTGCATATTCTGCACAACCTGAAGAGTGCTTACCTTTACAACAAATTGCTTAAGACATTGGTAAATGCCGACAACAGGAAGGGTACAATTCCTCAGGATCTGATTCCACTAAAAGACAAGAGTGCTAATCCTGAGGATCATAACATAAATGACATGCTAAAACAATCTCAATATTTCTCTTACACAGAAACAGCCGACACACAATACACCATCAGCAAGGCACTGCCAGATCTAAACACTAGCGTGGCAAATTGCTGACGTACTAAAGTGACTTTAGCTGCAAGTGGAAGTCCCATTTTACTTATGGTGCCAAACAGAGTTGTGTTGCAATATAGTAATCATTCTTCTATGAAGAATCTGTCTTCTAGCAGTCACGGGGCATGGTATCTGTGATTGCCGGTACAACAAACAGTTCTGAGCTGGCATCAACCACAGCAGCAACTGTGGTCATCGCAGCTCTTGTGAAAAGAATGGAGATAAATGCCATCAACTCTGAGAGGGAGGAAGTTCATTGTACCACGTGAATGTCACTGACATAATAAAACTGAATAATAAAAAAAAAAAAGTGCTTTTACAAGTAGCCAAAATTTACACCGGGTGTTACAGACTCAAATCAAATCAAATTTTATTATATTATAGTAATACTAATTGTAAGAGCCAATCTTAGAAAGTTAGCTTTGAGTTAAACTCATATTAATGTTTGCTTAATTTGAATAGAATATAGAGAAAAGCCAAGCCAATAAAAGGTGTCATTTTGCTTGGCTTTTCTCTACATTCATAATGGCTAACATGGTACAACACCCTCGTACTTTGAATAGAATATACTTTCTTCCATAGTCATAGACAATGGTATAGTCTTTTCCCCCTATAAGTTGGTAAGAGATAGAACCTTCTTGCTATAACTGAGAAAGTATGATAATAGATTCAGTTGTGTTTAGAACTGGTCCCAATACATAGGGACTTGAAAGACCCATTTTCGACTTAGAAATGGGATAAGCATACAGTTTTCTGACCGTTTTGAAATGGTTCAGAAATGTTAAGCAAATAGATACGATTTGAGATGTAACAAGATTTAAGCTTTGAACAGAACTTTTCTTAAGAATTTTCCTTTTTTTGCTATTTTAATTTTCCTTTTTGTGGGAACTGTTTTACTTTGAACTTTAACTAAACTTTTAAAACCGAAGATATTTTGTCTGTGGAATCATTTCTACGTGTCAGGCTTTTGTTGATTCCCATTTTTGAGTTAGAGCTGCTGAACTTTGGTAACTTTGGAAAAATGCAGCTACATTTTCGTCAGAAAACTTGTCATCTGAAGGCCTTGAACTTGAATTGGAATCTACCATCTGAGGACAGAGGACGCTTCTGCTCCAGAACTTGTCAACAAAAGAAAAACAACTGAGTCATTCCGAGCTACTGTGCGCTTACCTTCTATCTCTGCATGATCATAAATGAAAGCAAGGTCACCGTACCTGAACTTAAGAATTAAGAGACTGTGATATTATAAAGACATTGTGGATGATCGGTTGTGCTTTGCCTGAGTCATGGAAGCCTCGCTATAAGGAAGTAATCTGCTTTGTTGGAACGTTCCGATTGTGACGAAGTTGCTGTCAGTCATTCGAGCTGTTGTCATGGCAATGTCTAAGCATAGCTCAGGGGAAGTCGGGAGTGATTTGAGTACGGACTCAAAGCCAGAGAATGTAATAGGAGATCGGAAAGATCAGCTTTCTGAGCTTAAGGATGAAATAGAAAGCCTTAAAGACACTTCAGAAAATCATTTAGAAGTAGCAGAAAGACTTGAAATTTTCTGTGAGTCACACAGTCAGATAGAGGAGCTGCATAAAAGGCTACTATCAGCGCTAAGTAAAGAAGGCATGATTAAGAAACAGAAAACGACATTTCCAGAGAATTCTAAGAAATGGAAAGAATTTATTGACGCTACAGCGGTATGGCTGAAAGATACAAATAGCCTGTTGACACACACATCTGACGAACAGCTAGTTAATGAATTCGAAGAGATGCAATTGCAAGAACGGGATCGCACAAAGTCAAAAGTATGAAAGGCTTCTCCTCAGTTAAAGCGGGCTTTGGATATTAAATGTGACTCTTCCACCCAGAAAACCGCTGCAGCATCATCACCTTCTTCAACGTTCACACTTGAACGCACGGAACTCAACAGTATCCTACAAATGCTACATGAACTTAAAGTTAAAGTGGAAAGGCAGGAACAATCCACAACTAGCGTAAAACCTGACACTCAAAGCTCCAGAAATGATATACTATATGTATTGGTGCGAAATCAAGCTGAATATCAGAACAATCAAGCTGAATGTCAGAAAGCAATCACCGAAATGGCTAAATCGTTAACCTAACAAAACATAGCTACTACTCCACCACCTCCAGCGCCGCGTGGTGAAGTACCACACAGACCCTTTATTTTCAGGTGACCCACTGACTTATGCAAAATTCATCAGAGCCTTCCATCACGCTGTAGGTGACATACTAGCAGACCCACAAGATAAATTAGATTACTTGATTTAATATACAAGAGGATCGGCTCAAGGAATGATTAATGGTTGTACACGATTGCCACCAGATGGTTATAAAAAGGCTAGAAAGCAGCTTGAAAGTTACTATGGCAACCAAGCGTTTGTAGTAGATGCCTACCTAAGTAAGGCATTGAAGTGGCCTCAAATAAAACAAAATGATGGGGAAGCCTTGAGAGACTATGCAACCTTTCTTGATAACTGTATGGACTCCATGACTAAAACAAGAAATCAAGCAGCATTTAATAGCAATGAAAATATCCGTACTATACTCTCAAAGCTCCCATATTCTCTACAAAATAAGTGGCAGGACATAGCTTATGAAATTGAAGAAGAAAAAGAGATAGAAATTCAAAATTTAACTATCTTTTTACATAAACAGGCTAAGATATTTATGCATCCTATTTATGGCAGCAAAGAGAAAAAGGAAAAGACCAACAAGGTTAGGTCTCCTCTTAAGTATGGACAGAGATTAGGAGGTATCTACACTACAGGTATATCTGATGCTGCCGAAAAGGGGACTCAAGAAATCTCTGTCAAAAAGACTGTTAATGATACATGTGCATTTAAAAAATCTTGTGTATTCTGCAATGGCCAGCATACTCTTGCTGAATGTACTAAAATCAAAGAACTGCCACATAAAGAAAGAATTGACTTTTTAAAATCAAAAGGTTTATGTTTTTGCTGTCTCAAACAGGGGCACCTTGGTAAGAACTGTAAAGAAAAAATGAAATGTCAGACATGTTCTTTTCAGCATCCAGACATCCTGCACATCAAAAAAGTTAGTGGAGCAACATCTAAAGCTACAGCTAGTGTGGCAACACCCACTGAAAAGGAAACAGAGACTGAAAGTTGTGCCTTTACTGGAGCCGGAGAAGAATACGCACTGCAAGTAGTTCCTGTTAAGGTAAAATCTAAGAAAGTGAAAGGTATGTAGAAACATACGCCTTTATAGACCTCGGTAGTACAGTAACAATTTGCACTGAGAGGCTCCAGAGACAATTAAGCCTTCAAGGGAGAAGAACACAAGTATTCCTCAAAACTATGAGTAATTATGATGATGATTCAAAGATGCTAACCCAATGTTCTGTCTTATCAGATTTACAAGTCTGTGGTCTCAATGATGATGAATATATTGATTTGCCAAAGGTCTTTACACAGGTCTCCATTCCAGTGAACAGAGAATGTATTCCACTAAAATAAGATATTGATAAGTGGGCATATCTTAAAGAGGTACGTCTATCTCATATTGACTCTGAAGTTGATCTTTTAATAGGAATCAACTACCCAGAAATCTTCGAGCAGTCACGAATAATACCTAGCCAAGGAGGTGGACCTAATGCTATGAAGACTGCACTTGAATGGGTGGTTGGTGGACCATACAAAGAGATAGATGACCTCGCAAAACAAAGTGGTAAGCTGCCCAAACATTCAATCAATCATATGTCAATAACAGAGGTTGAAGATATGTTGCTGCAACAGTATAACACAGATTTTCCAGATCGCAGTTGTGAAGAAAAGAAGGAAATGTCACAGGAGGACATCAAGTTCATGCGCATAGCCTCCGAATCTGCGAGGCTGGTAGGTGGCCACTATTGTTTAAATTTACCTTTGAAAGATGAAACACTTAAAATGCCAAACAATTGCTGTATTGCTGAACAGCGTGCTATTGGACTCAAAAGAAAACTGAGCAATAATTATGGTTTCCATGAAGACTATAAAGCCTTCATGAAAGACATTATAGACAAGGCTTACGTTGTCAAGGTATCCAAAGAAACCCTGAATTGCAATGAAGGCAGAGTGTGGTTCATTCCACATCATGGTGTGTATCATCCAAAGGAAAATAAGATTTGAGTGGTCTTTGATTGCACAGCCACCTACCAGGGGACTTCACTTAATGAGCAATTATTAAAAGGCCCCGATCTAACTAACACACTCATTGGCATCCTTACAAGATTCAGAAAGGAGCCAGTAGCCTTAATGGCAGATATTAAGTCAATGTTCTACCAAGTTAAAGTACCAGATAAAGACACTGATCTTTTACGTTTTTTATGGTGGCCTGAAGCTAATCTAAGTAAAGACCTTGAAGAATACAAAATGACAGTACATCTTTTTGGTGCTACTTCTTCACCCAGCTGTGCTTCTTATGCTTTGTGTAGAACAGCCAAAGATGCCAGAGATACATTTCCTGAGGAAGCAGTTAACACCGTTCTCAATAACTTCTATGTGGATGACTGTTTAAGGCCAGTGACAACAGAAGAACAAGCAATAAAGCTGGCAAAGGACCTCCAATCTCTATGCCTCAAAGGGTGCTTTCATTTGACTAAGTTTGTGAGTAACAACAGAGCAGTTTTATTGTCCATACCTGAAGAAGACAGAGCTCATGAACAAAAGGACTTAGATTTGAGCCACAGTCTCCTTCCCACAGAGCGTGCCCTGGGCATCCAGTGGTGCACAGAAACGGACAGTTTCAAATTTCAGATTAAGTTACAAAACAAGCCTGCTACAAGGCGTGGTATTCTGTCTGTTGTTAACTCAGTTTATGATCCACTTAGTTTTCTATCACCTGCCTTACTGCCAGCAAAGCTTATTCTAAGAGACTTATGCAAAGAGAAATATGGGTGGGATGAAGAAGTAGAAGTCAAACACATTCAGAAATGGAAAAAATGGATGGATGATTTGCAGTTACTTACAGAATCTAAAGTGAACAGATGCTTCAAACCTACTGGGTTTGGAACAATAAAGACAGCACAAATGCACCATTTTGCAGATGCTAGTGAAGATGGATATGGCACTGTCACTTACCTTGTCTTAACCAATGAAGAGGGCAAAGAGCATTGTTCATTCCTGATGGGCAAGTCAAGAGTTGCAGCATTGAAGCAGGTCACAATTCCAAGATTCGAGCTGACAGCAGCCGTTGTGGCAGTTAAAATGGACAAAATGCTTAAAGGTGAGCTTCAAATGCCCTTACAAGAATCTACATTTTGGACTGACAGCACCACAGTGCTAAAATACATTTCAAATGAAAGCACTCGATTCAAGACCTTTGTTGCCAACAGAATCTCCGTGATCAGAGATCATTCACAACCTTCACAGCGGACGTATGTCACATCTGCCCTTAACCCGGCTGATCAAGCATCCAGAGGGCTAAGCATAGAAAACTTTCTCAAAAGCACCACATGGTCACAAGGTCCAAGCTTCTTATTGAAGCCCGAACGGGAGTGGTCAAAAAGACCAGATCAACTAAATGATTCACTTTTTGAAGATGATCCAGAAGTTAAAACTTGTGCAGTTAACATGACAATAATAGAAGAGGCAACCAAGCCCATCAACAAACTAATCACCTACTTCTCAGACTGGCATCGCTTGAAGAAAGCAGTGGCTTGGTTCCTCAAGTTTAAAGACATTTTGCTGCACTTAAGAAATGAAAGAAAAACATTCCAACTAGAAGTCAATCAATCTAAAAGTAATCCAGAAGAACAAAAATCACTCATCACAAAGCATATAAAAAGATATAAACTGACTTTAAAACCAAGTCCAACTTAACTAAAGCCGAAACAGAGCTTATCCGCCTCAGTCAACAGCAAGAAGTTCCAGAAGAATTAAATGCTTTAAAGAAAAAGGCTTGCGTAAAAAAGAACAATCAAATCTATAAACTTGACCCGATCATACAAGATGGAATACTGAGAGTTGGAGGAAGACTCTGCAAAGCTGCAATGCCCGAAGAAGCTAAACATCCTGCAATTCTTCACAAGCATTCACATGTTACTTCTCTCATACTGCAGCACATTCATAAACAATTCAGACATTGTGGGCGCAACTATATGCTCGCACAGTTACGCCAGAAATACTGGATACCTCAAGCAAACTCGGCTATCAGAAAAATAATTTCAAAGTGCACAACGTGCAGAAGATATAATGCAAAAGCAGGTGAGCAAAAATGGCAGATTTGCCAGAAGATCGCCTAGCACCCAATCAACCACTGTTCACTAATGTTGGAGTCGATTATTTTGGCCCCTTTCTGGTCAAAAGAGGGTGAAGTCTAGTCAAGAGGTACGGAGTAATCTTCACTTATTTAACTACCACAGCTGTGCACATAGATTGCACATAGCTTAGACACTGATTCTTGTATCCAAGCCATACTCCGATTTACAAGTAGAAGAGGACAAGTTAAAATCATGCGCTCAGACAATGGTACAAATTTCGTTGGAGCAGAAAGAGAGCTATGAGAAGCTACTAAAAACTTGGAACAAGAAAAAATCGGCAATGCTATGATGCAGGAAGAAATCAAATGGATTTTCAATCCACCAACTGCCTCTCATCAAGGTGGAGTGTCGGAAAGACAAATCAGAAGCATAAGAAAGATCTTAAATTCAACACTAAACCAACAAACACTTGATGATGAAAATCTTCATACAATAATGTGTAAAGTGGAATCAATACTCAATAACAGACCCCTTACAAAGACATCAGATGATCCAAATGATTTAGAACCACTCACATCCAATCATTTGCACTTAATGAAGACACAACCTGAAATGCCAACTGAACTCGTTTCAGAAAATGAACCATATCCAAGAAAACATGGGAAACAAATTAAATACATGGCTGATTTGTTTTGGAAATGATGGACTAAAGAGTATTTGCCAATACTTCAAGAACGTCAAAAATGGCTTGCACCAAGAAGAAATTTTAAACCAGGGGACGTTGTTTTAATCGTAGATAAAGCTACACCTCGCAATTCCTGGGTAATGGGTCGCGTCATCAAGACAATGCCAGATGCCAAAGGTGTAGTCAGAGAGTGTGTGCAGACCAAAAACAGCACACTGGACAGACCCGTGAATAAACTGTGCCTGCTTCAAGAAACAGCAAATGTTTGAAATATGACATTTTTAAAATGTTTGTTTGCAGTGTTATTGCTAGTGATTTGAAAACAATACTTAATGTAAAAGTAAAGTTAATTGGCTCATATTGAAGTATAGTAATTGTCTCCGCTCCTGCATAGCCAATTAGGGGCCGGAAATGTAAGAGCCAATCTTAGAAAGTTAAAGTTTTGAGTTAAACTCATATTAATGTTTGCTTAATTTGAATAGAATATAATTTCTTCCATAGTCATAGACAATGGTGTAGTCTTTTCCCCCTATAAGTTAGTAAGAGAGAAAACCTTCTTGCTATAACTGAGAAACAGTGTGATAATAGATCTAGTTGTGTTTAGAACAGGTCCCAATACATAGGGACTTGAAAGACCCATTTTTGACTTAGAAATGGGATAAGCATACAGTTTTCTGTTATGAAATGGTTCAGAAACGTTTTGAAATGGTTCAGAAATGTTAAGCAAATAGTAACGATTTGAGATGTAACAAGATTTAAGCTTTGAACAGAACTTTTCTTAATAAGAATTTTCCTTTTTTTTGCTATTTTAATTTTCCTTTTTGTGTGAACTGTTTTACTTTGAATTTTAACTAAACTTTTAAAAAACGAAGATATTTTGTCTGTTGAATTATTTCTATGCATCAGGCTTTTGAGTTAGAGCTGCTGAATTTTGGTAACTTTGGGGAAAAACGCAGCTACACTATTAATTGCAGCTCACTACTCAAAATGTAGAGAGTGACCGGACTTGAACCTGAGACCTTTTGGTTATAAGGCAGAAGTTGTTACCTCTGCACAATCCAAAAATACATATCAACTTTCTGTCTATTGACATTTGGGCTTGGGTTGTTTACTCATTGACAGCAACATGTAAATTAATTTTTTTTCCTTTGGTTATATTCTTGAATAAAAGCAAATGTGTTTATTTAATATTTGGACTAAAGTTTTCACACATTATACACTTCACATCATTATTAGTATTACATGGAAAAAAGTTTCTGTTTTGGTTGTGTTTAGCATTTCATGTCATCCTACACTTCCACGGATCTTTATAGACACAGACCACACATGAAATGTATGTATTCCAAATAACAGAATACCTGTATTATTTACCCTATACAAGGGTGGCACGGTGGCGCAATGGTAGCTTGATAAAGCAGTCAATCACAACCGTCCTTGCATCCAACAGCTGTCATCTCATCTCTCTCTCTCTCTCTCTCTCAAGTGGCATTTCAGTCTGCCTGCATTAAAATCTGTAAATACTTTTCTTCTGCAGTGAATATCTGCACAACCATATCATGACATCTGTTATACTTAGCTGGACTTGCAGAATCAAAGAAAGATTGTAATTCTCCCACTCTGGATAAGAGAGTCATTTCTTCACCAGCTATTATCAGGTATGTGCAGCAGACTAAGAGTCACTGGTGCAGTACTTTGAATCTTTGTAGAATACCACCTTTTCTTCTTTGATAAAGCACCACCACTGAGTTGGAGAGGTTTGAACAACCAAATTAAACAACCAAACTAAAACACTTGCTATACTAATTAAGAAGGGTGACAGGGTAGAGCACATACATATACATATGTTTGATAAAATATTGTTTTATGTTAATACAATACAGAGCACCATTAATGGAAATCCAGGAGTCTTAGTTCCCAGTCTCATATCATACATCATGAATGACAACTAGAGACAAACTAATAATTGCAAGTTGTTACATTTTCACCAGATTAGTGAAAATGTTTCTTCAGTATTATAATTAACTAAACAAAAATACACATCACATCAGTTATCCATCACATATGTTGTATACTATAACAGGATGTTACATATTTCATTCCTCTTTGTGCTATCAACTTTAATTAACTTATGGGTGTATTCATTTTTATCTATCAAGCAAAACCTTATAACAAACAGTAGCATATTTTATGATACAAATCTCTCAAATTATTACACAAGCACAGTTTCTATAGTCCAATATTGAACATCTGAATCATTCCCATATAGCACATATATTTCCTGATATACAACTGGCTTAACAATTTACCCAAGTGCATTAATCACGAATTAATGGATGAATCACACATTTTGATTTATATCAAGCCACTATTATGCCGGTATTTAATGGCAACAAAGTTTTCTACAATCTTTTAGTGAGTGCATTCAATTTTTTTGACTTTGTCGGCACTGAAACTGTTCATTTTTAAGTGACTGACTGTCAGCCCCTGCTACACGGGTGACTCATCTATCAACAACGTAACATAATGCATGCCCTCTTGCACATTCCACTTATCTGCATGCACTCTTAATAATGCACAGTTTCTTGATTTTTCTAAAGCATTAATTTCTAATGGTTAACGGTATAACATAACTGTGTTTCCCAATATGGCACTTATTTTCTAGCAGGTACTGGACAGCTGTAAGGCAGCCAATTCTTTATTACACAAGTGCCTTCTTCCACCATATCGCAGTACAGATCCCAATTCAACTTAACCGTACCTGCAGTTTTTTTTGTTGAACTAAGACGATGGATGTCACATGCCAGACTAGAACTTCCCACTTTTCCTTATTCATTGGACCCCTCAGTCCAACAAATCCAAGCAGCATTCTTCTACTGCTTGCCCAACATTTTATACATAAATTAAGCCCTCCAACTTACACCTGCTAGAATGTCAATCATCACTCAGCCATGGATGTCCATGGACTCCATCCGCAATAAGGCTGGTCCAACTGACATTACAATTTAAAGCAAGCGGCTCCAGTATAAATCTACATCCTGCTTGCAGTGCCATTTTGAATTCAGCAGAGGGCACTGCTTCTCTCTCTCTCTCTCTCTCTCTCTCTCTCTCTCTCTCACTCTTTTTCTCCTGAATTGCACGGATTTGTGAAATTTCACAAATTGCATTGGCACAAATCATTTTGCTACACTGTTAGTGCAAATGTATGCAATACATCTTAAAATGTACAAAAACATGTCATTACAGATATGGTATTCCCTTATGACCTATAGATACATCTAGTAACATGCAGACTTGCACTTACAGATTTTATATCGGCTTTTCTGTCAGAAAACATTCCACTAGACCGGTCATCCTTTTGGCGATGCTTTCAACATCATTAATTCTTTAACTTCAGATTGTAAATCCTGTGTGATGTTATTAAAATTCAGACTCACTTTCTTTCTCAAAAGCCAAGCCACCTTCAGCTTGTGTTTCAACTTCTCTTGAGGACTCACAAATTTGTTTTTTTTTTTTGGCCTCTCCTTTAAAGAAAAAGGTGAAATATTAGTGTGAAAGTTAACAAGAAAAAAGTTATGTGCTTTAATTGTATACTTCTCTCTGTTTATTACCTTTCTAGATCTCTGTGGTTCAGGTTGACACTTGTCTGCTGAATGGTCATCATCCACCAATGCAGCAGTACACAATATCTGTCTTATTTCCTTCACTGAAAAATGTATCATTACACCACTGATTGGTTTATATATTTAAGTAAATAAACACTAAATAAATAAAATAAACACATACTGTACCTATATACTTAAAGAAACAATTTTCATCTCTTTTGCAGAGATCTGTTTAGTGGTTGAAGAATCAATATTTTTGTTTCCTTCTGGTATTAAGAAAATAATAAAATCAGAGATATGGTGTCTCCTTGATGGAGAAGTATTGCAATCCTTCAGAGCAGGAAGAGAAAAACACAAAGACAGATTAAAAGAGCAGGCGGCTAAAGAACGTGCAGATGTCGCACTGAGGCACTGGCACTTGAGCCAAGTCTCCATGATGGAGAAGCATTGCTTCCTCAGAGACTTGTCTTCCAAGGCGGTCCTCATCCACCCCCTTCTCGGACTATGGACAAGATGGCTGCCCTTCCATTCTGACAACAGCCAAGATGCATAGAGGTCAGAACTTCAGTTAACTCTGGTACATCGTGGGTGTACAGGTAATGCTCAGGGTTGGACTTCTGCCAAATACTCTATGCTGAATGGCTCAGACACCTGTCAAAATTTATTGATGTATTTTGGTGCCGCTTTGTACTACTGACATACCTTAATTCTCATGTAAATAGGTCCTACTATTGGAATTGTTTTCTTTTTGGTTAAAAATTGATTTATTTCACTCACCTTGTATTTGTATAAGAAATAGTAAGGTGTTTTGGATGATGCATCTTTGCAAGCACATGCTTAATGAATATTTTTATTTGTATTTATTTTGGTACAAAAAGGTTTTTCTCTGGAGGCATTGTTAACCTGTATACATGTTCTCAGGTTTGTGCTACATCTCAGATTTAAAACTGATTAATTATTAAATAAGCATGAAATAACTTCTCAGTTCCTGAATCAGAAAATTCACTTCATCTTATTCTTAAAAGCCCAGCAAATTATACACTATTACAAATATACATCTAAACTAGTTAGAATGAAACTGACCTCAAAACAGTCATTGGGATGCCATTAAGTACTGGACTGAAATCGCCAGCTATAATTACTGAGGTGTTAAACCAAGCAAGATTGCTTCATGGAAATATTGCATTTTCCAATATTAATACTTGTTATCAGATGAGGTTTGTACATTGATCCTGTGCAACAATAGTTTTTCATGAAAATCAATGCTGCAAGCCCTTCAACTGCTAAAGGCTTTCCAATAAACTTGATGAATCATTTTCTCGGCTGAAAAGCTGCAATGAATAGCAAATCACATTATATAAAAAGTGTGAAAAGAGGGAGCATTTGAAGTGAATTGAAACAGAATTTTTTTTTCTCAATTACTACATCTTTCCTAACCATCTTTTTCTGAATGTAACTTTTTAATACCCAAACAAATATTATTAAACACCTACTACTATATTTTTGACAGTAACCAAAGTAAGAAAAACTTGAAGTGGAATTCATGAAAAGTAAGTAAGTAAGTGAACTTTATTGTCATTCATACCATACAACAGTACAAAAACGGATGCATAGCTGAACAAAATTGCATTTCTCCAGGCTCAATGTGCAGACATAAAAGACAGGTGCATAAAAGACAAGTGCACGCAAGACAACATACAGACATTACAAACATTTCACTTCTTACACAGAAAGTAGGTAAGACAGCGTAAGACAGCACAAGGCAGCACAGTACAAACAATAAAAACAAAATATATATATAAATGTAAGCCAGTCAGTGGGTGAAATATAATATGAAAGAAAATATTGCACATCGTTTCACAGTGATTATGATATTGCACTATATGGATACAATATTTATACATAATATATACAATATAGACAATGTAATATTATACGATATTACAATACAATATAATGTAAACTTAAGACCTATTTGTGGTAATAAAGTGCACAGTAAGTAAGAAAGCAAAATGACAAAGTTTATTTAAGAGTTTAGTATTCTGATGGCCTGGGGGAAGAAGCTCCTGTTAAATCTGGTCGTTCTGCATTGCATACTGTGGTAACGTTTTCCAGAGGGCAGAAGTTCAAACAGCCCATGTGCCGGGTGTGTGGGATCTTTTATGATCTTAATGGATCTGCTCTGGCAACGTGAGTAGTGTAATTCTTGAACAGATGGGAGTGAGGATCCGATGATTTTCTCCACTGCCCTCACCACTCTTCGAAGTATCTTCTGTTCAGCGACAGTGCAGCTACCATAACAAAACTGAGATGCTGCTGGTCAATGTACTTTCTATACTGCCTCTGTAGAAAGTTGTGAGGACAGGAGAGGGAAGGTTTGCTCTTTTCAGCCTTCAGAGAAAATTAAGTCGCTGTTGTGCCCTCTTGACAAGAGAAGTGGTATTTGTGGTCCATGTCAGGTCATCTGTAATGTGCACTCCCAGAAACTTGGTGCTTTTCACTGACTCCACACTGTTTCCATGGATTGTAAGTGGCCGGTGTGGCATGTGCTTTCTCCTGAAGTCAACAATGATTCTCTTTTGCTTTGTTGACATTCAGTGCCAGGTTGTTTTTTCCACACCAGGCAATGAGTTGATGGACTTCCTCTCTGTATGTGGAGTCATCGTCATTACTGATGAGGCCCACTACTGTTGTGTCGTCTGCGAATTTTATGATGTGATTCGAGTTGTAATTGGCACAGCAGTCGTGAGTGAACAAGGTGAACAGTAGGGGGCTTAGAACACATCCCTGGGGAACCCCAGTGTTCATGATGGTAGTCTCAGAGGTGTTTTTTCCAAGACGTACTGTCTGGGGTCTGTCTGTGAGGAAGTCTAATAACCAGTTACACAGAGGGGTGCTGATGCCTAGTGGCTCCAGTTTCTTTACCAGGGTTTGTGGGATGACAGGCTGAGATGAAGTCAATAAAAAGCATCCTCACATGACTGTTCTTATTTTCCAGATGAGCCAGTGTCAGATGGAGTGCAGTTGCTATGGCATCATCAGTGGAGCGATTTGGGTGGTATGCAAATTGAAGTTGTTCAAATGTAGCAGGCAATCTGGATGTGATGTGATTTTTGATCAACCCTTCGAAGCACTTCATCATGATGGGTGTGATTGCTATAGGCGATAGTCGTTCAGTGATGATGTTGGTGATTTCTTTGGCAGTGGAATAATGGTAGTGGCTTTGAAGCACTGAGGAACAATGGCTTGTCTTAGAGAGATGTTGTAGATGTCTGTGAGAACAACTGTAAGTTGGTCAGCACAGTCTCTGAGTACACACCCTGGTATGTTGTTGGGACCTGCAGCTTTCCGTGGGTTGACCCTGTGCTGGGCTCTCCGAACATCACTGTGGTCGAGACAGAGTATTTAAGTGTTCAAAAACAGAACATATTTAGGACTCTAACAAATTAGATTTGTATGATTTAAGAGTGAACTTTTTCTTGGCTGCAGTCAGGCATCAGATTTGCAATCAGGCATACTCTAGATCTTCCAGTGTTAAAGAAGTAGTACAGTATCTGACACAACCAGCTGGCACATAAAAAGTAATAATAAATGTTATACTGAGAATTGCATGGTTGTATTTGGCAACAGAGACGAAATATATGGGGAGGGGATGCTACTAAAAATCTTTAACTCACAAGAGTTGCTTTTCACTCTAACACTGATGTAGTTAGCATGGACAACTGCCCACTTAACTAGCCCCTAAATGAGCTAGCTACAAAGGAAAAAAATACCTAAAACATAGCAGTTTGAGACAATGAAAAATAGGAGCACTGCAGAAAGAGCTATATATGTGTAACAATATACCATACAATATATTTTTCACCACCATATACTCCACACACAAAGTAAAGGGCAATGACAGCCATCAGTTTGTTTGGTCAAGTCCCATGTTGTCATAGTGCAGCCTCAGGTGTATCTCTGCATTTTCATGTCGCACAAGCAGAAAAAACTGTCAAGGCAACTGGTAATTCTTGCTTTTACATGAATTGTTGGGTCTGGCATGTCTGCAGAAACATTGTGAGGCAGTTGATGTCCAGCAGTGTGTTCTGTGCCATTGCACATGTTCTCCTTCCTTCCCGTGGAAACCATTGCTCTCTCTGTTGGCTCGAGTCTTTTTCTGAGAAGCATGGGATTTGTATAAACAGAACTCTGGCTCACACCCTGGCTACTTCTCTGGTGCACACTCTGATTTAGGCTCATAATTGGAGGATGTGTTGCTCTCAAATACAAAGTTGATGTCGGAGTGAGCAGAATCTATGCGCTGCAGCATCTTCAAAGTGCCTAAAACCTCTTGTTGTTGTGTACATGCTTGAAAAATATTGCAAGGCAATTTCAGGTTCTAGTCCAGGGTTCTGGCTCTGTTGTATCCCCAGTCTGAATTGGATTAGAAATCATTATGAATTCTAATAAAGTAAGATTGAGTGAGTAATGATAATACAAGTGTGTGTGTGTGTGTGTGTGTTTTCTTTAGTTCCTATTCAATTGTTGCATAAAGAAGGGGAATTATTTGTTCCTTATCCTTAATTAATGCTGTGTTCTATTTACCTCAAAAGTCAGATGTTGGAACTGGGAATGACTTATCTGAATTCCAAATAAATCGTTTGGAAAACCAATATGGGCACCTCCTAGAAATCCCTTATTGTGCTTTTTATTTCTTTAACACAGACAACTACTTAACAATTATGAAGTCTGCCTCAAAAATATCAGAAAAGAAGAAAGAAGGCGCAGAAGGTCTGTTTTGATCAGCCATTCTGTAACCAGTATACAAAGAGCGAGGGCTTTTCAAAATACAGTCATATGAAAAAGTTTCGGAACCCCTCCTAATTCTTTGGATTTTTGTTTATCATTGGCTGAGCTTTCAAAGTAGCAACGTCCTTTTAATATATGACATGCCTTATGGAAACAGTAGTATTTCAGCAGTGACATTAAGTTTATTGGATTAACAGAAAATATGCAATATGCATCATAACAAAATTATACAGGCGCATAAATTTGGGCACCCCAACAGAGATATCACATCAATACTTAGTTGAGCCTCCTTTTGTAAATATAACAGCCTCTAGATGCCTCCTATAGCCTTTGATGAGTGTCTGGATATTGGATGGAGGTATTTTTGACCACTTTTCCATACAAAATCTCTCCAGTTCAGTTAAATTTGATGGCTGCCGAACATGGACAGCTTGCTTCAAATCATCCCATAGATTTTCAATAATATTCAAGTTAGGGGACTGTGACGGCCAGTCCAGAACATTGTACTTCTTCCTCTGCATGAATGCCTTTGTAGATTTTGAACTGTGTTTTGGGTCATTGTCTTGTTGGAATATCCAACCCCTGCGTAACTTCAACTTTGTGACTGATGCTTGAACATTATCCTGAAGAATTTGTTGATATTGGGTTGAATTCATCCGACCCTCAACTTTAACAAGGGCCCCAGTCCTTGAACTAGCCACACAGCCCCACAGCATGATGGAACCTCCACCAAATTTGACAGTAGGTAGCAGGTGTTTTTCTTGGAATGCGTTGTTCTTCTTTCGCCACGCAAAGCGCTTTTTGTTATGACCAAATAACTCCATTTTTGTCTCATCAGTCCAAAGCACTTTCTTCCAAAATGAATCTGGCTTGTCTAAATGAGCATTTCCATACAACAAGTGACTCTGTTTGTGGCGTGAGTGCAGAAAGGGCTTCTTTTTCATCACCCTGCCATACAGATGTTCTTTGTGTAAATTGCGCTGAATTGTAGAACAATGTACAGATTCACCATCTGCTGCAAGATGTTCTTGTGGGTCTTTGGAGGTGATCTGTGGGTTGTCTGTAACCATTCTCACAATCCTGCACATATGCCGCTCCTGTATTTTTCTTGGCCTGCCTGACCTGGGTTTAACAGCAACTGTGCCTGCGGCCTTCCATTTCCTGATTACATTCTTTACAGTTGAAACTGACAGTTTAAACCTCTTTGATAGCTTTTTGCAGTCTTCCCCTAAACCATGATACTGAACAATCTTTGCTTTCAGATCTTTTGAGAGTTGCTTTGAGAATCCCATGCTGTCACTCTTCAGAGGAGAGTCAAAGTGAAGCACAACTTGCAATTGACTACCTTAAGTACCTTTTCTCATGATTGGACACACCTATCTATGAAGTTCAAGGCTTAACAAGCTAATCCAACCAATTTGGTCAAGTCAAGTTGGGGAGCATGCACTGGTACAGTGCGTTGCCGCACACACTACACAATGAAACAACTCAGGATCCCAGTTTGCAACCCCCTAGGCAGACACGCGGTCCAGTCCCACCCTCCAGAAATGACCCTCTATCTGCCGCAGCCAGGTGTTACGTGGGTGACCCCTTGGTCTGGTCCAGCGACTCGGGTCCCCAACAATGAGGATCTTACGAGCTGGATCACCCTCGGAGAAACGCACCACATGGCCATAGTGCCGTAACTGACGCTCCCTCACAATGTAGGTAATGTGCTTCATTCGGGACTCCATGAGCAACCACTCATTCGACACAAAGTCAAACCAATGGTACCCAAGGATTTTCCGGAGGGACACAGTACCAAAGGAGTCCAGTCTTTGTCTCAGGTCACTGATTAGCGTCCATGTCTCGCAACCATATAGCAAGATAGGAAGCACCAGGACTCTAAAGACTTGGACCTTCGTCCTTTTGCATAGATATCGGGAGCGCCACACACCCCTTTCCAGCGACCTCATGACCCCCCATGCTCTCCCAATCCATCTACTGACTTCATAGGAAGAGTCACCAGAGACAATGACAATGTCACTGCCAAGGTAAGTAAATCTCTCAACAACAACAACAACATTTATTTATATAGCACATTTTCATACAAAAAGTAGCTCAAAGTTCTTTATATAATGAAGAAAAGAAAAATAAAAGACAAAATAAGAAATTAAAATAAGACAACATTAGTTAACATAGAAAAAAGAGTAAGGTCCGATGGCCAGGGTGAACAGAAAAAACAAAAAAAAAACTCCAGAAGGCTGGAGAAAAAAATAAAATCTGTAGGGGTTCCAGGCCACGAGACCGCCCAGTCCCCTCTGGGCATTCTACTTAACATAAATGAAATAGTCCTCTTTGTATTTAGGGTTCTCACGGAGTCACTTGATGCTGATGGTCATACAGGCTACTGGCTTTTAATCCATCCATTATTGTTGGAATATCATGGTGCTTTGAGTAGATGCCACCACCAAAAGGACACTGGAAAAGGAAACAGAAGAGAGAGTAGGGGTTAGTACAGATTTTAGAGCCACCATGAATAGTTATTATAATGAATTGGATATACAGAGTATCAGGATTAAATTAAAGCGAATTTCTGAAAAGGCCATGTTAAAATAATGTGTTTTCAGCAGTTTTGTAAAGTACTCCACTGTATTAGCCTGGCGAATTCCTATTGGCAGGCTATTCCAGATTTTAGGTGCATAACAGCAGAAGGCCGCCTCACCACTTCTTTTAAGTTTTGCTCTTGGAATTCTAAGGAGACACTCATTTGAGGATCTGAGGTTACGATTTGGAATATAAGGTGTCAGACATTCCGATATATAAGATGGGGCGAGATTATTTAAGGCTTTATAAACCATAAGCAGAATTTTAAAGTCAATCCTGAATGACACAGGTAACCAGTATAGTGACATCAAAACTGGAGAAATGTGCTCAGATTTACTTTTCCTGGTTAGGATTCTAGCAGCTGCATTCTGCACTAGTTGCAAATGATTTATGTCTTTTTTGGGTATTCCTGAGAGGAGTGCGTTACAGTAATCTAGTCGACTGAAAACAAACGCGTGAATTAATTTCTCAGCATCTTTCAATGATATAAGAGGTCTAACTTTTGCTGTTTCTTAAGTGAAAAAATTCTGTCCTAGTGATCTGATTAATATGCGATTTAAAATTTAGATTACAGTAATCCATCGCTATATCGCGCTTCGACTTTCGCGGCTTCACTCCATCGCGGATTTTATATGTAAGCATATTTAAATATATATCGCAGATTTTTCGCTGCTTCGCGGGTTTCTGCGGACAATGGGTCTTTTAATTTCTGGTACATGCTTCCTCAGTTGGTTTGCCCAGTTGATTTCATATAAGGGACGCTATTGGCAGATGGCTGAGAAGCTACCCAACCAGAGCGCGTATTACGTATTAAATAAAACTCCTCAAATATATTGTGAGCATGGGGGCTGTTTGCACCCCTAGAGCAGTGGTCCCCAACCTTTTTGACAGCAAGGACCACTTTATTAGATGCAAATTTTTCCACGGACCGGTCGTGGTTAGTTGGGAGGGGGCAGTTTTATACACAATTTACATAACATTTCTATTATTATTAAAGTTATTAAGCAGTTCGCATATGTTTGCAATCTGATATTTTTCTTCTTTTTTTGCATATAACAAAGACATATGCTTTACATTTGCCAATCCAACAGATTGCACATCACAAACATTAACACTGCAATCTTTTTTTCGTGTCTGCCGTTTCTATAGGAGGGTGACAATGAGTTAAATTCCAATGGATGTTTTTCAAATGTTGACGAGCAATAAGCAAAAGGAATCAATGAAAACCACAGACAACAAAAACAGCAAAAAAAAAAAAAAAAAAAAAAAAAAAAAAAACAGTATTAGGAAAGTTTGAAGAAAGAGATTTTTTTACAATGTTTCTGTTTGGGGATCGTTGTGCAAACGTGCACAACTGAGCTGCGACCACAGATCTAACTGCTCTGTGGATGATTCGTTCAAGCATTTCAAGGTCACTTTGTTGTAATGAAAGCATCTGTTGAATGTACTTCGTAGTAACGTGACTTCTATAGACTCATGTCATATGGGGAAACTGTCGGGACCATAAAAATACTTTGTTGTAATAGTCTCTCACCTCGGTCTCTCTCCTCTCTCTGCACCGCTGCAAAGCCCCGCCCGCCAAGCGTTCTGAAAAGTCTGAGTGAGTCACCGTTGCCGGCAGTTCTCTCGCGGCCTGGCTGTCAGACGGCTGCGGACCAGTAGTGGGCCGCGGACCGGGGGTTAGGGACCCCTGCCCTAGAGGATACGGCCGCTCCTCAAAAAACGCTGAAAGATTACCTTCACATTGCTCTCTTCCTTGCTGGGCTTACATATGGCTGCTCTGTCAAGCGATATGCTTCCTGCACTGTGCTTCGCATACTTAAAAGATCAAACAGCACGTATTGATTTTTGATTGTTTACTTTTCTCTCTCTCTTGCTCTGACATTCTCCGCTCCTGACGGAGGGGGTGTGAGCAGGGGGGCTGTTCGCACCCCTAGACAATATGGACGTTCGTCTAAAAATGCTGAAAGATTACCTTCACGTTGCTCCCTTCTGTGCAGCTGCTTTGTCAAGCGACATGCTTCCCGTACGGTGCTTTGCATACTTAAAAGCTCGAGGGGCACGTATTGATTTTTGATTGTTTGTTTTTCTCTGTCTCTCTCACTCTCTCTGACATTCTCTGCTCCTGACGGAGGGGGTGTGAGCAGAGGGGCTGTTCGCACACTGGCCTAGAGGATACAGATGCTCCTCTAAAACATGCTGAAAGACTACCTTCACATTGCTCCCTTCCTTGCAGCTGCTTTGTCCGGCGGTGCTTCGCATACTTAAAAACCAAACAGCCCTATTAATTTTTGTTTGTTTTTTTCTCTCTCTCTGACATTCTCTGCTCCTGACGCGCACTCCTTTGAAGAGGAAGATATGTTTGCATTCTTTTAATTGTGAGACGGAACTGTCATCTCTGTCTTGTCATGGAGCACAGTTTAAACTTTTGAAAAAGAGACAAATGTTTGTTTGCAGTGTTTGAATAAAGTTCCTGTCTCTCTACAACTTCCTGTGTTTCTGTGCAAATCTGTGACCCAAGCATGACAATATAAAAATAACCATATAAACATTTGGTTTCTACTTCGAGGATTTTCACCTTTCGCGGGGGGTTCTGGAACGCAACCCCCACAATCGAGGAGGGATTACTGTACAGTCAACAGTTACCCCTAAGCTTTTTTCCTCCGTTTTGACTTTTAATCCTAATGCATTCAGTTTATTTCTAATAGCCTCATTGTATCCATTATTGCCAATCACTAAGATTTCAGTTTTCTCTTTATTTAACTTGAGAAAGTTACTATTCATCCATTCTGAGATACAAGTTAGACATTGTGTTAGTGAGTCAAGAGAATATGGGTCATCAGGTGCAATTGATAAATACAGCTGTGTGTCATCAGCATAGCTGTGGTAGCTCATGTTGTGCCCTGAGATAATCTGACCTAATGGAAGCATGTAGATTGAGAAGAGCAGCGGACCCAGGATAGAGCCTTGCAGAACACCATATAGGATATCATGTGTCTTTGAGTTGTAATTACCACAACTAACAAAGAATTTTCTCCCTACCAGGTAGGATTCAAACCAATTTAAGACGCTGCAAGAGAGGCCCACCCATTGACTAAGGCGATTTCTAAGAATATTATGATCAATGGTGTCAAAAGCGGCACTCAGATCTAAGAGAATGAGAACAGAAAAATGGCCTCTGTCTGCATTTACCCGCAAATCATTTACTACTTTAACGAGCGCAGTTTCTGTGCTGTGATTTGTTCTAAAACCTGACTGAAATTTATCAAGAAAAGCATGTTTATTGAGGTGCTCATTTAACTGCATAATGACTGCCTTCTCTAGAATTTTACTTAAGAAAGGCAGGTTAGAGATGGGTCTAAAATTTTCAAGAGCAGAGGGGTCGAGATTATTTTTCTTAAGTAGGGGTTTAACTACAGCACTCTTAAGACAGTCTGGGAAGACCCCTGTATCTAACAACGAATTTACTATGTCAAGAACATTTTCAATTAGCATGACCGATACTTCTTTGAAAAAATTTGTTGGTATTGGGTCAAGGACGCAGGTGGAGGGTTTCATTTGAGAAATTATTTTATGCAAATCAGGTAAATTTATCCTAGTGAAAGAATTAAATTTGTTTATAATGGAATACTGGGGTTTAGGAGGATCCTTAGTGTTGCGGAGATATACTATGTTATTTCTAATATTAATTTTTTGATTGAAAAATACAGCAGTAGCCTCACAGGTTTTACTGGAAGTACTTAGGAGGCATTCTTTTGAGTTACCAAGGTTTAACAGACGATCAATCGTCGAGAATAAGACTCTGGGATTACTAGCATTGTTATTTATAATCTTAGAGAAATAGAAGCGCCTCTCAAGACGGACTGTGTTATTGTATTCTGTTATTTTAACTTTTAATATTTCATAGTGGATAGTTAGTTTAGTTTTCCTCCATTTACACTCAGCTCTACGGCATGTTCTCTTTAAATCAGACACTGTTTGGGTCTTCCATGGTATAACAATGCTAGTAGATTTTTTAACTGTCTTTTCAGGTGCAACTATGTCAACAGCAGCTCTCACCTTAGTATTAAATCTTTCCACCTTACTATTTACATTATCCTCGCTATTATAGTTGGCACTATAAACGGGCTGATTGCTTAGAATATTTGTAAGTTTTAAAGCTGCTGATGAGTCAAAGAAGCGTTTTTTAACAATATGCTTCTCATGAGTGTTTTCTATCATTATTTCTATATTAAAAAGTAGAAGAAAATGGTCTGATAGACCCATATCAATGACCTGCTTTTTATCAACTTTTAGTCCTTTAGTAATCACTAAGTCTAACGTATGACCTGCTTTATGTGTAGGCTGATTAACGAGCTGTCTCAAATCAAAAGAGTCCAGGAGGTTCATAAATTCTTTTACTTTTTGGTCACACTGATTATCTATATGAAAATTAAAGTCGCCGACTATTAAGAGTGTGTCATAGTTCGTAATTAAAATTGACATTAAGTCAGAGAATTCCTCAAAAAAAGACGTGTTGAATTTTGGAGGTCTATACACTGATAATACTAGAACGTGAGAATCTCCATGGATAACAACAGCGAGATACTCAAAGGACTTGAATTTACCAAAACTGACATCTTTACATTTTAACCATTTTGAGTAAATGTTTGCCAAGCCGCCGCCTCTTTTTCCTTGGTGATCTGCACGAGTAAAACTGTAATACGGAGGCGCAGATTCGATTAAAACAGCTGCGCCATCTGAGCTAAGCCACGCTTCACTTAGTGCAATACAATCTATTTTTTTATCACTAATAAGATCGTTGATAAAAAACGTCTTGTTAGTTAAAGCTCTAACATTTAATAGTGCCATATTTAACATTTCAGAGGGGCAGAGATGAATACTATGTGCGTTATTGATATTTGGAACAGGAACTAAGTTGTTTTTATTAACGCCGCTCTGTGTGTATTTTTTGTTTAATCTATAATCCGTTTTTATAGTTTTGATACATTGTTCATGTAAAGTTGTAATTTTAATTAAATTATTGGTGTTTATGCCGTATTGCCTATATTTTCTACGTGCATTGAGACTGGTTATTACAGTACTTATGTTGTGCACTTTTATGGAAGATTTTATTAAACAATTATCATGTCCTAGCACAGCAGTAGCATTTCAGAAGGGGTTAAGAGCAGAGACAGATAGTCAAGATAACCGAATTACCTTAGATATGTTTTCGGAGAGGACCTGGGCGCCGAAACTGTTCGGATGCAGGCCATCTCGCTTGAAGAAACGCGGTCTTTCCCAAAAGAGGTCCCAGTTGTTGATGAACCCGATGTCTTGATTCTTGCAGAAGCCCTGCAGCCAGTTGTTTAATCCTAGCAGACGACTGTAGTACTCGTTTGATCGTCTGATGAGAGGTTGTGGACCCGAAATGAAGATCTTTGCCGATGGGGTCCTCTCCTTCATGTCTTTAATTAATGCTGTGAAGTCAGCCTTGAGGATTTCCAATTGTCGGTGCCTTATATCGTTTACGCCAGCATGCAAAACAATTGCTCCAACTGCTCTGTTCTTGTGCTTCTCGTAGATTGCTGGCGCACGTCTCATCACATCTCGGACACGAGCACCGGGAAAACAAGAAACAAACAATTTTCTATTAGGGCATGTGATATTGAGGTTTATAACAATAGAATCAACTAACCATTATTACATCACCAGGGGCTGAAGGCGAACTGGGGACGCTGAGAGGGTCGAACCGGTTCTGCGTTAAGCTGCTTGCCTGTGCCGATGGAGGTGTTCTGGCCTTGAACCCCCGCCTGCATAGCTGAAATACGCCGAGGTCATCATCGGTGTCGTCGTCACTCCTATGAGGCGCGGGGGTGAAGTTCACTTGAACGGCACAACGCGGGGTTAATGTTTCACCAATTACAGATGGCGAGGACGGTTTATCCAGCAGCCGAGCCTTCAGATCTCTAAGGTATCTTCATCTGGACAGGAGTTTCTGAATCTGTTCGTCGAGTGCCTGGAGTTCCTCTACTACGACTGCAACGCGATTCATCTCACCGTCGGCCATTGTCTGCTTCTGCTTCCGCTTCCTCTTCGTGCCCTAGGACGAATGAGAGTGAGAGATTGGTTAGATAATACACGGGTGACCAACAAGGTCAACACTCTCTCTGCAAACAGACACACTGCTGATGGCTGTGCCCAAGAGGTCATTAAAGGCCTGAATCTTGTTTTTTATCCAGGACACTTGCAAGCCCAGACACTCAGACTCCTCGCTCAGTCTCTCGAGTGCCCCGATCAGAGCCTCCATTGACTCCGCGAAGATCACAGCGTCGTCAGCAAAGTAAAGATCCGTGAACCTTTCTTCACCAACAGATGTCCCATAGCCGCTGGACCCCACGACCTTGCCCAACACCCAGTCCATACAAGCATTGAACAGAATAGGAGCAAGAACACACCCCTGATGAACCCCAGAATCAACTGGGAAAAAACGCAGAGGTCCTGCCTCCACTCTTCACAGCACTCACAGTATCAGTGTACATGCCGGCCATGATATCCAGCAACCTCGAGGGGATCCCGCAAATCCTCAGGATGTTCCACAGGGCAGCTTGATCAACTGAGTCAAACACTTTGCGAAAATCGACAAAGGCTGCAAAGAAACTCTGCCGATATTCACGTTTGCACTCCATGAGAACCCTCAGTGCCAGGATGCGGTCGATGGTAGACTTCTTAGGTGTAAAACTAGACTGGTCCGGTCGCTGGTAGGTGAGCAAGTGATCACGGATCCTATTGAGGACGACCCTAGCAAGGACCTTACCTGGCATCAACAGCAGTGTTATCCCCCTGTAGTAGCTGCAATCCAGGCGATCACCCTTCCCTTTCCAGATAGGAACGACAAGTCCCGTTTTCCAGTCAGTTGGGATGATGCCAGTCTCCCAAATAGAAGCAAAGATTGCTTGCAATGCCAGGAGGACAGCCTTATCACCAGCCTGTAGAAGTTCACCCCGGATACCACAGATCCCTGCAGCCTTTCCCCCCCTCAGCTGGTTCACCACCTGTGCAATCTCAGTGAGTTTGGGTGGTTCACAGCTAATTGGAGGATCAGCCTCAAGAACCATGGACCCAGAGATGTCCAACGTCCTAGCCAGAGGATCAGCTTTGAAAAACTGCTCAAAGTAGTCAGCCCAGCGGGTCACAACTGCAGTGTCATCCGTAAGGACTATTCCATCAGCTGCCCTGACTGCGACTCTCCGAGGAACAGATTCAGATGTGCGTAATGCTTCAATTCCTCTGTAAGCAGGACGTGGGTTGCTAGACCACAGATGATGTGTCACTTGCTCACAGATTCCTCTAACAAACTCCTCTTTATCTGCCCTCAGAGCCCTAGCAGCCATCTCTCTCAGTTCCCGGTACA
Organism: Erpetoichthys calabaricus; assembly: GCF_900747795.2. Classification (NCBI taxonomy): domain Eukaryota; kingdom Metazoa; phylum Chordata; class Cladistia; order Polypteriformes; family Polypteridae; genus Erpetoichthys; species Erpetoichthys calabaricus. The sequence continues at coordinate 140,204,201 of NC_041396.2, forward strand.
GACCAGAGATACCATTGAGCCATGAAGTGCGACTCCTCTCGATGATATCCAGGGTGCTCTGCGAGATGAAACACCTCCTTCTGGGAACACTGGTAACACCAACACAACCCTCAGCAACCTTCAGGGTCTTGTCACGGAAGGTCTTCCACATCACATTAGGATCGGCAGTCGTACCCAAATCTGCAAGTTCCTCACACAAACTCTGTGCAGACTCATTAGAAACAGCCTGGTCTTGGAGTCTGACCAAGTCCAGGCTCATTTTCCTAGTAGTAAGCTGGATCTTAAGAGTAGTGTCACAGGTGTCTGGTCACACTTATAGGTAATCTAACTTAGACACCATTAAAATATCCGACTACGCCACCCAGTTTTATTAAGAGACTGGGAACTCCTGAAATTTACCAATAATAGCACACAGGTTTCTTTAAATTGGGCGGTGAGTAAACACACAATGAAATACACAACAGTAATTTAGAAAAAAGCAACAGTAAGTTCTATTGTACAAGACAATATAAGGTACATTAAAAAGATAAACGAACATAACAGAACCTAAACGTATCAGGAATTAATGTCCTTTTTTTTAAAAGGAAAATACACAGTCCACACTCTAAAAGTCCGTAAAAACAAGAATTGTAGGATACAACCTTTAGTGGTGTAGAGTCCAGTTTGGGCACTGTGTTACCCCAACACTTAATTGTTCATGGATGCACTCTGTTACCCGGCAGAAGGCTGTGTCAAATTGTTGACTCCCTGTCAGCGTCTCTTTGTTGTTCCTTTTTCTTCCACTCTGGGCTCCTTGTGTGGCTGGGACCTAGGCACGCCTCATTCCTCGTCTGTCAGCTTCGCTTGGTCCTCTCATGCGGCTTCCCTCTTTCGCTGGACCCACAACTGGCGTCTCCTTGTGGAGCTGTCTCTTCCTCCCTGGAAGTATATGTTGCCGTCCTTGTGCCTCACGTCGTGCCAGCCAGGTACCCTTGTCTGTCTGCGAGCCCCTGTGCCCTGTCCGAGTGTCTTGGCAGCGTTTCCTGTGGACTCTCCCTTCTGCCTTCTGCTGGCCAGCAGTTTATATTTACTTCACCCCTCTGTTGTCAGTCCTGGACAAACAGTCTAATCAATGGCACCTCTAAATTGCCTGGGTTTAACAATTAATAAAAACATAAGTTAACAAAATGTATGGTTACCAAACATTAATAAGTTCAGATATGCTGATTAGGAACCAATATTTCCAAGCCAGGTAAATACAAACATTCTCTAAGGTTAAACTTCAAGCAGTGACTCCCTGGCAAGACAGCAAATACCATTAATAAGTACAGACATGCTGATTAGAAACCAATATTTCCAAGCCAGGTAAATACAAACATTCACTAAGGTCAGACTTCAAAGCAGTGATTCCCTTGCAGGATAGCAAATACCATTAATAAGTACAGATAGCCTTTTAACTTCTCACCCCCCAGTCCCCAACAGTGGGTGCCTAATGGAACCACCCAGTGCACAAAAAAAATGTAAAAGTGTCCCCCTCTGACATCAGCAACAACAAGTTTGTGGTCAGAATTCACAAACTGAGCACTTCTGTAGACCCTGCAGTTTTGCAAGAGCCTCCAGTGTCTGCCCACGAGGATGTGATTGATCTCCTTCACCGCACCACCAGTATTGGAGTACCAAGTCCAACGATGCAGTTCAGGGCACTGGAACCAGGGTCCAGCGATTCACAGCCCTTGACCTTTTGCAAAGTCAAGAACCATGGAGCCACTTTCACCACGGTCACCAGATCCATGGGGACCAAGACAATCCTCATAGCCAGCCCTGTCAGTGCCAGTGGCTGCATTGAATTCACCCATGACCAGAGGAGTGTCACCTCGTGGGCACCCATCAACCACAGAGCGAAGCTGTGAATAAAATGTCTCCCTCACCGAGACATCACTCACCGCGGTCGGAGCATACACTGAGACAACAGACAAAGCACCCAGAGAGTGCCGTAATCTGAGTCTCATAATACGCTCGTTGAAAGGAGTGACATTGGACACCACCGGAAGAAGCCAATCCGCTACAGCAACAGCAACTCCCCGAGTATGACAGCCATCAGACCGACCAGACCAATAAAAGGTGTATCCACATACAGAGATCTGGCCAGTCCCTGGTCTGTGCACCTGGAGAGTGCCGCCACTGAAATGCGGAGTTTACGCAGCTCCTCCGACAGCAGAGGAAGATGATCATCTTGCCAGAGAGACAAGACGTTCCATGCACCCACATGTATGGGCCGCCTCAAATTGGGACCCAAGTGCAGCCGTGAAGCGGGTGATGCCTCAGCACCACACCGGTTCCAATCCCCAACAGACCTGACCCTATTGGCTCTCCAACGATTTCGACATTTCCGGGAATGGGGCTCCCAAGGGCTTTCCCCCATCCCCTTCATGATGTGAGCAGCCTGTCTATGGGCGGCTGCAGCAAAGCTACTCCTGCGGAGAGCAAAGAGGAGTCCTTTCTGTAGTCTCGGAGCTTTGTGAAGTTTTTTTTTACGGCGGCTGGAGTGCCAATCCTGCCACCAACCCCCATGATTTCCTTGCAAGTTGGTGGACCGCTTGCAGGGCCGGATGCAGTTTAACGTCATACCCAGGACTTATACAAGTATTGTATACAATGTAAGTAATCAGCATTGAGCGGTTACATGCATTCAAATCAGCAAAATTACAAGGGTACCCAAATTTTTGTACAGCCAGTTTTTCTCATGCCTCAGTTGTTTCCTCCCACACTGGACAAACGGCCATCACAGTGTGATCAACTATCAGGCCCCCTGCTGCTCGACTCCGTTCAAATTTATCCTGGGTCAATCATGTTGGGTTGGCCACAAGAATTCTCCTGCCTATGAATGGCCAGGAAGTCTCATTTGGTGTGCCACATGTGGACACCAGGGGGCATACAGCTCCCCAAACAGACCCTTTTTTTCTGTCCTTTCCAGGTAATGGCTATGGCCACCCATCACAAGTGACATGGTTTAAACTGACAGGATAACGTGTTTAAAGTAACACATTCTGAAAAGGTTATACAGTAGTGACCAAGAAGTGAGATATCAGATGTATTGCATAGCTAATATTGCTTATGAGCATAGAAGCAGCATCAGGCCCAGAACCCAACCATCCCCCACCCCTATAGGGAAGAGTGGAAGAGTTTAATGCCTTTGGGAACAAAAGATCATTGTATCTGTCTGTATTACATTTCTGTGTTGATAATAAATTTTATTTATATAGCACTAGGGGGCTTCGCCCCCTGCTCGCTTCGCCCGCCAACCCCCATGTTTGGTTTTCCAGATACACACTTTCAAGATTTTTTTTTCTTTGAATTGTTGCTATTTCATTAGTTTCATTTTTATTTCAGAACTTCTGTAAAAACAATATTTGTAATCTTGCGAGTCCCAATATGCTGAATCTTTTTAATGAGGTCAGGACAGGTTTCTCTGTTTGGAATTTCAGCACAGACATAACGATCTACATCATCAGCAGTTAATATTTTTTTTTTTACAAAGTAAAAAAGTAAGTAGAGTTCTGCATTGGACTCCTGTCTGTAAAGTCGTGCTATTTTCCTCTCACAGTTCCAAAAGTACATGGGGTTACCAAGGTGATACCCCAGCTTTTGTCTAGGTTTTTATACAAGGGCTAGACAGAACGTTTTTGACTCCTGGGGTAAATGTAGCTTTTTAAATAAACAGACAGATAAATATATATACATAAACAAAGTAACCAATAAATGCATGTGCGGTAAACTCCGTTTTTGAAATTCTCAAGATTCTTTATTTGTCACATGCATAGTTATACAGGACAACACCAGTGAAATGCATCCTGATCCACTTATCAAAAACTGTGCAAAGATAGAAGAATATCAGTTAAATTAACAAAAATTCATAGATTGAAAGATAACAGTATAGTAGAACATAATAAATAAGTAAAATTATGTGAATAAGGTAGAATTAAGTGTTAAGGTGCAATAGTGTAGTAATTAGTGTGCAAAACCAAAGTTAGACTGGTGCATAGTTAAATGAGGCAGTTGGTTTGTTCTACTGCGATCTTTACTTTCTTTTTTTATATTTTCTAATTTTCCTACTTTCATATCCTTTAACTTTCTCCACATGTGTATAGCGCCGTTTTTTTTTTTTGTTTTTTTTTGAGCCTTTCTAATTTCACTGGTTTCATAGTCTCTAACCTGCTCTGCATGTGTTTAGCGCCTATGTTTGTAAACGTCATTATGAAGTTCCACTTTGTCATTTTACTCATTGTCTTTTAATTCTGAGCCATACAGTACAATACATAGAACAGAATAAATCCTCAATACAGTATAAAAATAAAAATTCTAGAAGTACGGAGTAGAATTTCACATTAGATGATATCACATAATATGATTTGGATTTGTTTTAAGTCCTGGAGACCTCATTCATCAAGCTGCTTCCCCCATTTTGCCATTCCACATCTGAAATAGCGCTAATCCGATGAAAGGACCCCTCATTCCCACGTCCCCATTCATCAGGGATGACTTTACCTTAGGCAGGCAATCTACAATTTAAAGAGATTGTTATTTTCTTGTGAATTGTTACATATGCATTATTTTCACTTTTACTTTAAAAACTTTTGTAAAAACAATACTTGTTTCTTTATTTCCTGCCTCGCGCAAGGTTACATCTCTTTCTTCCCAGACGTATAATACTGCTCGTGTTGTGAAGGGTGTTGCGGCTGAACGTATGCTAAGGATATGCCTTTGGATCATTTGCTGTCTTGCTAGCTGCCTCTTCTGCCTTTCGCATGTCATTGTTTTAAGAGCTGGGAACACATGATGCTTGCCTGCCAAAAGCAATCCAACAACTGCTAGCTTAGAGGTTTGTTGACTTGTTTTAAATGATGGCTCACTGCCTGGTCTTGCGTGATGTTGTAAAAGCATACCTGTCTTTTATTTCTGGCCACGGGCGTGGTTGAATTCATTCTTGCAGGATGTATAACACTGCTCATGTTCGGTTGGGGTAGCTGCTGTCGCAGTTTTCTCCACATGTGTATAGCGCCCTTTTTTTTTTGTTTTTTTTTGAGCCTTTCTAATTTCACTGGTTTCATAGTCTCTAACTGGGGGGTATTTTTCGTACATCGCTTAAATCATTCGAGATCAGGTGCCTCATCTTGGATAAGTTAATGCCGTTGACACTCATCCGTGATAGTTCGGTTTTTCAAACGCAGCCGTGTATTAGATTAGTCTAGCTGGATCTAATCATCCGAGATGAATGCGCGCGCCCGCGCCGAGTGAAAAGCCCATATATATTGAGTCTAGAAAACATGATCAGCAAGTCTTTGATAGGCTGTAACAAAATGACGAAAGAACGGCCGCATTTTTTTTCCCCACACGTGGCACAAGACCTTTTATTCGAAGGACATGAAGAATTTCAAGACTTAATATGCACAAGGGATAACACTGCAAAAGCAGCCCAGACCAGAAAAGATGGCTGGCAAAAAGTGGCCGACAAATTAAACGCTAAGTAGTGTGCATTGTACTTACTGAAAGCAGCGTTTCATTTCCTATGTGTCAGATTAATTATTATTTAATATGTCATAATTCCAGATCAAACGTGAGCACAAGGAGAACATGGGAACAGGTTAAAGTGAAGTACAAGAATATACTTCAAACTGGTAAATATTGGTATATAACTATTTAAAGAATTGTTGACATAAATAATCATATATAATATAAAAAACATTAATTTTAAAGCTAATAAGAAGGCAGACGAGCAAAAAACCTAACCCCTGCAGAAGAGTTGGCTCTCCAGCAAAATGCCCATCAACCTGTTTCTGAGGGCATTCCAGGTGGAAGCTCCTCCTCAGAACCAGTGGCAGGATGCAGTAGTCAATTCATTTCAGGTAAAGGATGGTCATTGCATATATTTGTCCTCCATGTGTGCCATAGGTATGTTCCATATAGCCCTCTTTTTTGTTGGGTCAGTTGCAGGGAATGTCATATCCCTTGAACCTGTGTCTGACCAACGAGATATTGACAAAGGTCAAATATTTGATGAAGACACTGTGTCTGATTATTCATCAGGAGGAGAGGTACATTTTCCAAATAATGTTTGATCAAACTCCACTCTGATCAGTCCCATGTGCCCCAATCACATTTGGAAATCCTGGTAATGAAAATGTTACGCTGATTGAGATTCTTCATGGAACTGTGGGTGTTTTAGCCTGTGTATTACCTACCTGCAATGGCATGATACGTCTCTTTTATTGTCTGCACACGTAGGTGTCCAGGAAACACTATGAAAACCCGAAGGAAATATTTCAGAGCCAAACAGACTTTACGAATTGCCTGGCAAACTGCACTTTTAGTTTAATTTTCTGTATCGCCTACAGTATATAAAAAAGTGCCGCTTGTAAAAAACCTCAAAGCAATGCATGCTGTCTGTGTGGTTGTGAGAGCCCGACTTCGCCGAGTTTGACATCGAATATAAGGTGCTAATAAATCTTTGAGGTACAATATTCCCCCTCGGCTAAAGTGGTATCTTTCGAAAAGAATTTCCTACAGGAGCAATAAAGGATCTTGCCGATCGTGCAAACCCCTCTCTATATAAAATTCTCATCTTATAATTTGCGCACCAATATCAATTGGTCGCTCATTCATGAACGGCGAAGCCATGACTGAATGAATTCCATGCACGGACACTGATTAAGTGTGTGAGCTAATCCTTGTTTACGTAGAACAAACCTGCTCCGAGCAGGTTTGAGGATTAGGATGTGTTGCTATGACAACACTTTCAGCAAGAGTTTCGAAAAACCGACAGATCCAGGATCATGCCAAATCGTCAACAATTACACCCGGCTAAACAACTAATCCACATACAAAAAATACCCCTCTGCTCTGCATGTGTTTAGCGTCAACGTTTGTAAAAGTCTTTATGAAGTTCTACTTTCTTTTATTCATTGTCTTTTAATTCTGAGTCGGATTGGAAATGCTTTTCTTTCAATTCCACTTATTCCGGGCTGATAATTACTTTCTTTATTTTCTAAATTTGCACCTCGATTATTCTTTTTTGCTCTTTTTTCTGTCCAACACATTTGAGTCTCTTTTCTCCGTGTCCGATTGGACGGGCTTTTTTTCCATTCCACTTGTTCTGGGCTGATCATCACGTTCCTTATTTTCTAAATTTGCACCTAGATTATTGTTTTTCTTTTTAGCATTTTTTTCTGTCCATCGCTTTTGGGTCTCTTTTCGTCGCGCTTTTCTTTCTTCTTCGTTGAATCGTCGACGTTTCATTTCTACCCTATTCATTTCATTTCTACCCTATTCATTTCTACCGTATTGACCTTATACATTTTATATGCACTGAGAGCCCTGGAGCTGTGTGTGCTGCATGACTGCCTTTACACTACTGATTTGTTTTTTTTGATATTGCTTGTAAGTAGGGTGTGTCTTGCAAGACTCTCGTTCTATGTTCCCGTTAGACGCACCGTGGCAGGTCTCTTTCGTCTCGCGGGTCATTAAATTATCTTCCGAGAAGATCACGTATCGTAGACTATCAGGACAGGATTTCTTTTTATAATAGAGAGACTTTTTCCCATGCTAAAGGTGATAGCAGCCTACCACTAAACAAACTCTTCTACTTAATTATGGTGGTGTATAATGGGTGATGTTCATTGTCCATAATAGACAGCAGCTTGTATAGTGTCCTCATCCTATGCAGCTGTCTCTAGAGAGTCCACTTCTATACCAACCACAGATCTATTCCGCACATGATCAGCTTGTCAATACACTCAGCACCCCTCTTTTTCAAGCTACCCCTGTTATCCAGTTCACCACTCCACTCCAAACCTGAACAACTTGTCCCTCAGTATGATGGGCTGGATGGTGATGACCACTGGAAAAGTCAAAGAACATTATCCTCACAGTACTACATTTTTTCCCTAGATGCAAGTGGGTAGAGAATGGCATCATCCACACCAACCTTCTCTCAATTGGCAAACTGCAGAGTTTCTAATGCGTGATTCACCTGTGGTCTGAGAAGATGAAGTAGTCACTCTAGGGTCTTCATAACATGGGATGTTAAAGCCACAGGCCTGAAGTCATTCAGTTCAATTTTTTAGGAACTGGGATGAGACATGAGGTCTTCCACAGTGCAGGGACCCACCCCAGTCACAGGCTCAGGTTGAAGGTGTGCTAAATAGGTTTTGCCAGTTCTGCAGCACATGCCCTTAGTCTTGGGCACACCTTATATGGGCCAACTACCTTCCTAGGATGCAGCCTCCTCAGTTTTGTAACCTGGTCAACAGTGATGGTGTGAGAAACAGGGGGCAAAGAAGCAGGGGGCTGTTAGCACCTTCTGACATGCTGCTATGTTGGTTGGGGGGGAGGGATACATTATCTATGCTGGCAGCTGTGAGAGAGTGGCCAGTGAGTTAGTGGCAGTTAAGGCAGGAGCAGGGCAGTCAAACCAGTTGTAGAGGAGATTGAATTAATTTGCTCTTTCCACCTGGTCATCTCCTGTACCTTTGTTCCTTTGCTTAGAGCAGTGTTTCCCAAACTTGGTCCTGGGGAACCCCTGTGGCTGCAGGTTTTTGTTCCAACCAGATTCCTAATCAGTGATAACACCTGATAGTACTGATCTCATTTAATTAGCTGTTTTTTTTTTCTTTTATTCGACATTCAGAAAAGCATAGCAGCATGTTTTTTACATTTATAAGACATTTAGAAATATTTCTGCTTTTGCTATAGATTTAAATGCTTAACTCTCTTTTGTTGATTTCATTATATTTTGCCCTTACTCTGTGCAGTTTTTCCCCCTTCGTTGTATCTTAATAATGACAATTTAAAACGAGCAGATCAGACACCCAGGCAAACAACACTGAATAATCAGAGGCTGCAACTACTTTAGAGTCAGACCCACTAATTAGTAAATAATGGATTAATTAAACAATTAGAAGACCTAGAAAAGTAGAATGAAAATCAAGATGAAAATACTGTTAAAAAGAAAAAAAAAAACATTATTCCTATATAACTGCTTGGTACATTTTAATATTTTTTGTTAGCAAGCTTAGTTTTCTAATTTCTATATTGTTCCCTAAACACAGAACTTGGGAAATATCAGTTCACTTAATTAGCCCAGGAGTTCAATTAAATACAGAAGTTAGTTGGAACAAAACCCTGCAGCCTTAGGGGTTCCCCAGGACCGAGTTTGGGAAACACTGGCTTAGAACCTGTGATGGTCTTTATACCATCCCACATCTCTCTTATATTATTTTGCTGCAACTTGTACTCTACCTTCTTTCTGTAGGACTCCTTAGCCTCTCTTGGTGTAACCTTGACTTCCTTTTATACACTGCTCAGCTCTGCCTGGTCCTTGTTTTTGAAAGCCCTCTTCTTCTTGTTAAGAAGGCCCTTAACATCACTGGTAATCCAGGGCCTATTAGCAAAGCAAGTGTACAGTTTTAACAAGAACAGCGTCTAAAATAGAGTTCAGACAGTCTGTCATGCAGTTTGTAATCCCCCCAATATCATTACCATGTGGTTCCTGTAGAACAGGGGTGGGCAAAGTTGTTCCTGGAGGGCCGCAGTGGCTGCAGGTTTTTGCTCCAATCCAGTTGCTTAATTAGAAGCTCCTATTGCTCAAGTAACACTTCTGCTTCACTTTAGTGGTTTCGCTCGTTAAGATTTTGAACCCTCATTGCTTATTTTAGTCTTAAGCAGCTGTTTTCTTAGTTTTTAATGGCTCCTTATTAGCAATAAGATGCAAATAACAAAAAGGAAAAGGAAAAAAAATGTAGGATATGAGAATGACTTGCCATGGCAGAGTTAAGGCACTAACAAGCCATGCAATTTAATTATTGGCAAGGATTGTTTCCTAATTAAGCAACTGGGTTGGAGCAAAAACCTGCAGCCACTGCGGTCCTCCAGGAACGACTTTGCCCACCCCTGCTGTAGAACATTCCAGTCAGTTGACTCAAAACAGTCATAAAGACCATTTTCAGCTTCAGGAGACCATTTCCTAAAGGAGCACATAGTTGTGGGTTGTCTTTGATCTAGAAGCATGTAGGTAAAAAAAGATTATGTTCAGATTACCCAGTTGGGGGAGGGGAGTGGCTTGGTAAGCATCTTTCACATTTGCATACAGAAAGTCAATTGTCTTATTCTTTCTGGTAGGACAATCAACATACTGAAAGAAGGAAGTTAGAGTTGAGTCCAACATAATGTGATTGAAGTTGCCAGTAATGACAAAGAGTGGGAAAACTCCCTGGGCATGTAGTATGGGCGGACACCCACCACTAATAGTTCAATGTCCCGACAGCAGATTGTTTCCTTAACTGTTACATGCCCCGGGTTACACCATCTGATATTAATAAATAGTGTAAGTCCCTCTCCTTCGCTTTTGCCACAACGTTTAGCATCCCTTATGATTGAGAACCATGAAATGTTATGCTAGCATCAGGAATATTTTTGGTTAGCCATGTCTCTGTCAGACACAACAAACTACACTCCTGATAGACCCAATGGTTTTTAACTAGTGCCGCTTGCTCGTCCATCTTGTTGACCAGTGAGTTCACATTCCCCATTACCACCAATTGAATAGATTGTTTATATTTCCTATGTTTGTTCACAAAGTTCATCTTTACCTTAGTGCCAGCCCTTCATCCCTGATACCTGCGCCTCAGTTCTTACGCAATGAGCTGGGATATGCCAGGGTGTCTTAGTTTGGAGTGCGAGTAGGTCTATCTTTGTGTAAACAAAGTTCCTGCCATTAACTTGCATTGTAAAAAGATCTATATCCACATTAAACTTAAACAAAAGCACTTTACACGTAGTAGACAAACAGTCAAGAAGAAACTACATGGAGCTACTGGTTAGGCTGCCAAACGTGTTGCCGCCTAAGTCTGGTTTAGGTCTTTGTGAAACCATTTATTGCCAGTACTCAAGTCCCTATGATGGAATATTGCAAAAGCTGGACATTTTCCAGGTTTTTAGCAGGTAGAGGACATAAAGACAACCCTATCTCACCATGTTAAAAACACAGTCACAGAGAAATTGTACTGTAGTTCAAAACATTTCCAAAAAAATGTTCAGCTAAAGAATTTGGAGTTTATCACAACTGGTTTGACAATCCTTTATCTGTGTTCTAGTTTGGTTTATTTATTTATTTATCTTTTAAATAAATATTTCATGGGATGGGGTAAGCAAGGTTTGCTCACTAGTTGTTGTTACAATACCATTTGATAACAATGCATTACATGGTATTTTGAGCACCCAAACATCATAGCATATGTCTACAGATACAAGTTGGACAGTACTGTGTGTACGACTGATTTAATGAGACAATGTGAATGCTTTTACTATTTACCACTACTACATACTGTAATACAACAGCTGTCACTTACTGTTGATGCATGGTGCAGCCATCTTGGATTTTGAGGTCGGGGTTGTTAGGTCTTTGACGACTTTCCAAGTAGTAAATCGGGATTGTGGGAGAGTTCTAGTTGATAATTTCTCTCAGGAACTTGGAAATGCAGACTTTCTACTTCAATATGGGAAAAGAATTTCTCTTTCTTATTCTAAACATTTAATTTGTCCAATCACATATTTCTTTCCACTCAAACAATGTTAGTTTTGTAAATCTCATCATGCTTACAATGTTTTTACTGAGCTTGCACAGCAGGGCACTTTTACATCTGGATCCTTCAAAACTGACAGATGTGGTCCACTCTCAGCAAGTCTCAAAAATTACAAATTTGTGTTATTGAAGAGCAGCATAAAGGTCTTCCCTGGCTGTTCCAACTGTGTGGATGCACTACATATGCAAACTGTTCTCCATCTTTTGGCTAGAAGGCAAAAGCTTAATATCTGGGAGGACTGAACATGGTGCTGGAATACCTGAATTAAGCAGTGACTGTGTTAAGGTGCTTCCTGGGGGATGGGGATTACTCTGTACAAGAGCATTCCATTACTATGAGATGCTGAGTCTAGACTGGTGTTCTGTTGATGTGCAGGAAGGTGGTGTGTCTTCTGCTGCAGTGCTGGAGATATGTTTTGTGACAGGTACAATAACTTGTGCAAAGGAGTGTGAAAGAAATGAGCTTCACTCTTACTTTAGGCGAGAGAATGGCAATCCTTTTTTATTATAAACAAGGAACCACGGGGGGATTCACACACTATGAATGCATGAATTCTATTTTGTGAATGTCGTGAGATACTTTTAATAACACAGGCCAAACTGGTCCTCTTTATGTCCCAAATATAGTCCCATCAGGCAAAATAGCAGTATTAGTCTTTGATCATTTGAATTAGAAAACATGTTCTAAATTGGTAAAAGGTTGGTTTGTATACAAGCTTGTAGAGTTTGTCTTTGAAAATGACAGTTAAATAACCTGATCAATAAAACCAGATAACATCAAGGCTTACCCAAGCAGCTAGATCAAAGAGTTTTCAAAGAGTCACAAAATGCAATCAGACTTGCTTCGTTTACTGTGGGCTGACTACCTGCCTCAAGTTTGATTTCCTTTCTCTGGGGAATGGCACTTTTCAGGAGATGGTGTGCTCAGCGGTAGCTGCCATGGCGTTTGATTGATGGAACATTTGGTATTGGCTTTCTGTATCTTTACAAGAGTTCATCTTCCCATTCCTTCTAGCAAAGAGTTAATCTATTCCTGCAGCTGCTTAGTTTTCCACACAAGAACATGTTATGAAGAGCCACACTGGCCATTGTCCAAGAGAAGAGAATCACAGCCTGTAAAAAGTTAATAGAAAACATAAGAAAAAATGTCTCACAGTAGTGTCTAGCAGCTATAGAGCAAATGTTTGCATTACTGCTTTTTTACTGTGATTTGTAGATCAATTTCTGTTGGTCTTTTCCTGAAAAACATATGACAAGATGATTATAATAATGTATACTTTAATACAGCAATAATACCTTCTCCATATTTATGAACATTTTTTTTCTTCTCCCCAAACTAAACAATTTCATGGTTTATTTGTGCAACAATTATATTAGTCTAACCTTTCAATGAAACACTGGGGTCTTTCACCCAATACGAGACTAAAATACGGATAGCCAAGTCCAGACTGTTAAGTTTCTTGATGTTTTAAAAAGCTTTGCAAATGTACATAAACCGTAGAATACACTTCCGACACACAATAAGTGTTACACTTCAATGTCAAACCATCGGTATTTATACTTCAAATAATGTGCAATATTAGTTTAATTGTTTATACTGTGTATAAATATATTGACAATGACATTGTATCAGCTATAACTGCACTAATTATGCTGATTTCATCACACCCAACGGCAACAGAGATGAGCAATTACCCGCTCATAAATGTGTTCCCAAAAACATTTTCATTACACTATAGTTATCCCATCACTTGGGGGTTGGCATCTCCTGTCTCATTTTATTTACAGTACGATAAGAATCAGGCTTGTCCTTCTTTTGGTAAGTATAGTAGCGTATTTGCTGTGGAAAATAATGTGAAAAATATCAACGGTGACATTCTACAATTGCCTGTAAAAGCCTCAAATAGTCACAGCCCCTTTTCCTGTTAATTGAGCATTGTCTTTCTCAAATTAAGAATAGGAATAGCATATAACATCGTTATTTTACACAACTGAGTGTAAGTTAGTTAAAAAAAAAGTACAAATAGCTGAAAGTGTATCTGAGTAAATTTAATTTATGGCTCTTTTACTCCACTATATTTTTTTAGGTCAAATATCATCATACTGTTTATTTCATTACATTTTTAAGCAAGTTCTCGTTGCACAGACCAAGGTATTATAAATACGTATGAGACGATTTAGGTGTGTTGTCAACTTAGGCTATGGTTAATGGTTGCTCAGACACAGCCAACAGAATGCCATATATCATTCAATAATAAAAGCATAATAGTGTGCCTTCCACTGATCATTTAGTATGTCACTTCCATGCTACCTGCTGAGACAGGGAAACAGAATGTGCATTTTCCCCATGGTCATGTTTGAAAATGGCACCTAAAGAAATCTCTACTTGTAGCGGTCCGGTGCCACTAAGATGCACACCGTTGAGAAGACGGTGATTTATTTATTTTTATGGTGGAAATTCCAGGGACGCACCCAGTCTTGGCCCGATCTGCACTCACTCACAAACAAAGACAAAAAAAAAGCAAACCAGTAATCAAACAGCAAATAAAGAATGTAATGAAAACAAACGAAATACATAAAAACAACAATACCACTCCTGTTCCCCTTATGGCGACTATACATTAAGCACAAAGCACAAACAAAATACACACAGTGAAGTCCATGAAAAACGGCAACGGATGAAATGTAATGATGGGAATAGATAGTCCAGAGATCAGCAGATTGAATGGGAATATTCCTGAAATGGTAAAGACGTGTTCAGGAGCGCTCCTTTCTTCGAAGGATGGCCATGAATCCACTTACAGTCTTCATGTACACAGGCAGACGGCAGACAATCCAGAACTCAACCACGAAATGATCCAGGACAAAATGAATAAGTACAGGTAACTCAAGAAAAGGCAGACAGACAGGAACTTGAAACACAAATTACAAAAACTTTTTTTTTCTTTTGGTCACCGGCCCCCTTTTTAAAAGCAGCGCTGACATCCTTTGACCCCAACAGCCCCTGCACCTTCAGCAGATGACCAATCAGAGCCACTGCAGGGACTGCTGGGAGTTGCAGTTTCAAATTCTAGTAGCATCACTACATACTGTACTTTAAAAAATTCACACTTAAATTTGAAGAAGCATGGTGAGGTATGTTTTGTGGCTTATGTTTTTTGTTTTGTAAACCCCCTCTCCCTTAGCAGTCTTATATGGAGATCCCTAATGTTCCTAATAACAGCATTTTTTAATCTATTGCAAACAAGACTTTATGGGCATAAATACTATCTCAGCTTATACAGTATATTGTCCGAACAACATCTATATGTTGTACACATGAGATATTGCATCAGATTTTTACAAGCCCAATTACTGAAATGCTAGAGTGAACATGGCCCTAAAAGTTGCTGGTTGGAAAAGACACACTCTGGATTCCAATGAGATCTTGTGGCTTGCATGGAGTCTTATTATCCCTTGTTCTATTAAACCTAATAAAAAGGGTGTCAGCTTTCCTTCAAGCAGAGTATTTTTTGCTGCTACCTTATGGAATTCTTACAGAACACTACCCTGCCAACCAGAATCTACTAGAGTCACAATGACTCAAAAAAATATGAGTGGCTTATTAAGTGAATATACTAGATTTGTGCTCCAAGGGAGAAATTTGAGTAGTGATATATTTTGACTTGGTAAACTACTGAATAGTTACTACACAACTGTTATTCTATCTGCCACTGAATTGCAAAGTATGTGACTTTTATTTTCACTGAGCTGTCTGTTTATTAATCCTTTTATGCGATTCATGAGAAGGCATTTCAATTTAACAGGACTGACCCATGCCCAGAGCATTTTTCAGTAGAATATTGACTCTCAGATTTGTAATTTCTATTTTATTATGTTGTATTGAGTTATTGTAGTGTAATATTAATGCACATATGTGTGGAAAAATATTGTTCTGTATTGTTTTGTCTTGGTAGAGTTCTATATTACTCTACTTTCCCCTTTTGTATTATTTATTGTATAACCTTTGTCTGGATGCTTCAAATCCCATAGACTTACCATTGTTTATAAGGTATTGTACTTTATAACTTCTCCCAACCTTCCCTTCTTCATCTATAACCTCAGGTAATTACATAGAGTAAAAGGACTAGCAGGAGTTAAGTTACAACTTAAATGTATTGATAATATTCATAAAATAACAATAAGCAACTATACAACCTGATAAATGCTGATATGTAGTTTCAGGCGGCACACAGACTTGCAGTTACTTTAAATGTCTCTAGGTAAGTCATCATTTTATGGCTTCCTTCAGGATGAGCCGCATGCCTGTCTCAATATGGCTGCCGAGTTGCGCTTCTTAGTGTGGTCTTTTCAGTTCTTGGTGTGTAAGATGTTCCTTCATCATGATGGTGAGAGAGAGAGATAGGGAGGGGTAAAGCAACAGAATTTATATATTCTTTGTCCAAATCTTTACACCAATAGGACGTTGTGCTACAGAATGGCCTCTGATTCAAATCAATCCCAAACAGCCATACTTCGGACCAGTGGGGAGACACAATACCTTTCATGCCTGCCCCAGAAACCATTTCTTGAGCTGATGCTTGCCAGCTTGTTAATTTGGCTTTCCTGTGGGGGTTGACTGAGAGAGTCCTACAGAGAATCACTTGCCAAACTGGTTTTGGACACTTCCCCCGACCATGTCATAAAATTCCTCACTCAGTTCTAACTGACTGGTGGTGGTGGTGGGTTCTTCAACATCAAATGCTGTTCTTATCAATGATATAACACTAATATTATATTGCTCTGACTAAGTTACAAATAAAGACATATAAAATATTTATCTTATTTAACTTATATACAAAATTTCACACCACAGCAGTATCATTTAAATTGTCTATAGGAGCGCATTAAAAATATGAATAAATGAGGCAACCAACTGATATACTGTACATCTGGTTATACCTGAGATTTAATAATATATCTTGAGTTTAATTGTGGTTAATTCTATAATTTGAGTGCTGGAGTGGGTAATTTAACCCTTAAACCGCCAGAACCAGCTATAGTCCGTTCCCAATGCAATTTGCCAGCACGCCAGAGCCGAATATATTCAGCAAAGTTCATTCGTTTAACGCCGCAACTGGCTTAAGTTGGTTTCCAGTGAAATTTGGAAGCATGCTGGAGGCGAATATATTCGGCAGCGTATATTCATCGAATGCTGCAAGCAGCTATAGTCGCTTCCCAGAGCAGTTTGCCAGCACATCAGAGCTGATCAGTCAGTATCATATATTTGTTGAGCAGCCAGCTCATGACCTGCAGCACCACTGTCCCTGGGATTCAGCCACTGCACTAGACTAGCCTGCAAGTATCAGTGTTTACCACTGTGTGCTTGCGTGCAGCCAGTTCAAGCACAGTTGGCTATGTGATTTACTGAATTTCATCAATGGCGTCAGTTGCACCTTGTACATATAATAATTGATTGTTGCAGTAGTTTTTTTTAATAATTTTTGCAGTTCATGGGCAGTGTGTAAAATGATCAGTGTTGCAGTAATTGCGATGCTGTTTGCATGAAAAAAGTGTTCCATTAAAATTTCACATTTTCTTTGTGAATTGTGATGTTTACTTAAAAAGTGCAGCAAAAAAGTATTTGGCGTCCAGGGGTGCATTAACCCCCAAGTATGTGGCAGTTTAAGAGTTAAAAATAGAATTGAGCAGCAAACTGAGCAAAGGAAACTACAGCTTCCTTAAGAGAATTCTTTTTAAAGATAAACAACAAACTGAAATTGTATTACTGTTTAATATGTAGTAAAACCAATCTGTGATTTTTACTCAGTTTTCTATATTTTGTATTTTTTCAAGTGATAAGGTTGTTAGGTGGTGTTCGCTTAAATTTTTACTTTTGAATTTTATTTTGTTATCCTTCCCTCTGGAGTAAGGGTGCCTCATCTACTGCTGCCGGGTATCCCAATAGGGGAGGCACAGTGTAAGTTCATCCACATTCACTAGCACTGCACTTAGTTTTCACCATGACACTGACAGCAGTTATTTTCTCATCAAAGTCATAAGTGTCCATCCATCCATCCATTTTCTAACCCGCTGAATCCGAACACAGGGTCACGGGGGTCTGCTGGAGCCAATCCCAGCCAACACAGGGCACAAGGCAGGAAACAATCCTGGGCAGGGTGCCAACCCACCGCAGGACACACACAAACACACCCACACACCAAGCACACACTAAGGCCAATTTAGAATCGCCAATCCACCTAACCTGCATGTCTTTGGACTGTGGGAGGAAACCGGTGCGCCCGGAGGAAACCCACGCAGACACGGGGAGAACATGCAAACTCCACGCAGGGAGGACCCGGGAAGCGAACCCGGGTCTCCTAACTGCGAGGCAGCAGCGCTACCACTGCGCCACTGTGTGTATTTACATGAAACATTATTCTGCACTGCATATCTGTAGCAAAAATACTGTGCAAGTGTTTAAAGATAAATGTATTGTATTCTCTAGACCAGGGTTATGCAATGTTGGTCCTGGAGGGCAGCAGTGGCTGCAGGTATTCGTTACAAGCCAATTGCTTAATAAGAAAACAATAATTGCCAAACTCAGACTTTATTTAATTTAATGGCTTGTTTGTTTGCAATGTAATGTTCTTATATTGTAGTTTTTTTTCCTTTCCAGTGAAATCCTCCAAATGATTTGAAGTCTAAAATTGATCATTTTAAGTCTGTCACATTTTTCTCTGATAGTGTTTTATTAAACCAAAAAGTGCATGATGAATCCATACAGGTGGTAATGGAAACAAGTTAGATAGAGAACTGCTGGATCCTTTGTCATTTGCATCTTATTGCTAATAAGGAGGCATTAAAAACCACAGACTGCAACTGTTTAAGACTGAAATAAGCAATTAAGGGTGGGAAACCATAACAAGCAAGACCAGTAAAATAAGCAGAAAAAGGTCACTTGAACAGTGCTTCATTAGCATTAATTACCTTCTCATTAAGAAACTGGGTTCGAACAAAAAACCTACAGCCACTGCAACCCTCTAGGACTGACATTGCCTACCCCTGCTCTAGACAAATTTTCATTATTATATATATATAAATATACTTTAACATTTGGGACTTGAGTACTTTTGAAAACAGATACTTTTTTTATTTTTACTCAAATATTTCTTAACTGAAATATTACTTCAGTGAAAGTAAAAATTTGACATAATATTTTGACTTTTACTCAAAAATAATTTCTAGATACTTTTTACAATTCTGCTCACACTAACTTGGAAAAAAAAAAAAAACTTTCACAAAACTGGTTACACCATCGTCAGCAGAAAACTTGTCTTATTATTATGTTAATAGACTGGCTCCTTGTCCAGGATTGTCTCCAGCTTTATGTTCTGTGCTTCAACCTCATCTGTTTTTGTATGCTTTATTATTTGCTGTTGTAAAATAAAACCCCATGATTTCAGCAATATTTCGGTGACTGTTTTAATTTTATAACCCATTAATACATTTTCTAGATCCATTTAAGAGCACCAAAAAGTTGTATGGGTCAGAATCCAATCCCTACAGCATCAAATAGAAAGTGAGTTCCATTCTGTTGCTTGGCACACCATCACAAGATAATGTTCTTATTTACCCACAAACAGTACAACTTTCATTGAAACATCATAGGTCACAAATGGCAATTCAACTTTTTAAGCAAACACTATGTGGAAGCCAGTAACCATTTCATTTAGTACATACGTGTACTGCATCTTTGTGCAAGTGGAAGGAAAACACACTTTAACATGTGGAGAAATTACAAACTCTACACAGATCACATTGTGCTTGGAGATTAACCAATGTGCTTTTCAATATCCTTAATGTTCACTGTTAAGTAATTTATAGCTTTCTAAGAAACAAATTCTTAAATCAATATAAAGCAAATTAATATTTTATTAAGTAGTTCATGTGTTAGTAAAAGATGGAAAAAAAACCCATAAAATTTATAATATCAAAAAAACTAATCACTTATATTGATGAGAATGGAATACCTTTTTTAGCTACATTACTGTATTGCTTAGCCTAACATATGCACTTACATAGTGTATGGATTTATCTTGTAATGTGTCCTTGAGTCTCTTAAAATTATTATCAAAATTTTCTTTGGAATTTAGCTGTGTGGATTTAAAAACGTGACATTCAGAACAGTTTAAAATCAATAAACAAATTAAATTCTATATGTGAACAAAGAATGTTGCTGATTCTTGATCATGATTTGAGCTCATTATTTTTCGTTAGACGCACAAATTCTTCTCACTTCAAGCTTTCACTCCTCCACCTTGTGGTTGTGCGAAGTACAGCAGTCCTCTGAAGCCCTCTGTTCACATGCAGTCTGTATGCTTCACACATTTTACTTGGCTGCATCTGTATAACTGCAGCTGAAAGGTTCCAGTCCCTGATTTACTCTGTCTGGGGATGATATTGCCAGTGGAGAGATTATGTCTAGAATAAAATGCCTTCCAAAATTAAAAGAATTGGTATTTTCTGTCTAAAACTACAGAAGATAAAAAGCCATGAATTTTACAAATATTTGCAGTAAATATTTTAGCCAGTTTTTTAACTATTGGTATTCTCTTGACAGCAACATTAGAGAATCTGTCCTCAATAATTAGAATGACAGTGGATTCTGCAGACTTCTATCAGAAAATCTTCCCTTTTTATCATTGATATCGAATACCACTTCACAAAAACATATATGAGAACCACAGAAACTGAACTGTTATAACTGCTTGGAATGTGAAAAAGGCATTTGGTACTAAAGTAGGCCCAATTCTAACTGTTATTAGCGATTGGATATGTTCTTTTTTTCTCATGGCATTAATCTGGTCTTTAAAACTGCTCTCTTTCTGTGCTTTCTCCATCCTTATAAAGTCAAAGAGCTGGTTGAACAGAAGAATAATCAGAAAAAAGGACAAAACAAAAACAAGCTAAAACTAAAAATATTTTGTGCATTTTCATTAATTTTTCTATAATGACACACATGCTTATTGAAGAAAATAGTACAACCAAAAATATATATACAAATAACAAATAAAGGAAATAATTACTGACCATTTATATACAGTGGTGTGAAAAACTATTTGCCCCCTTCCTGATTTCTTATTCTTTTGCATGTTTGTCATACAAAATGTTTCTGATCATCAAACACATTTAACCATTAGTCAAATATAACACAAGTACACACAAAATGCAGTTTGTAAATGGTGGTTTTTATTATTTAGGGAGAAAAAAAAATCCAAACCTACATGGCCTTGTGTGAAAAAGTAATTGCCCCCTGAACCTAATAACTGGTTGGGCCACCCTTAGCAGCAATAACTGCAATCAAGCGTTTGCGATAACTTGCAATGAGTCTTTTACAGCGCTCTGGATGAATTTTGGCCCACTCATCTTTGCAAAATTGTTGTAATTCAGCTTTATTTGAGGGTTTTCTAGCATGAACCGCCTTTTTAAGGTCATGCCATAGCATCTCAATTGGATTCAGGTCAGGACTTTGACTAGGCCACTCCAAAGTCTTCATTTTGTTTTTCTTCAGCCATTCAGAGGTGGATTTGCTGATGTGTTTTGGGTCATTGTCCTGTTGCAGCACCCAAGATCGCTTCAGCTTGAGTTGACGAACAGATGGCCGGACATTCTCCTTCAGGATTTTTTGGTAGACAGTAGAATTCATGGTTCCATCTATCACAGCAAGCCTTCCAGGTCCTGAAGCAGCAAAACAACCCCAGACCATCACACTACCACCACCATATTTTACTGTTGGTATGATGTTCTTTTTCTGAAATGCTGTGTTCCTTTTACGCCAGATGTAACGGGACATTTGCCTTCCAAAAAGTTCAACTTTTGACTCATCAGTCCACAAGGTATTTTCCCAAAAGTCTTGGCAATCATTGAGATGTTTCTTAGCAAAATTGAGATGAGCCCTAATGTTCTTTTTGCTTAACAGTGGTTTGCGTCTTGGAAATCTGCCATGCAGGCCGTTTTTGCCCAGTCTCTTTCTTATGGTGGAGTCGTGAACACTGACCTTAATTGAGGCAAGTGAGGCCTGCAGTTCTTTAGACGTTGTCCTGGGGTCTTTTGTGACCTCTCGGATGAGTCGTCTCTGCGCTCTTGGGGTAATTTTGGTCGGCCGGCCAATCCCGGGAAGGTTCACCACTGTTCCATGTTTTTGCCATTTGTGGATAATGGCTCTCACTGTGGTTCGCTGGAGTCCCAAAGCTTTAGAAATGGCTTTATAACCTTTACCAGACTGATAGATCTCAATTACTTCTGTTCTCATTTGTTCCTGAATTTCTTTGGATCTTGGTATGATGTCTAGCTTTTGAGGTGCTTTTGGTCTACTTCTTTGTGTCAGGCAGCTCCTATTTAAGTGATTTCTTGATTGAAACAGGTGTGGCAGTAATCAGGCCTGGGGGTGGCTACGGAAATTGAACTCAGGTGTGATACAACACAGTTAGGTTATTTTTTAACAAGGGGGCAATTACTTTTTCACACAGGGCCATGTAGGTTTGGATTTTTTTTCTCCCTAAATAATAAACACCATCATTTAAAAACTGCATTTTGTGTTTACTTGTGTTATATTTGACTAATGGTTAAATGTGTTTGATGATCAGAAACATTTTGTGTGACAAACATGCAAAAGAATAAGAAATCAGGAAGGGGGCAAATAGTTTTTCACACCACTGTAGCTCAAAGAAATAATACAAAACACTAGAATTCCTGAAGCCCTCAAAAAAGTTGTAAGGCCGAGCCACCTTAAATTCCTTCACACCTCTTCATCAGTATCTTTGTTTTGCAAATGTGTCAATCAGCACAAGCAGCCTGTTATCCAATCCCCCATCGACACAGCTGAAGTTCTCCCAGCTCATGTTTGCTTATCTTGGTGTGAGGTGTTTGGAATTGTATAAAATAAATAATATATTGTTATTGGAAATACATACATTTCATGTGTGTTCATGTCTACAATGATCTTTGTAAATGTAGGATGACAGGAAATGCGAGGCAAGAAATGTTGAACACATAACTAAAACAAACTTTGTTCATGTTATAATAGAAAAGACAAGATGTTGATGTGAACTGTATAATGTATAGGACTGAAGTCCAAATATCAAATAACCACTTTCACAAATGGCATAGCAAAACAAGTGTGCTTTTATTCAAGAAATATAATCAAAGGAAAGGAAGTCATTCAATTTACATATTGCTGTCAATGAGTAAAACCCAAGCCCAAATATCGACAGAGAACATGCGTGTCTGCTTGACTGGTGTAAAGGTAAGAACTGCTGCCTCATAATCAAAAGGCTGTGGGTTAGAGTCTGGGTTTTTCCTATTTTGAGTGTTGAGTTGCTATTACTATTATATAATAAACACATACATTTGATTTGAGTCTGTAACACCTGGTGTACATTTTTTCTACCTGTAAAAGATATCGCAGAAGGTATATACGCAGACACACAAACACTGGTGAATCATATCTTCTTGGTATCTTATCACTTGAAATTTTTGTTATTCAGCTTTATTCGTGAATAAAAGCACACTTGTTTCATTATAACTTTATAAAAGTGTTTTTATATTCCAGTAACCACTTGAATGATATGAAATCTGTCTCTGCCTCTCTCATGCATGCACACACATATCCATGCATGAAAACGCCATTATTTGAAAACACTTTGTCATTTGAACATGTTTTTTTTCCCCAATTTTGCCCAGTCTCCGCTTTTTGGTGCATAGTACTGACAATACAGACAGACTTCTTCTTTTTGGGTGCATACACCATCAGCACGGCACTGCCAGATGATCTAAACACTAGTGTGGAGAATTGCTTGCGTACCCACTTTATTTATGGTGCCAAGCAGAGTTTGTGATGCAGTACAGCAATCTATTAGCCAGAGAAAAAGATGTGAAGAAGTTGTCTGTTACGGTTCTGCCTTTGTCCAAAAATGGCTTTATGACCACAGTCTCGGAAAGTCTTTCTTCCATGGAAAGACTGAGATTTTTTCCTAAATAAGGAGTGGTATTGTACATGTACTTTGTTTCCAAATCTGCCACAATCCAAGACTTTAAAACAAATTTGTCAGGCTTGGTTGAGATGTATTGCAAGAAAAGACAACGGACCTTGGTTGGAACTAGTTGCTCATGAACAGTAAGATGTTGCCATAGGTTGTAACTCAAAACACAGTTCTCAACAAAACATTGCCAGATGTCCAAGATCGCAGCAAACCTGTTGTTTTTCACAAGTTCTAAATGGGTGTCTTTGTTGTCAAAGTGCAAATGCCGCATGCTAGTCTGATAGCAGTCACAGGGCATTGTATCTTTGATTGCCAGTACAACAAATTATTTTGAGCAGGCATCAACCACAGCACCAACTGTGGTCATCGCTGCTCTTGTGAAAAGAATAGAGATAAACTCCATCAGCTCAGAGAGGGAAAGGTAAGTTTGTTGTACCACGTGAATGTGAGAAGAGAGAATAAAACTGAATTAAAAAAAAAAAAGTTAACTTTTACAGTTAGCAAAACTTTACACCAGGTGTTACAGACTCAAATCAAATGTATGTTTTTATTTTATTTTATATTAGTAATATAAAACTCAAAACGAGGGGAAACCCAGGCTCGAACCCACAACCTTTTAATTACGAGGCAGCAGTATTTACCTCTATACCAGCAAAGCAGACATGTCAGTTCTTTGTCGATTGATATTTGGACTTGGGTTTTTACTCATTGACAGCAATGTTTAAATTGAATGATTTCTTTTTCTTTTGCAATTTTAAATGTGGCGCGTTGGTTCCATGCACACCGGTTTGTGTGGGTATGTGGAAAGTCAAGTGTTGAGAGAGGGAGGGGTAAAGCATTAAAATTTATACATTCTCTGTTCAAATCTTACAGCCAATAGGGCATTGTGGTACAGAATGGCTTCTGATTCATAACCAAACAGCCAATTTTAGACCAATTGAATTCTGGTGTGAAACATCCCCCAGTTACTGGCTTATTTTCACACCTGCCCCAAAAAACATTTGTTGGGTGAAGCTTGCCAGGCAGGTAGTTTGGCTTTCCTGTGGGGGTTGATTGAGAGAGGATGTCCTGCAGAGAATCCTTTGTCAAACTGGTTTTAGTCACTTCTCCCAACCCTGTCATAAAATTCCTCAGTCAGTCCTAAAGACTGGGATGGTCTTTAAACATTAAAGCTTCTCACAAATTAAACACTAATATTACATTGCTTTGTCTAAGTTACAAATAAAGACATACAAAATATTTACCAACTTTATATACAAAATTTCACACCACAACACTGAGAAACACTGTTGCATTACAGTCATTGTTTTTCCGGTGTTAAAATTGTGTAGACCATTTGTTCATTACATATTCTCTTTATTTCAAAGGCAATGTGAAGAACTTGGATGCATTCCTAATGAATTTTTTCTGCTCTAGCTTGCTTCTTCTGTTTCCTTAGCTTTTTTGTAGTCTTCATATGTCTTTAGATCTGGTTGTTCAAAATGAGACAAGTTCACACCTTCCACTAAACTAGCCCATTTAAGTCTATTGTTTGAATCTTTTCTTTGTTCACCTAAACTATATTAATCATGTGTCTAAATGTTAGTTGGATCAGTGTCCCAAACTATTCATAAAAGCATATGCAGCTATACTATTAACTTGCAAATTTAAAAGGTAACATACCACAGGTGCCCAGTACCAACCACCTCTGCCCAAGTAAGAACACATGTGCCTCTGCATAAACTGTTCACAAACCAATAACATCTGTGGCCACTCTTCACACATTTGGGGTTCACTTAGTTGCCTTTTGTGCTTTTAAATTTATGGTGTAACTCTTGACTGCCATCAGTAATTACCAGTATAGGCTGGCATCACCACAATGTGACATCATAGCTATGCAACCCTCATCATTCCCCATGTGTGCCACCTCTAGACATGTTTGATCAATATATGTTTACTCACTATGCTAAACACCTCAGTTCAGAATTGGCCCACTAGTCCTATGCCTGTACAACAGCTGACAACTGCAGCAGGGCCTCCGTTATTCCCAATCACACTATACCTAAACATTGGAGCTCATATGACCTGAAACTGTACCAGTTGCACTTGCTTATTTGAAAAGTTCACCAATTTGTTCAGTATACCTTTTCCTTAATAATAGTATTAATTATATTAATTATCTTAATTAATTAATACCTAGAATCTACCATTTATGAGCCCAAAATTAATGTAATTAATGTCCTTATTTTTGGTATTTCTAACTGGTTTGCAGAGTTTCTACCTCTTGGATTGTAGATTTGCTGTTGTTACTTTATGCTAGAATAGCCTGGGTTTTTTTTTAAACTAAAGCTATTGTGTCTAGTCCTATTATTGTATGACTTGTGGACTTGTAACTCCACTTAAACCCCAGTAAGTGTCTTTTTCTTGTTGTCTGTTCAGTTCATCTTTGTCTTTAGTTTTTGCCTTTGGTCTTTTTCCTCTCTTTGTTCTGCTGTGTGGGCAGGTCTGCAAATTGGAAGGAGACAAAGCAGTTTCTGTCCATCTCATCTTATTGGTTGTCAACCTGGTGCCAACACTCAAACTTCGCTCCCAGGCATTCATTGGAACAGCTTGGCCGCTAGTGCCACTCTGCTCCAATGTTCTAGTGGTAACCTTGTCTCCTGCATGGATTTTATTCGATCTATTGCCTTCACTATTTATTACCTGCACTAGCTCAAAGTCTATAAAAACCCAAAATAGAAGCAGCACTGTTACAAAAGGTCAGAAAACGGAAACCGTTAGAAATAGAAATACAGTAATCCCTCCTCCATCGCGGGGGTTGCGTTCCAGAGCCACCCACAAAATAAGAAAATCCGCGAAGTAGAAACCATATGTTTATATGGTTATTTTTATATTGTCATGCTTGGGTCACAGATTTGCGCAGAAACACAGGAGGTTGTAGAGAGACAGGAACGTTATTCAAACACTGCAAACAAACATTTGTCTCTTTTTCAAAAGTTTAAACTGTGCTCCATGACAAGACAGAGATGACAGTTCCGTCTCACAATTAAAAGAATGCAAACATATCTTCGTCTTCAAAGGAGTGCGTGTCAGGAGCAGTGACTGTCACAGAGATAGAGAGAAAAGCATACAAATCAATAGGGCTGTTTGGCTTAAGTATGAGAAGCACCGCGGCACAAAGCTGTTGAAGGCGGCAGCTCACACCCCCTCCGTCAGGAGCAGACAAAGAGAGAGAGAGAGAGAGATAGAGAGAGACAGAGTTTGTTTTTCAAGCACAAATCAATACGTGCCCTTCGAGCTTTTAAGTATGCGAAGCACCGTGCAGCATGTCTTTCAGGAAGCAGCTGCACAAAAGATAGCAACGTGAAGATGATCTTTCAGCATTTTTAGACGAGTGTCCATATCGTCTAGGTGTGCGAACAGCCCCCCTGCTCAATCCCCCTACGTCAGGATCAGAGAAAGTCAGCGCAAGAGAAAGAGAAAAGTAAGCTGGGTAGCTTCCCAGCCATCTGCCAATAGCGTCCCTTGTATGAAATCAACTGGGCAAACCAACTGAGGAAGCATGTACCAGAAATGAAAAGACCCATTGTCCACAGAAACCCGCGAAGCAGCGAAAAATCCGCGATATATATTTAAATATGCTTAGATATAAAATCCGCGATGGAGTGAAGCCGCGAAAGGCAAAGCGCGATATAGCGAGGGATCACTGTAGCTATTTTCTCTTTCCTGACTTCCTGTGCTATCTTTCAATATTTTTTCAATGCCTGTGTATCCTTTTCTTTTTTTATTGTATGGTAACTGTTTCCTGAAAATGTGGGCTAAAACCTCACCAAAATCCAAGTGCTAAATCCAGCATCTTTTCTTAAAGCTGATCTGTGTTCTTTGTTCAGAGTAATTCTTCTCACCCTTTTACAGCACACACTTTTAGACATGAAACAGGACCCTTTTTCCTTATTCCCTCGTGTCCTATTTCAATCAAACCAACTGCTGTACCGGTCACTTTCCTTCTGACTCAGTCAGTCTTGCACTAGAATTTTCAGACCTTTCACAAAATAGCACTTGAATTTCTTTAATTTCCACCCTCTCTTGTTTTAATTCCACAATTTCTTCACTCAGTTCCCATATTCCACTATTTAGTTTATACCCTGCAGTCAACAGTGGCCTTTCAAACTCACCATTTTCTTTGCCTTCTATCTGACCAGATCAGGCAGTGGTCTCCAACTACATGTTTTCGCCTGACCGTATCCAACCCAGCTCCAGCTACTCTGCTCCAAATAACTCATCAACAGACTACTCTCCTCCAGACCAGCCATCTTGGCCGGACCTCTTATGCCTTCATCCGACCAAATATATTGGCCGGATCCTCAGTATCCTGCTCCTGATCATATGTATTGGTTGGGTAGCCTCCTGGATAACTGTGTAGAATCTGACATTCTTGTGCTTGATGATGTTCCAGGGAACCTAACAAGTGCTGAGGAGATAGCTATTCAAGCAGTGTGACAAAAACAGGCCATGGATGAACTAGTAGGAGTACTGGTTACTTTGAAAATCTCCAAGAAGAGTGATTATGCAGGTATTAAACTTGATCAAACTGATGGAGCCATGGGAGAAACATTTCGAAAGGCTCTGAAACTGATTAAGAGTTTGGTTGCAACTCTGCCAAACATAATAGTTTATCAGCACCTATGCTGCTTTGCAGTAAGGAGACCGTGGAAGATTGAGGGTTCGCTTCCTGGTTCCTCCCTGTGTGGATAGCGCTTTGAGTACTGAGAAAAGCGCTATATAAATATAATGAATTATTATTATTATTATTAAAGTACCTGTCAGAGTTGTTCAATAGTCCACCCCAGCCAAATACAGCATACCTGCCTGTCTGAGCCTGACTCGGTTTATCGGGTTGGATGCTTTCAAGACGTACTGGATGTTTTCTGCAAGCCATGGCTTCAAGAGCCTGGTCAAAAAGACTCTGAGTTATTTTAATATCTTTCTGCCTTTTCAAAAGACTTGTACGTTTGTAGAAAATGCTGTCAATGATTTGAAAATTTAACATTCTATCAATGAGGTCATTGTACAAGCCTTTTGTAACATGGAAGATAAATCTTATTCAATTATATGCAGTTTAGCTGATTTCTTTTCAAGACACCATTTCTCTTAACCTGATATGTCTGATCTACATTTGTGGTTTTATTGGGAAAAAGCAGAGGTGCCTAAACTGAATGTTTCTGTGATATAATGTATTTTTGTCATATTTAAACATGTTGCTTAGTTATGTTTTTTAGAAATGATCAGTAAAGCATCTCTGAATTTTAATATTGTTTTTGAAAATTAAGAATAAAGTACTAATGGTTTTTAAAACACTGACAGTTTTCATTCACCATCAAAGATGGTGGTTTGTAATGTGGGGTGTTGGGGCACAGTCCCCTTTCCAAATATTTTAAAAACTCTACTTAATTAATTAATGCAAAATAATCATGAAATTTATTTGCATAACATGCATGTCAGCTTATGTCAGCAACCATTAAAATTGTTCTTGACTTGTATTTGTTTAATTTCTGTGTGAATATCTAGATTTCTTGAGTGAAGGGCGCTGGCCAAATGAAAGTGTATGTAAGTCTTTGATCTTTTGGCAAGCAGTTGACCTGAGGCTGCCCTTTAATTGGTTGCTTTAAGAATTTTCCAGGGACGCAGCACTCTGCACTCCAGACACTCCCATGTTTAGTGGAAGTAAATTAGTATTGTTATTTGGTTTTCTAATCTAAAATGATTGGACAGTCGTCAATGCACCATTTCATGTTCACGTCAATGGTTCACAGTTCACACCCCCAATTAATGTAACAACAGAAAAGCATGACTTTAGGGAGATAGCAATTTTAAGTGGAACTTCAGAAATCAAAGAAAATTTGGTTATTTCTTTAATGAAACACCCCTTTCATAATTAGTTGACTTGAAGGAAAAAAAGAAGACAAAGAAGCCTGGACCAGACCGACCTGACTTTTGAATTCAGCAGCAGGCAAGTGCTTGAGGATAAGCTTACACATGGACTTTTTCCCACACAAGCTCCATAGGTGGTATAAAAGCAGCTCCACAATCGCCATGTTAGATCACTCCTGGCTGCTAAAGTCCATCTGCTTTTGCGTGTGTGGTCGTCTGCAGTACTCACAGGATTGATGGATAGTGGGCATAAGAGTTTCCTCTGAGGAAGATAACGGTGGGACAAGATGTCAAAGCATCTTGGAGATGCCACCAAAGTGCCCACTAAGTGCTGTGGCTGCCAAAACTGGTCTCTGAGCTCGTTTTTATTGGCTTCTCCAGTAGTCTTGCTCCTTCAGGCAGTTGAGCAAATGTATGAGATATAA
Source organism: Erpetoichthys calabaricus (assembly GCF_900747795.2). NCBI lineage: Eukaryota > Metazoa > Chordata > Cladistia > Polypteriformes > Polypteridae > Erpetoichthys > Erpetoichthys calabaricus. The sequence goes on from NC_041396.2 coordinate 140,234,173, forward strand.
TGTGTTTGTGGTTAGTAAGATAGTGCTTTGCCTTGGTATGATTTTTGGTTACAAAGTGTGCCACTATAGAAAAAAAAGGTTGGGAAACACTGTTCTAGGAAATAGTGTGAGGCTTCCTTTTTTTGGCAGGCTTAGTGAAATGACTCAATTTAATCAGAAAGTGATTGAGAAATTTTCAGGCCTGAAGAAAATGAAGGCAAAATTTATGTTCAAGGAAATATACAGTACTGTGCAAAAGTTGTAGGCAGGTGTGAAAAAAATGCTGTAAACAAAGAATGCTTTCAAAAATGGAAGTGTTAATCATTTATTTTCATCAATCAACAAAATGCAGTGAATGAACAAAAGAGAAATCTAAATCAAATCAATATTTGGTGTGACCACCCTTTGCCTTCAAAACAGCATCAATTCTTCTAGGTACACTTGCTCACAGTTTTTGAAGGAACTTGGCTGGTAGGTTGTTCCAAACATCTTGGAGAACTAACCACAGATCTTCTGTGGATGTAGGATTCCTCACATCCTTCTGTCTCTTCATGTAATCCCAGACACACTCGATGATGTTTAGACCAGGGCTCTGTGGGGACCATACCATCACTTCCAGCACTTCTTGTTCTTCTTTACGCTGAAGATAGTTCTTAATGACTTTGGCTGTATGTTTGGGGTTGTTGTCCTGCTGCAGAATAAATTTGGGGCCAATCATAACGCCTCCCTGATGGTAGTGCATGATGGATAAGTATCTAACTGTATTTCTCAGCATTGAGAACACCATTAATCCTGACCAAATCTCCAACTCCATTTGCAGAAATGCAGCCCCAAACGTTCAAGGAACCTCCACCATGCTTCACTGTTGCCTGCAGACACTCATTATTGTACCCCTCTCCAGCCCTTCGACGAACAAACTGCCTTCTGCTACAGCCAAATATTTCAAATTTTAACTCATCTGTCCAGAGCACCTGCTGCCATTTTTCTGCACCCCAGTTCCTATGTTTTCATGCATACTTCAGTCGCTTGGCCTTGTTTCCACGTCGGAGGTATGGCTTTTTGGCTGCAACTCTTCCATGAAGACCACTTCTGGCCAGATTTCTCCAGACAGTAGATGGGTGTACCTGGGTCCCACTGGTTTCTGCCAGTTCTGAGCTGATGGCACTGTTGGACATCTTCCAATTTTCTTAGGGTAATAAGCTTGATGTGTCTTTCATCTGCTGCACTAAGTGTCCTTGGCCGACCACTACGTCTACAATCCTCAACGTTGCCCGTTTCTTTGTGCTTCTTCAAAAGAGTTTGAACAGCACATCTTGAAACCCCAGTCTGCTTTGAAATCTTTGTCTGGGAGAGACCTTGCTGATGCAGTAGAACTACCTTGTGTCTTGTTGCTGTGCTCAATCTTGCCATGACATGAAACTGTCTTCCACAACCTCACTTTGGTAGCAGAGTTTGGCTGTTCCTCACCCAGTTTTAAGCCTCCTACACAGCTGTTTCTGTTTCAGTTAATGACTGTGTTTCAACTTATGTGTGACATTGATGATCATTAGCACCTGTTTGGTATAATTGGTTGATCATACACCTGACTAGAATCCTACAAAATCCCTGACTTTGTGCAAGTGTACCTATAAGAATTGATGCTGGTTTGAAGGCAAAAGGTAGTAACACCAAATATTGATTTGCTTTAGATTTTTCTTTGTTTGCTCACTTTGCATTTTGTAAATTGATAACAATAAACAATCATTATTTATATTTCTGAAAGCATTCTTTTTTTACAGCATTTTTTCACACCTGCCTAAAACTTTTGCACAGTACTGTAGGTGTCCTGATCGTAAAGGCAGAATAAGTTTTAGGTTGGACTCATCCTGTGGGTGTAGTATAAGACAGGTTGGGGGTTATGTTTTAAGATGTGGGGGTCTGTGGATCTTACGATGTGAATTTGTGCTCAGGTGAAGTAAGCCTGGCAAACTTGCATAGGAATGGGCTGACTGGCGCATGTGTAGAATACATTTAGGGTGGGAATGAATATGTGGCTGTGGTAAATGATAAAATGCAGGCCCGGTCTTAGGTATTATGGGGCCCTAGGCGAAAGGGGGGTCAAGGGGCCCCCTGAGGGGTGCGGAGCCCACCTGGAAGCTCTGTGAAATGCGTGAAAATTAGACCAAGGAGTCAATCCAGGGCTCCCTGGATGCCGGGGCCCTAGGCGGTCGCCTACTTCGCCTATGCCTAAGGCCAGGCCTGATTGGGACAAATAATGCTGTAGTATATTTAAGTATATATGACAATTGCTCACTCGGACAATTTGTTTTGGGGGCCCCCAAGAAGGCGGGGGCCCTAAGCTATAGCTTGTGTAGCTTATACGTAAATCCTGCACTGATAAAATGGGATGCAAGACTTGAGAAAAGTCAGTGGACTAGTGATTGCATGATGTGGATTTATGGAATAGTGGAAATGGCCAAGGACTGGGCACTCTATTAACAGAATAAGATTTGGATTGGACTTATACTATGGATGTGTTATAGGACAGACAAAGATTACACAGATGGGGGTGCAGACATTACAATGTGGGTTCTGGCAGAATGGGGGCACTGGGTAAGTTGGCAGAGGATTGGGAAGTTTAGAGATGGTGTAGTATAAAATTTGGGTGATGGTTGCACCTGTTTCTTTCCACATTTAGAGGTCAAGTTATGGGAAGAATAAGAAGTGACTGTGGATGTCACAGACTGAAATTTTAGAGCACAGTAGAAATGGTAAAGCTGACATCAGATTGGGAAGCATGGTGAAAAGGGTATAATACATTTTAGCCTAGCTTTGCTGTATTAATTTCAGCCTTCAGCTCATTAGCCTTAGTCTGGTCAGCAATTCTTTCAGATTCCTGTAATATTTGTGTAAGCAATCTAGGTAATGATGTACACTGCAGTGAATCTGGAAGTATCTGCATCAGTAATCCTGGCGATGGCAGTTCTGAAAATCAAACAGGACTAAGTTTTCTTTAAAACAAACATTCCACTCAAACGAATAATTCAACTTAGTGGGCTGGATGAAAGAAATGTTTAATAAGACTCCAAAGGTGTGTAGATTCCAGAGGTTGGATGCTTGAGAAGAGTGATCACTCTTCATGGGGGGTTGAGGTTTCTTTAATTTTTTTTTTTAAATAACCTACAAAGCCTTATTTTTACCTACACACCCCATAGGTTTAAGTAGTACTTACTGGATTCTGGAAACTATTTATCTTTATTATCCGAGACTGGGTTTTTAGTCTCAAAACACCAATCTGTGCTAGCGATTAGCTCCTGTAACTGCGTAAAACTCAGGTGTAAATAAGAAAATGGCTTGGCCCTTCCAGTTCTTCTACAATTAAAATATAAAGTAACAAGATTGTATGTGCTCATTATAAAATGTAATAGATCTAACTCACCTTTTGTGCAACCAACAAGCCAGAAACTGCAGCCCTCTGAAATAAGAAAAATACTTCATTTATAAAGTCAGAGTGACATAAATAGAAAGTCTTTCATTCAAAAAATGGAATGCTCATGACCTTGGAGATTTCATTGTCTGATTTGCTGGATCTATCTAATTTGAAAGTAGATTTAAAAAGACAGCTATTCAACAGTTTGAAAAGGCACAATCATAACAATGAAAATTTCTATAATCTGCACCTATCAACAATCTCAAAAGTATTTTTTTCCTTGTTTTCCATTGCAAAAGAAACAAAAGAAATTGCCTACTTTTTTGGAAAGAACACAAATGCACACACATATTGAAAAGGTTAGCATTACCAGTTGGCTAAAGATGAGTTTTAATATAGTTTGTCTTTCTCTGCCTGCCTTGGGAGGGCAAAGTAACATGCCCTGTACATATGGAAGAAAGTTCTTAGGCAATAAGGTGCTGGGGTCCTACCTTCCCAAGGCAGAGGCACTCTATGGCTGTGAAATCTGTTCATTCAAACGTCATTTGATCTAGGTTTAAGAATCCTCACATTATGTAAACATTTTGACTAAATAAAAAAAAAAAAGAAAATGGAGTCACTTACCAGGCTGAAATGCTTTTTTCAGAAATAGCTTTCACTGTGTTAAAATAAACAATCCTAATGATCTTTAAAAGTTTTTTGTCTGTCTTGATATAAACAGTAAAATACGTTCAAACTAAATGAATAGGGTGGCATGGTGGCACAGTGGTAGCGCTGCTGCCTCGCAGTAAAGAGACCGAGGTTCACTTCCCGGGTCATCCCTGCGTGGAGTTTGCATGTTCTCCCTGGGTGCTCTGGAGTCCAAACACATGCAGGTTAGGTGTATTGGTGATCCTAAATTGTGCTTGGTGTGTGTGTGTGTGCCCTGCAGTGGGCTGGCGCCCTGCCCGGGATTTGTTCCTCCCTTGCATCCTGTGTTGGCTGGGATTGGATCCAGCAGACCCCTGTGACCCTGTGTTAGGATATAGCGGGTTGGATGATGACAGACTGACTAATTGAATAGGTGCATGCTTAGTTGCGCGCTGTAAAGAACAGGGGTGCTTGTTTTTAAGGTGAAAGTTTTTCTTATGAGCTTTAAAGGCCACCTGTACTCCTTAGTAGAAGATGATGATTTTAATCTAATAACATGGCTTATGATTTTAAAAAGTATCCTGTTTCTTAGAAATTGTAAGATATGAATATTTTATTTCAATAGCTTTGTTTTTCGATCTTTAGAAGATGTTTTTCTATTTTATTAACTTTTCTTATGATCTTTAAAGATGCCTGATTTATAAATGTAGTAGAAGTACTGCATTTAAATCTTTAAAAAATACCATTAGTTTGAAGTAGTAAAGGATGCATATTTTATTTTAATAACTTGTCTTACAATTTTCAAACATTACTCTTTTTGTTCAATATCTGTTTTCAAACCTGCTAAAGAGTGTTGGGCCAAACAGTGTCAGTGCTTTATTCAGAAGGTGTCAAGAAACATCTGAATGGTGCCAATGCCTTTTTAACACTAGAATCCCTGAAGCCTACGAAAAAACTCATAATCCTGACTCACATTAAATCCCTTTGCATCTCTCCATCAGCGTCTTTTGTTTTGTAAATGTGCCGATTAGGACAAGCAGCTGGCTGTCTCAAGATGGGGGTTGGAGCTCAACTCTCCCAGCTCAAGCCAAGGCTCCTTATCTGCGTGTGAGGTGCCTGAAATTGTATAGGGTAAATAATTCAGTATATCGTAATTTGGAATACATTTATTTCATGTGTGTTCCGTGTCTACAAAGATCTGGGTAAGTGTAGGATGAAAGGAAATGTGAGGCAAGAAAAGCTGAACACATACCCAAAGCAGAAACTTTTTTCATGTTATACTAATAATGACGTGAAGTGTATAATGTGTGAAGACTTTAGTCCAAATATCAAATAAACACTTGCGCTTTTATTCAAGAATATAATCAAAGAAAAAAAAAGCATTTGATTTACATGTTGCTGTCAATGAATTAAAAACCCAAGCTTAAATGTCAATCAAAAGGGAGATTATAAGTGTTCTTGAATGGTGCAGAGGTATGAACCGCTGCCTTATAACCCAAAGGTCCTGGGTTCAAGACTGGGAACTTTTGATTAGTGAGCTGCTATTATTATTATTATTATTATTATACTAAAAACATACATTTCATTTGAGTCTGTAACACCCGGTGTAAATTTAGGCTACTTGTAAAAGTTAGTGCTTGTTTTTTTATTATTCAGTTTTATTCTCTCAGTTACGTTCACGTGGTACAACGAACTTGCCTCTCCTTCTCTGAGTTGATTGCATTTACCTCCATTCTTTTCACAAGAGCAGCTATGACCACAGTTGGTGCTGTGGCTGATACCTGCTCAGAACTATTTGTTATACCAGCAATCAAAGATTCAATGTCCCATGACCGTTATCAGACTGGACAAAGTCAGGACCACAACAGACAGCTTCTTCACAGCACTTTCGCTGGCTAATAGACTGCTGCACCACAATGCAACTCTGCTTGGCCCCATAAAGTAAAATGGGACTTCCACCTTCAGCTATAGTCACTTTAGTACGTGAGCAATTCACCATGCTAGTGTTTAGATCTGGCAGTGTCATGCTAATGGTGTATGCACCCAAAAAGAAGCAGCATTTGATTTCAATCTGTAACTGCCGGTGTCAAGTTTTGCTACCTGTAAAAGACGTCGTTGAAGGAGTATAAGCAGACACACAAAAGGTGGTGAATCATGTCTTGTAGGTATCTTGTCACTTGAATTTTTTGTTATTCAGTTTTATTCTTGAATAAAAGCACACTTGTTTTGTTATACCTTTGTGAAAGTGTTTATTTTATATTCCATTAACCATTTGAATGACATCAAATCTGTCTCTGCCTCTCTCTGCATGCACACACACATATTCATACATGAAAATGTCACTATTTGAAAATGCTATGCCATGGAGTACAGGCAAGATCCAAAAAAAAAAAAAAAAACCTGTTCAAATGACAACTCATGTTCAAATGGCATAGCGTGGGCCAGGATTACGAGTTTTTCGTAGGCTTCAGGGATTCTAGCGTTAAGGCTTTTGCTAATTTTAACAAAGACCTCCTGAATGTAAATGGTTCTGGCTTTTATTAGAAAAACAGTCTTCCTTGGGTTATTGAATTTGATTTCTTATGATCTTTAAAAGATAAGTGAGTACTTGCAGCAAAAGCTTTTAATATCTTATGATCTTTAAATATAACCTTTTTCTTAGAATTAGTATGTGCTTGTTTTTCTAGACAGCTTTAACATTTCTTATGAGTTTTAATGTTTAATAGCTGCATACTTAGTTGATGCTAAAGGATACCTATTCATTAGTGGGAGCTGATTATTTTAGTCTTATGAGCTTTAAATTGTAGGAGACACATTTTAATGATTTTCATTGATCTAATTATCAAAAAAAAAAAAAAAAGCGTCGGCTTCCTGTGGCTATATCATGAAAATTGGGTGTAATAAAAAGGCTTCAATTGCTGCAACATATCGGGAATGTACGTTTTAATTGTTAAGGCTTTTCTTATGAACTTTAAACTCTTTCTAATTTTAGTCGAATAATGCATCTTGTATATTAAAATGGGATGAATGCATGTTTTCTTAATAGTAATAGTTATGGATCTGGAGAGAAGAAGTAGATGCATATTTTAGTTTAAAAGTTTATAATCTTTAAATGCATCCTGTTTCCTAGAATTAGTACATGCAAAGAGTCGGGTGCATATTTTTTAACAGTATAGGATGCCTATTTTAATCTAATAGCAACATCTTATGAGTTTTAATTTCTGGGGATATGTATTTGAATAATTTTCCTTGATCTCATCAAGAAAAAAAGGAGCCAGCTTCCTGTGGCTATGTCTTAAAAATTTGGTGTAATAGAAAGGCTTGAATTGTTGGAACCAATTGGGAATGTACATTTTTATTGTAAAGGCTTTTCTTATGAGCTTTAAACTCTTTCTAATTTTTAATTGAACAACACATCTTATGTATTAAAACACAGGAGGCACATATTGTAGTTTGCTAAACTGACATGCATTTTAAAAAGATATACAGTACATTAGCTTGTCTGTGTATTACAATTTATAAATTGGTGAAATCGTGACAGATGTCTAACCTCCCCCACCCCCCGCTCCCAAATTATGAATTATGATTAATTTGGGGGAGGGTGGCTTAAAGGTCATAAATCACTTTTATCACCCCTTTTGACAGAACAATTATTTTCTACTACTTTGAACTATTTACTAAGGTTACATATACTGTATACTTAATATGTACAGAAACCTACAACAAACCCCTAAACTCAAACTACACTGTTAAACATGCACAACCACAGTCCTAATATACCTGTATAAAATAACCCCGGTAAGAGGTCCTCTGGAAAAACTTTAGCTGAATGCCCTATGACCTGCGAAACTTGGGTGTGCAGCCCAACCAACAAGCAAATTCATACATACACCCTCACAAACAAAGCAAACAAAATTCAGAAAGCAGTGTAATTCCTGTGATGCAAGTTATTATAATCCAAGGCAAAGAACCCATAGATCTGATGCTATATCTTTGACAAACAAAATAACCCTATGTAACTGGAGTCCTTTTCAAAACTTGTGCCATGCCAAGCATCTCCCCAGCCACAGTAGGCCAAAGCCATCAGTTAACGTGGTGATCCATTTGAATGAAGGGAATTGCAGTCCCTTTAGGTGACACAGCAACAATAATATTATTAGCAATATTCAATACTAGCACTTGTAGAATATAAATGTAAAGAGATTTGATATCAAGTGCATTTAAAACAGAACAACTATGGCAAGAAAGGTTCTGTAGATGGCATGTAAAATCATTACCATGACAACGACAGTTTATAAATTGTGAAACAAGATGTAAAAAAGATAATAGAAGACACAATAAGACATCCAGGAGAGTTGGTCATGTGCAAACTCGCTGAGAATATCTTTGAAATTTAGACTGTTAGCCCAGTGTCATTTCTGGTTCTATATAATTGTATGATCATGGAAGGAGGTCAAGTCCTTGATATAACATGTATCAAAGGTTCTTTCATTTGGAACTAAAGACGTGTCAGTTTCATGAAGCTTCATTTCATCTGTCCTGTTTCTCTAGCCAAACCATGATTCAGATGGACCCAGGGAAAGTCTCAGTGATATTAATTTGGAAACCACTGGATAGGATTAAGTAGGGTGAATGTCTAATTGATTTTGCAAATTTTTACCAGAGATTTATTCAGAACTTTAGCAATTTAGTATCTCCCATCACTTCTCTTATGAAAAAGGGATCTCAGAAATTTTGTTGGACTGTGGATGCTCAACAGGTATTTGATGTTCTTAAGAAGCCTTTCATGTCTGCTCCCATTCTATGTCATCCATATTGAATGCAATGTAGGAAGTACTTTTAAGACAGAAAAGCTTTAATCTGTTGCACGTCTACATAACAACCACCTTTTTCCACCCTCTCATATACACTATTCAATGTCTAGAAAATGTCCAGGATTAAAACACTTAGAGACTTGTACATAGATAATGTCTCTGCATCTTACAATTACTCTTCAAACACAACTTCTCATCAACACAATTCCTCCAATACTTTCAAGCTAGAAACTTTGCTAAATAGGACCTGCCCAATTTCCCTCCCCTTCAACCTTGTTTTATTCCAAAAGTAATATTCATCAGTCTTGAAGACTCAGATAACATCTGTACAATTTATAAAAATATTTTAAAGTCCCCAGAATACATTGGAAAATGGATCTGTCACTTAATATTTCAGAAAAAGAGTGCAAGGTAGCCAAGCACATAATATACTTGAGTTCTATATGTGCAAAGCATTCAGTCATTCAACTTAAAATCTTTTATCAAGCACATGTATCTCATTTAAAATTGTCCAAAATGTTTCCATGACAAGATTCAACCTCTTATCATTGCAATCAAGCTTCAAACTCACTGGACCACATGTTCTGGGTGTGCACCAAATTAACAATATTTTGGACAAAAATCTGTGAATGTCTATCAGATAGCCTTGGTGTCACAATCCCCCCTAATCCATTAACAGCTGTATTTGGTGGACTCCCAGACAGCCTTAAAGTGGAGAAGGACAAACAAACTTTAATTTCCTTAACTACACTACTAGTAAATAGACTTATCTTGCTCAGATGGAAGAATCCCACCCCACCACTCTTAAGTCAGCGGCTAACCAATGTTCTATACTTCTTGAAATTGGAAAAAATCTAATTCTCACAGGATTTGTTCAAAACTCTTTGTAAAATATGGCAGGATCTAATCAATGACATTATAGAATAAGCTTCCATTTCTGGGGAAAAAGATACTCTTCCTTTCTTGTTGCTTTTATAGAGTAGCTTTGGTTGTTGGCTTTCTTCTGTTTCTCTTGGGTGGGGGTTGAATTTTGCATGGATTTGTTAAATTTGACTTGACTGTATGGAATGTTTCTAACTAAAATCAATAAAAGTATTTAAAAAAAAAGTTTCATGTCTGCTCCCATTCTACGTCATCCGTATAGTTCCTTCTTGTTTCTGGTGAAAGTAAATACATTGAGTTTCTGTGTTGGGGCAGTGTTATCACAGCCCTTTCCATATACAGGGAAACTACATCCTTATGTCTTCCTTTCTAAAAAACAACTGCTGAACAGAACTATGATGTTGAGGACAGAAAACTGCTAGGCATTAAGTTGGCTCTGGAGTAATGGTGGCATTGGCTTGAGGGTGCTGCTCATTGTATGTGGGTTTTCTTTTCCTCTTTCTTCTATTTCACCTAAACTGTTAATCATGTGTCTTAATGTTAGTTTGGGACAGTGATCTAATTATTCATCAAAGCATATGCAGCTGTACTATTAACTTCAAAATATGAAAGGTAACATTCCACAGGTGACAGTGCCAACCACCTCTGCCCAAGTGAGAGCACATGTATCTGTACCTCTGGTTGAACTGATCACAAATGAACCTTTGTGAGTCACTCTTCGCACATTTGGGGATGACTTAGTTGCCTTTTGTTCTTTTCCACCCATGGTGCAACTCTTGACTGCCATCAGCCTTTACCAGTATAGACTGTCATCACGATTATGAGGCATTATAACTATACAACCCTTGTCATTTCCTGTGTTTCTGTGTTTTCCACAATTAGACTGCATCTAACTACCAGAGCCCATCTGACTCGTAACTGTACCAGCTGAACCTGCCTATTAGAAAAGTTCTCTAATTTGCTCAATGCATATCTTCTCCTTAATAACAGCATTACTTATATACGCTGTCACGCACGCACGATTAGGGAGCCGCGGAACGATCCAAAATGTAACGCGACAACATATGCCAGACGGGAATGGCGGGGTACTAACCTGTCTCTCTTTATTTCTACAGAAAGAAAGACGCAACGCCGCCATCAACTGTCCTGAACACAGCACAACAACACGCCACTTCCGCCTTCCCTCTGTCTCGCCCGATGATGTCAGCAGTCCCAGCATCCATCTTGGTTCCTTCCCATCAGCCCATTCATCCATTTCCGGTCCCGCTACATAAATGTTCCCTCATCTGCCATGATGGCGGACGGTGTTATGAAAACTATTGTATTAACTGCAATTGATCGTTCATCACTTTCTACAGTATACGGGGCCGGAAAACCCCAAACCTTTATGTGCGTTTGTGCTTTCTTTACAGTGGCGTAGTCGGCAGGATAGAAGAAGTGTCCAAACATATCTGAAGGAAAGGACCTGAATGACATTCTGACCGGGATGGCTTCCCAGATTCAGAACCTCCAAATAGCACACACCGCGACAGTGCAGGAGCTGGAAGAGACCAAGGCAAGGCTGACAGAGGCCGAATCGGTAAGACCGGAGCCTGCTCGACCTCCGCCTCCTCCGATGGTTCCGCTGACTGATGCGGATGATATAGAGTCTTATCTCGACATATTTGAGAGGACCGCCTCTTGCAACAAGTGGCCGCGGGCGGAATGGGCGTCCATCTTGGCTCCGTACCTGAAGGGTGCTGCGCAGCGGGCCTACTACGACCTCCCCGAGGAGGAGGCCACGGATTATGACCTCCTTAAACCGGAGATCCTGAGCCGCTACGGCATCATTACGGACCAGCAGGCGAGTGAGTGGCGAACCTGGCAGTTCAACCCCGACCAACCGGCCCGAGCCCAGGCTTTTGAGTTCTGGGGCAAGATGGGTCACTGGTTAAGGCCAGAAGGACCCCAGGCGCGCAGAGTAGTGGAACGGGTGGCGTGCAAGGGTTTAGTGAACGCTATGCCAGGGTATCTCGCCCAGCAGGTCTGTAGACATCCATACAAGGACATGAAAGGACTCCTGGAGGTCCTAGAGCGTCAACTTGCGGTCCACCAAACCGGGGGGTCGGAAAAGTCGGCACGTGGTGCCCGACAGGGACGGGCCAGCCACCCTGAGCCCACCCGTCGAGTGGCAGAAGCTCCGGCGAAACTCAAAGACAGACCGGGCCCGCTGCGCTGTTTCAAGTATGGCGATCTCGGTCACCTACTGCCTGCCTGCCCTCTTTACCAACCGCAACAGGAGCCAATGGACTGCACTTGGGCCACTACAGAGAGGTATTGTGCTCTGTCAAACCCGCTGGCTATACCTAATATGGGAGTGGTTCTAGTTAATGGTCATTCTGTGCTTGCATTGTTTGATTCCGGCAGTAACAAAGCCATTGTTGCTCGCCGTTATGTTTTACCGCAACAGTAGCTATGTCAGCATGTAAATGTAACTTGTGTACACGGGGAGACCAATTCTTATAGGTCTGCGAAATGCTTTATATCTTGGAAAGGTGGCTTGTCTCAGTTGACGGTCGCGGTGTTACCCAAGCCACCTTTTCCAGTCATTTTGGGACACGACTGGTCAAATAATAACAGCGGTAGACAGAAAACCACTCCTGGGGCTAAGTTGGGTCTTGTTATGGGTGGGCAAAGTGCCATCCCCGCGACTCCCACGCCGTGCACTCAGGTGAATAACGAAAATGACAGTGACCGGGGGGAAGATTCTCTGGCGTCGGACCCTGACCCGGAAGAAGATCCGGGCAAGGGCACTAGCCAGGGGACCAGTAGTGCTGCTACCCATGCGGACGCTTTAGACTCTATGGTTAATCAGTTCCGGCCTACTCCCGCGTCATTTAAAAGGGAACAGTGGAATGATGATTCCCTAAAGTTCGCCCAGAACGCAATTGTTTCAGTAAATGGCCAGTTGTCAGACAGTTCCTTGCCACCGGAGCCCTACTTTGTATTGGAAAATGATCTGTTATATCGGGTCGCGAATCACGAAGGTGGAGTACGGAAGTTGTTGTTAGTGCCGTGAACTTTCCGGCGGGAGGTCTGTGAGCTAGCACACTCCCATCTCCTAGGTGCCCATCTGGGAACCAAAAAAACGCTGGAGAGAATCAAATTGCGGTTTTATTGGCCAGGAATAAACAGGAGGTCCGACGTTTCTGTCAGTCCTGCCCGGAGTGTCAGACCCGTCAGATTCATAGGAAGGACCGCGCTCCTCTGGTTCCTATTCCCCTCATTGATGTCCCCTTTGAAAGGATCGGTATTGATCTTGTTGGTCCCCTTGAACCTTTGAACCGTGGCCAGAAATATATATTGGTCATGGTAGATTACACAACTCGATATCCAGAGGCGGTGCCTTTACGTTCTGCTACTTCAAAGAATATCGCACGGGAATTAGTCAAACTCTTTTCCAGAGTGGGAATAACTAAAGAAGTCCTCATAGACCAAGGTACTCCCTTTACTTCGGATACGTTCAGGGAGGTGGCTAAGTTACTCCGTAATAAACATCTGAAAACGTCTGTTTATCACCCACATACCGATGGTTTAGTGGAGTGCTTCAATCAGACGCTTAAACCAGATGTTACGCAAGGTAGTCAGCGCGGATGGTAGAAACTGGGCCGAGCTTTTACCTTTCGTGCTCTTTGCTTACCGGGAGGTCCCACAAGCCTCCACGGGTTTTTCCCCCTTTGAACTCCTATATGGACGCCAACCCCGGGGACTTTTAGATATTCTAAAGGAAGGCTGAGAAGAGGAGGCTCGACCCGGCAATAATATTTTGGAATATATCGCGCAAATGCGGGATAGAATGAATAAGATTCGGCCTATTCTAAAAGACCACATGATTCGTGCTCAAACAGCGCAAGCCCAGTGTTATAATCGGAATGCTGTCCTCAGGGAATTCCACCCCGGGGACCGCGTGATGGTACTCGTACCCACATCCCACTCCAAATTACTGGCCCATTGGCAGGGCCCTTATGAGGTAAAGGAGCGAAAGGAGCTGGTAGATTATTTGGTGAAACAACCGAATCGTCGACCGAGCGAGAGGGTGTACCACATGAACTTGTTAAAGCCGTGGAGAGACCGGGACGAGGCTCCATCCTCCGGTACAGCCCTCTCCCTTTTCGCAGAAAAAGCAGCCCTTAACCTCGGTCCGGACTTAACACCATCACAACGGCAGGAGCTAGAACAAGCGATCCGAGCCGTCCCCGAAGTGGTTAGCGAGTTACCTGGCCGGACTTCGCTGATTGAGCACGATATCATTACAGAGCCGGGTGTAGTAGTCAGGGAGAGACCCTAACGCCTCCTGGAGGCAAAGCGGACAGAAGTGGAACTTGAAATCCAGAGGATGTTAGACATGGATATCATTGAGGAGAGCTATAGTCCCTGGTCCAGTCCTATCGTCCTCGTTTCTAAGCCAGACGGTTCCTGGAGGTTTTGCAATGACTTCAGACGTCTGAACCAGGTCTCCAAATTCGATGCCTACCCCATGCCCAGAGTGAATGACCTATTAGAACGCCTGGGTAAGGCACAATACTTGACTACCTTGGATATGAGGGTACTGGAAAATTCCCTTAACGCCATCCGCCAGAGAAAAAACAGCGTTCAGTACTCCTAGTGGACATTGGCAGTATAAGGTCCTCCCATTTGGACTGCACGGGGCACCAGCGACCTTCCAACGTCTGGTAGACAGAGTGTTCCAGCCCCATCAGTCCTACTGTGTCGCCTACTTGGATGACGTAGTCATTTATTCCGGCACCTGGGAGGAACATATACTGCAGGTGTATGCTGTTCTCACTACACTAGCGAAGGCCGGCCTTCACATCAATCCCCGTAAGTGCTTCTTTGGCTTGAGGGAGGCCAAATATTTAGGCTACCTAGTGGGACAGGGACAGGTGAAACCGCAATGCTCCAAAATAAAAGACATCCTTGAATGGCCCCGTCCGATAACCAAGAAACAGGTGCAAGCCTTCTTGGGGTTAGCAGGGTACTACCGCCGGTTTGTTCCCCTTTTCTCCGAAAGGGCAGCACCCTTGACTGATCTTACAAAGAAAGGGGCTCCTGTGTATGTGGTATGGAACAATAAAGTGGAACAAGCATTCAGTGACCTAAAGAAGGCCCTAACATCGGCACCTATATTACACACCCCTGATTCCTCTTTACCTTTTATTCTCCAGACCGACGCTTCGGACACAGGCCTGGGTGCCGTGCTGAGCCAAAGCATCGACGGTGCCGAACACCCCGTAATATACTTGAGCTGGAAGCTGTTGGACCGAGAGACCAGGTACACAGCGGTGGAGAGGGAGGCCTTGGCCATTAAGTGGGCGGTGACTCATCTGTGGTACTACCTGCTGGGTCGGGAGTTCATCCTGGTGACGGACCATGCTGCTCTCCAGTGGATGGCCCTACACAAGGAGTCGAACCCCCGGGTCACCAGGTGGTTCTTGGACCTGCAGCCCGTTACCGTTACTTATCGCCGGGGTCCCCTTCAAGCCAATGCTGATGCCCTCTCTCGGGTTCACGACCTCTCGGTTCGGTCCGCCCGACCCGATGGGTCTGGGCTGAGGGGGGGGGGGTTATGTCACGCACGCGCGATTAGGGAGCCGTGGAACGATCCAAAATGTAACGCGACAACATATGCCAGACGGGAATGGCGGGGTACTAACCTCTCTCTCTTTATTTCTACAGAAAGAAAGACGCAACGCCGCCATCAACTGTCCTGAACACAGCACAACAACACGCCACTTCCGCCTTCCCTCTGTCTCGCCCCGATGACATCAGCAGTCCCAGCATCCATCTCGGTTCCTTCCCATCAGCCCATTCATCCATTTCCGGTCCCGCTACATAAATGTTCCCCCATCCGCCATGATGGCAGACGGTGTGATGAAAACTATTGTATTAACTGCAATTGATTGTTCATCACTTTCTACAGTATACGGGGCTGGAAAACCCCAACCCTTTATGTGCATTTTGTGCTTTCTTTACAACGCCAAATAATTAATACTCAGAATCTACACTGTTGTTCTTTCTTTTGGTACTCCTATTAAGTTTGCACAGTTTCCACTTCTTGAAATGTTAACTGACTTCAGTTACATTGTGCTAAAATACACTTTACTGGAACACCCTAGGTCCCAAGTTTACCTTCCAAATCTATTACTATTATGATTAGTTTCATTGTATGACTTGTGGGCTTGTTACTCATTTAATCTCCAATAGGAGCTAGTGCCACTTTGTTCTAATGTTTTAGTTGTAACCCAGTCTCCTGAATATTCCTCACTCTGTCTGTCACCCTCACTGTAACCTGTACTAACTCAAAAACTGTAAATAGCCAAAAACAGAAGTTTATCTTATTGTAAAAGATCAGGGACAAAAATAGAAATAACTATTTTCTCTTTCCTGTCATCTTGCACTATAATTTCTTTCATTGCCTGTGTGTCCTTTTCTTTTAATTTTATTTATTCTGCATGCCAGTCTTGCATTGCTTTTTCCTCACATCTTGTGTTTCTATTGCCATTTTATTACACTCAAGTGTCTGTGAGTACTCCAACTTGATCCTATTTAAACTCTTCTTTAGCTCTTCTGCATTATTATCTGCCTTTTCAAATGCAGTTAGCAACATCCAACCTATCAAACCCATAGGTATTCATAAACTTTTCTTTTAGTCAACTAACTTTAGGTTAGCTATGGCCTACACAATATTTTCTGGAGAAGGCTCCACAGGCCATACCGCTGGACTAGAAAATGTAGAAAATGCTGTTTCTAGAAACTGACATATGCTCCTCAATGCCAGCCTGCATTCATAGCATTGTCGCCACCCATTGACTCATTATTTGGTTTGGTCTGCTCCTGCTCCTCAGTGTTAAGATTTGTACGCACACACATACACACAGAGGTCCTGCTTGGGCAAAGTCTCCAGTAATGCCAATTGCCAATTACCCTGCAATATTCCACGTAGGATTTAATTCACAAGCATACATATAGAGATCCAAACCAGCCGAAGTCTCCAGAGATGCCAAGTGCCAGACACACCGCAATATTCTGCATGAGATTCTCTGTATAAGGATTCACTAGCACCAGCTCTAACAAATCTGCCAATGTTATCATGACAAACATAAAAGCACAACTTTTTTGGGGACATGCTAATTACTAAGCAAATTCCGTCTTACTTTTACTGCGGTTGTTATAATTATTGAGGAGCAACTCCAATATCCTTGATAAACCCTGTGAATGAGAATGTAGGATTGTAACTCAAACTTGGTACCCTTTTATTTCAATCACACTAGATAAAAGACAAAGTATAGAAAATATAAAAGCATTGTGATGTTTATTAATGTATAACAATGTCAAATAGAAAAAAATATAATAGAAAATAAAACCAGTAATGTCTGGCTAAAAATAGTCTTAGAAAAGGTTACTGAAAATCAGTAAAGTCATGGGTTTTGAAGTTGACCTTTTTAATATTAACTGTGGCCTGAAAATGTGGCCTAAAATCTCTCACAAAGTGCCACATCCAGTTGTGTATTTTGTTTTTGTTTTTTATAACAAACATTGTTATATTGTATATAAAAATGACCTTTGTTCTTTAATCATACTCCTCTCACTTCTTTCCATTTTAATTACAGTGAGTTTGATATGCTTCTGTTTCATAAACAGGTCAATTTCAAACATTCCTTCACCTTGGCTATACAGTGATCCCTCGCTATATTGCGCTTCGCCTTTCGCGGCTTCACTCCATCGCGGATTTTATATGTAAGCATATTTAAATATATACAGTAATCCCTCACCTATCGCGGGGGTTACGTTCCAGAGCCCCCCGCGATAGGTGAAAATCCGCAAGTAGCGACCTATATTTATTTTGTTATTTAAACATATTTTAAGGCTTTATAAACCCTTCCCACACTGTTATAAACCTTTCTCACTCTCTTGTTAACCTTTCCCACACTCTTATAAACACTTCCTATGCTCTTAAACACTTTCTACATTCTTAAACACCGCAGGACCAACACTGCACACTGCACGCAGCGATCAGACGTCAATGTGTCTGCACTCGCTTTGTGAAGGGGGGCAGCTGAACTCACGCTGAGCAGAAATGGACTTTGTGCTGCTTCTGCCAAAATGCCTGCTTGCAATGGACTTTGTGCTTCTTCTGCCAAAATGCCTGCTTGCCGCTCTGCACCGTTCGGAAGGAGGAGGAGTGTGTGTGTGGGTATGTGAGGGCTGAACGCACGTTCGCTCAAAGCCCCCCTCCCCGGAGGCGCAGTTCGCATTGTCAAGGGGGTGGGGAGCTGAATGAAAGCTAAGGAGAAGTGGACTTTGTGCAGGCTTTGTGCTGCTTGTCGCTCTGCCTGTCAATAATTTAAAATCCTGTACATCACCAATTTTCCTGTCTCACTGTCTTGTCTTGCGTGAAGTTAAAATGTTTTATAATAGTGAGATGATACTAATATCCTTAGCCCGACATCCACATATCATATGTGTTAACAAAGTGTGTTTTATAAGTTTACATGTGTTTAAAGCATGTGGGATGGGTATTTTAAGGCTTAAACTATAAAAATGTTTATTTATATGGTGTTTCTATATCGCGGATTTTCTCCTGTTGCTGATGGGTCTGGAACATAACTTCCGCGATAGGCGGGCAATCACTTGTATTTAAAAACCCGCGAAGTCGTGAATCCGCGAAAAGTGAACCGCGAAGTAGCGAGGGATTACTGTATCGCGGATTTTTCGCTGCTTCGTGGGTTTCTGCGGACAATGGGTCTTTTAATTTCTGGTACATGCTTCCTCAGTTGGTTTGCCCAGTTGATTTCATACAAGGGACGCTATTGGCAGATGGCTGAGAAGCTACCCAACTTACTTTCTCTCTCTCTTGCGCTGACGTAGGGGGGTGTGAGCAGGGGGGCTGTGTGCAGCTGCTTCCTGAAGGACATGCTGCACGGTGCTTCGCATACTTAAAAGCTCAAAGGGCACGTATTGATTTTTGACTTTGTTTTTTCTGTGGCTCTCTCTCTCTCTCTTCCTGCTCCTGACAGAGGGGGTGTGAGCTGCCGCCTTCAACAGCTTTGTACCGGCGGTGCTTCGCATACTTAAAAGCCAAAAAGCCCTATTGATTTTTTTTTGACTGCTTGCTTTGCACTCCTTTGAAAAGGAAGATATGTTTGCATTCTTTTAATTGTGAGACAGAACTGTCACCTCTGTCTTGTCATGGAGCACAGTTTAAACTTTTGAAAAAGAGACAAATGTTTGTTTGCAGTGTTTGAATAACGTTCCTGTCTCTCTACAACCTCCTGTGTTTCTGCACAAATCTGTGACCCAAGCATGACATTCTAAAAATAACCATATAAACATATGGTTTCTACTTCGCGGATTTTCCTATTTCGCGGGTGGCTCTGGAACGCAACCCCCGCGATGGAGGAGGGATTATTGTACCATCTTCCACAGCAAACAACTTCAGACCTGCAACAGGACACTTTTCCTCTTGTCCTGTTTCATTCAAATCAACTACTGAACCTGTGCATATTCCTTCTAAGTCACTCTTGCACTAGTGTTTTTTTTTCTCAAAACTTTCACACACAAGCTATTGCAGTTCTTTAATTTTCATGGTCTCTTGTTTTAATACCACATTTTCTTCATTCCATTCCCAAACTCCATTATCCAGTTCATTCCCTGCAGTTACCAATGGCCATTCAAACTTATCAGCTTCTCTGTCTTCTTTGATTTCTTTTTCCTAAATCAAATTTCAGTAAAGCACTGGTTACCCTTCCTAACAGTTGTGAATCATCTATTAGTGCATGTATTATCGTAGTATTTCCCTCTACTTACTCTTTACCTGTTTTCTTCAAGGGTAAGTGTACTTGTCAAGTTCGTTCCTGGATTGATCTACTGTTGCACTTTAAGAATAATACACACATACATAGCTATACACATAGATACAGAAACTCAACACAGCCCTATGAATGACAAACACACACCTGGTTAATCTCTAGCACTTTAAACCACACAAGTGCCTTATGAATAAACTTGTCACTCTCCTAGGACTTCATGAGACTTACATACACACTGACCCTAACCACAACAGTGCCCCATGAATGACAAACACACAGTTGATTAACCTCTAGCACTTTAAACCACACAAGTGCTTTAGGAATAACACAGCCTGTCACTCTCTCAGCACTTCAAGAGACTTACTTATTATTGGAACGAACAACATACAATGTTTTAATGATATCTTAGACCTAAATATTACTTTTTGTCTACAATAATACATTTAAACATACAAAGACTCAACACTCGACTATAGGCCATTTATCAGCCAACAATGCCTCACTTTATGTGCTGTTCCCTACTATTGAGAGGAGCTCTCACTCGCAGCCTTAATAAACCTCGCAGCACAGAGGTAATGGCAAACCTCTGGCTGCATCAGGCGCTCAAAGAAATCTAACTTATTACTTCAATCACTCTATAGACATTAAGACAAAGCATAGAAAGTTAAAAGCAGCATGGTATTTATTACAGGAATAATAATATCACTAGATCAAAGAATAATAGAAAATAGGACTGATAGAAAAGTCTGGATATATATATAGTCTTTAGAAAAACCTTACGAAAAAGTTACAGATGACAAGGATGAATGTCACAGGCGGCTTGTGATCTAGCTCTCGTAGTTGCTCATGATGCTTTTCTGACCACCAGATGGAAACGGATTCACGTTGACGTCGCTCTGTTCTCCTGTGATGTCTTCGTCCCTTCTTCTTCCTCCCTCCTTCCTTACTTCCTTACTCACTATATTGCTCCTCAGACGAGGCGCATTTATTCTAAAATTCTACTGGGGGGTTTTGCAAGATGTGATTGTTAGATATTCTGATTGGCTGGCTGTCAATATGATGAATAAATTCACTGTCCATTTTCCTAAACAATAAAACTTTATGTTCTCTGAGGTGTTGCTATGTCTTCCTTTCCCAGGCTATAAAGTAATTGAGTCACCAGCGTGTCTTCCTTTCTTTGTTGGAACAGCTGTAATAACCTTTTCTATGAGTAGCTTACACTCCTTTTGCTATCCTGTCATTTTCCTATGCTTTCACATTTTTCATGCCAACTGCTACATCTATCTGATACCAACCTGAAACATTTCACACATTGCTACTTTCCACCACTTTTTCTTCCTCATACTGTTCTAGTTTATTACCAGTAATACAAGTCAGTAAACATCTTATAACAGCAGCTAACTTCTTTGTACCTGATTTCAGTTTTCCTACTTTTAATCCTTCCAGTTCTTCTTCATTTTGTGTCACACCTGGCTTAGTTTCTGCTTTCTCTACCTGCACTACATGTTTCTATTTCCTAGCTTTAGCCTGCTTGCCTATGCCACTCCATTGGAAGATGGCTAGCTTTAATATGAATTTTGAAATTTTAGTCTGCAATGCTAACCTAATTCTATTTGACCAATTTCTTATAGTTTGGCCTACTTTTGCACCTGTTAACTAACATACACACACTGTCCCTATTCACACAATTACTAATTATGAGCGATGCCTATAATACCAGTCATTCATTAGTACTTTGCATAGGGCTCCTTAAAATTCTACACATATAGATACATCTGGGTGATGCCTGCACGGCTTATCACTCCACAGTACTTCACTTACACACATAGACTGATATCCTATTCAGACAAAGATTTGAATGATGCTCAATTTCTAGTCACCCCGCAATATTCCACATACACTTTAAGTATGTACACTTATGTATAAGAATGATGCCAAATGTCTGTCACTCTTAGTACTTGCATTGTATATAACATGTGCATAACGCACATGCTTCTCAAAATTATATTCACAAACATGGTAATCCTAAAATCCTGCCGACTACTCCAAGTATTTTGTAATGTACAGTGGAACCTTGGGTCACGAACATCTCGGACCACGTACAAATCGGGTTACGATCAAAAAGTTTGCCAAACTTTTCCATCTGTTCACAACAACACACTCGGGTGACGAACAAGCCAGTTTTCCTTCCGGTTCATACGCGCCGATGATTTCCGCACGTGTTCAGTCTCTCACTGTGCATTCCCTGTTCAGTGAGCAAGTGAGAGAGAGAGAGAGAGTGAACAAGAGAGAGAGAGAGCGTGAGCATGAGCGAGAGAGAGCAAGAGAGAGAGAGCGTGAACGAGAGACAGCGAGAGCATGAGCATGAACGAGAGAGAGCAAGAGAGAGAGCGAGAGAGACAGAGCGTGTGAGCAAGAGAGAGAGAGAGCATGAGCGAGCAAGCGTATATATATTTACATTCAGCTTGTACGGTCTGGAACGGATTAATTGTATTTACATACAATCCTATGGGGGAAATTACTTTGGGTCACGACCAAATCGGGTTGCGACCAGAGTTTTGGAATGAATTATGGTCGTGACCCGAGGTTCCACTGTACAGTCCTATGGTGACCCTATTTTCCCATTTATATTCTTTGTTGTGTAGACGTAAACAAAATGCCTACAATCCTATTTGAAGCCTTGTTGATATTTGTAGAAGGGGATAATGCCATTCAGTATTTGGTGGTTTGGAAGGGTCTTGGTCCTATAAGGAATGTTTTTTGGTTCCTGTTTACAATGTCCATACACCTCATTTGTTGTGTTTATTTAATGCTCACTTTCCTTTGAGGAGAAATTATGTTGTGTTTTGTGGGTTTTAATTGTGTTTTTTTCATGTTATGTATCACATGACCATTAAAGGTTCTCAGCCACAGTTGGGCTATTAACTGATGATTTTCTTTCTATTAGTTTCTGTGGCACTTTAGAGCACCATGTGTTTTGATTGGTCAGGTTCCTTGGATGCCTGGGCCAAACCAGTGGTCAGTCCAATTATCCATCCATCCATCCATTTTCCAACCCGCTGAATCCGAACACAGGGTCACGGAGGTCTGCTGGAGCCAATCCCAGCCAACACAGGGCACAAGGCAGGAACCAATCCTGGGCAGGGTGCCAACCCACCGCAGGACACACACAAACACAACCATACACCAAGCACACACTAGGGCCAATTTAGATTTGCCAATCCACCTAACCTGCATGTCTTTGGACTGTGGGAGGAAACCGGAGTACCCGGAGGAAACCCACGCAGACTCAGGGAGAACATGCAAACTCCACGCAGGGAGGACCCGGGAAGTGAACCCGGGTCTCCTAACTGTGAGGCAGCAGCGCTACCCACTGAGCCACCGTGCCGCCGCAGTACAATTATCTCCAGGTTAAATAATAATAATAAATAATACATTTTATTAATTTGTAGGAACCTTTCTAAACACTCAAGAACACCGAACAATAGATAAAAAACACATTATAAACAAAACTAAAATACAAAAATTAAAATCAGACAGAGTAATTGTAATCAAAGAGAAAAAGTTGTCTTAAACAAATGAGTTTTAAGTTTAGATTTGAAAAGTGAAAATGATTCAATGTTTCTAAGCTCAGATGGTAGTGAGTTCTAGAGCTGGGGAGCAGAGCAACTGAATGCTCTGCTCCCCATAGTGGTAAGACGGACGAAGGGGACAGTCAAGTGGATGGAGGAAGAGGATCTAAGGGTATGGGAGGGAATGGCAACATGGAGGAGGTCAGACAGATATGGAGGGGCAAGGTTGTGGATAGCCTTAAATGTTAGCAGAAGAATTTTGAATTGAATGCGGAACTTAATTGGAAGCCAGTGGAGCTGCTTCAAAATGGGAGTGAATAGAAGGGTTCTAGTAATGATGCGGGCAGCTGAATTATGGACCAGTTGAAGCTTATAAAGAGATTTGCGAGAAGGAATTTCAATAATCCAGATGAGAGAAGTTACAAGGCTATGAACAAGGATAGCAGTGGTGTGGGGAGTGAGGGAGGGGCGAATACAATTAATCTTACGCAAGTGGAAATATGCAGACAGGGTGATGTTATTGATGTGGGACTGAAAGGATAATAATAATAATAATAATAATAATAATACATTTTATTTATAAAGCGCCTTTCCCATGCTCAAGGCACTTAGGATAAAGTACTATCAAGGATGACACCCAGACTTTTAACCTATCGGGAAGGGGAGACAGAGGAATTATCGATAACAAAGGAAAAATTATCAGTTTTGGATAATGTTGGTTTTTTACCAATGAGGAGAACCTCAGTTTTGTCATTATTTAATTTAAGAAAATTTGAAGAAAACCAGGATTTGATTTTCTAAGCAATCAATAAGCAAGGAGGGTGGAAAGGAAACAGTAGGTTTGATAGTGAGATAGAGCTGGGTGTCATCAGCTTAACAGTGGAAGCTAATGTTATATTTACGAAAGATATTTCCAAGGGGAAGGAAGTAAATGAAAAGGAGGGTCCCCAGGAAAGAGCCCTGGGGCACACCTGAAGTAACAGCAGTGGGTTGGGATGTGAAAGTTTTATGTTGAGTGCGTCCTGAGAGGTAGGATCTGAACCAATTTAGTGGAGTGTTTGTAATGCCAATCGAAAATAATCTATAGAGAAGAGTAGTGTGACAAATAGTGTCAAAGGATGGACTCAGATCAAGGAGGATGAGAATAGTAATTAAACCAGAATCAGCTGCCATAAGGAGGTCATTAGTAATTTTGATAAGTGCCGTTTCTGTACTATGGAGGGGATGAAAACCAGACTGGAACTGTTCATACAGATTATTTTGAGATAAATGAGAATGAAGTTGAATGCCCACTGTTTTTTCAAGAATTTTGGAAATGAAGGGTAGATCAGAAAAAGGACGAAAATTACTGAAATTAGTCAGATCAGCACCAGGTTTTTTCAGTATTGGGGTTATTGCAGCAGTTTTAAAAGATGAAGGAACAGTACCAGTAGTGAGAGAAGAGTGGATTATAGCAGAAATAAGAGGGACCAGAGAGGGGAGGCAGGCTTTGACCAGAACTGTAGAGAGGGGGTCTAGTTGACAGGTGGATGGCTTAGACTTACAGACAAGATCTGAGATTTCTGAGAAAGTAGGAAGCTGAAAAGAGTAAAATGAGTGAGTTTGTGGGTGAAATTCAAATGAAGTACAGTACTGGTGAAATCCGTACAGAGAGACTGATGAATCTTCTGATTTTTTCATTAAAAAACGACATAAGGGAATTGCAAAAATCAGTAGAGTAAAGGTGAGAAGGTAAAGAATCCAGGGGTTGTGTGATATTATTAAGCAGTGAAAACAATGACTTGGTGGTGCCTTCATTGGAAGAAATAATGTGAGTATAATAGTTAGATTTAGTTTGGGCAATACAGTCCTTGTAATAAAGTATATGGTTTTTGTACATCTCTTTGTGAAGAAAGAGTCCAGCTTTTTTATACAGCCGTTCAAGTTGCTGGCCTTTGGCTTTCAGAAGCCAAAGTTCAGGCGTGAACCAGGGAGCAGAAAAGGAGAAAGAAATAGATCTAGTTTTTAATGGAGCGAGAGAGTTAAGAATACCATTAAGTCCAGTGTTATAGTGTGAGACCATTTCTTCAGGAGTGGATAAATTATGACTGTCCATAAGGGAATCAATACTAGAGGAAGGAGAGTCTAAATTAATATTCTTAATATTACAGAAAGACATGAGACGGGAAAGCTTAGTATTGGAAAGTACAAGTTTAATATTGAATGAAATAAGAAAATTTTTCAGTTATGGGGAGTTCATCTACAGTACAATCAAGCGGGGTAACTCCAGAACAGCAAATCAAGTCCAAGATATGTCCTTTGGAATGAGTGGGAACATCAGTATACTGCTGGAATCCAAAACTCTCAAGGCAGGATGTAAAGTCTCTAGTAATAGGGACATTTATATTATCCATATGTATACTGAAATCCCCCAGAAGTATTATGTTTGATGAAACAGTAGATAAGTGTGTAAGAAAAACAGCAAAGTCGTTCAGAAAGTCATTATTTGATTTAGGGGGGCAGTAAACAGTTGCAATAATAGTAGGAATAGTTCCAGTTAATTGACACACAAGAGATTCAAAAAAACCAAAGGCAGGAACCGACAACGGCAGGACTTTTCACTTCTCACGATGCATTAACGTGAGACCTCCTCCCTGGCCTGAGCCACAGGGTTGAGAGATTTAAACAAACCACGGAGGAGTAGACTCATTATATTGGGAAAAGTCATAAGGTTGTTGCCATGTCTGGATCGTGAATGAGATACACCTTGCTCGTAAGTGAGCGGATGTTCAACAGACCGAAGTTGAGAATGGCGTTATCGTATTTAGCCACAGTGTTAGCCGACCAGGCTAGGCTGGCTAACACACTGTGGTCAGCGACTCTGCCTAAGTTACATGGAGGACGTCGAGAACTGGACCAGATGGAGTTTATTATTTTCAAAGTGTCAGCCTGGAGACTCCGGCAGGACCCACTGTGGATGTATCTCAGACGGAGAAGGAATACGATGGCCAGGTGGAGATACAGCTCAGTCAATGGAGGCTTGGACAGGTGGAAGAGCAGTCGGAGGAGCTCGGCATCTGAGTACTGAAGCAGGCCCGTCGCAGGTTGGATAGCGAGCGACAGGAGGAACCAAACAAACACGAACCAAATAAATATCCTATCGGTCCACATATTAAGTGAAGACGCAGACAACTCAGATGTCCTGAGAACAGAGCCAGGTAAGTCTCAAAGCAGGAATAGGCCGAAAAATAGTCCATACACAGCCAAATCACCAGTTGAGCTAGAAATCAGTCTAGCTTTAAATGACTGAAAAATAAAACTCAACGAATAAATCTGCCCAAAATGAAAACAGTTGCTTAGTCCATTAGATTGTAAGTTAATCGTAAAAAAGTTAAAAAATATGGATCCACTGCTGAGATTCAGCATCCCTCGGATACTTCCAAGTAAAAGAAATATCTCTGTGTTATAATTAGTGGCAAAAATTAAGTTACGCTTTAAATTTTTGATTTTTGTTCCTTTGATTTGTTTTTTGTAATGTCATCACATTGGTATCTCCTGTTGTTTTAGTGCTTACAATAATCCTTGGAACTTATCGGCCCCATCCCTGCTCATTAAAGGTTATCTGTTGGCTTTGTTGGATCTGGGCTGCTGATGTCATGAGTGAGGTGTAGAAGGTAAACAGCCCAAGTTTAGAATATTTTACTCATAGCTATCCATACACAGACAAAGTTGGTTAACCACGAGGGATAGTATGCTAGGGGCATACTCTACAATGGCAAATGAAGAAGACTAGATTAGCATATACCATGAACAGACAGCAGCTTTGGGGTGATCCGGAAGATTAGTTAAGACTATCAGAAAAATACCCATTAACATTCACTCTTCGTGTTCTGTTAGTTAAGTCCAGAATCCAACCCACCAAGAATTTATTGGTCTGTCAACTAAAATGCAAGGCTGAATTTTATGAAAAGCTGATGGAAAAATCAAATAGCAATCTTGTGTGTTTCTTCTTGGTCCTTCCAAAAGCTCACACAGTAGATTGAGAAAGTGTTAATGTGGCGTCCTTTACCCCCCTCTTTACTCTGTATGCAAATTGGTGGGGGGGTCCAGATAAGTCTGGGTTTTGTTAGACAGTTGTCTATTAATCAACTTCTCAAAGGATTTCATGATATGTACCCACTGATCAGAAGTCATTTAATGATTTTCGGTGTGTTTTTTATTTTTTATTTTTTTTTGCTATTGGAATGACATCTGCCTGTTTCCAGAGTCTGGACACCTGCTGCAAATCCAGAGATCTCAAATATCAGAGAAAGTTGCTCTGCACAAGAGTGAAGCAGGGAATCCACTTATGCTGTCTGTGCCAGATCTTTTTTTTTTTAATTTTATTTGCGGAAGGATTTTTTTATCTATCATTCTGGTCAAAGAAGGACTGATTGCTAGCTCCAGGCCTGAGTCTGGTTTTGGGATGAAGAATTTCCAAAGCATAATCCTGTGTTTCAATCCTTAAATAGAATTTATTGAAATTTTAAGCCAACTAACAATTAGTTTTATGCTAGGCTAATTCAACACGATTATTACTTTTCATATAAAAACCAGCCATCTTCTAAATGCCATTCCACAATGAATCCAGGTTATCAGTCTGCTGTTCATTCCCAATCCTGTCCTTATAACTGAGCTTTGTCCTTCTGTAGTTCTTTCTGTTCAGTTATTGTTCTATTCCAGGGATCCTCAATCATGGTCCTGGAGGGCCGCAGTGGCTGCAGGTTTTTGCTCCAACCCAATTGCTTAATAAGAAGCCCTTATTGCTCAAGTAACACTTTTGCTTCACTTTAGTTGTCTCGCTAGTTAAGATTTTGAGCCCTTAGTGCTTATTTTAGTCTTAAACAGCTGTATTCTTGGTTTTTAATTGCTCCTAATTAGCAATAAGATGCAAATGACAAAAGAAACCAGCATTTCTCCATTTAGCTTGTTTCCATTTACACATGTGTGTATTTATCATGCACTATTGGGTTTAATTAAATACTTGGAAGGAAAGTGAAGGACTGAGAATTACTTATCCATTTTAGCCTTAAAATCATTTGGATGATATCCTTAGAAAAGGGAAGAAAATATAGGATATTTTTTTTGTTCTTTATTTCACCTTAAACAATTTCTTGTATTAGGAATTTATTAGTTTTTGCATACCCCTTGGGGTCAGAGATTGTACAGCGCCCCTGGAGCAATTGAAGGTTAAGGGCCTTGCTCTAGGGCCCAGCAGAGTAGGATCTCTTTTGGCAGTGACGGGGATTTGAACCGGCAACCTTCAGGATACCAGTGCAGATCCTTAGCCTCAGAGCCACCTCCCTGCCCCTCTGATATGAGAATTACCTGACATAGCAGAGTTAAAGCACTAACAAGCTATGAAATTAAATTATTGACAAGAATTGCTTTCTAATTAAACAACCAGGTTTGAACAAAAACCTGCAGCCACTGCGGCCCTCCAGGACTGTTACTGAGGACCCCTGCTCTATTCAGTTAATGTTCCATGTTGAAATGTCATGTTTCTTCTGTTTTTCCGTACTTTTAAATCTTTGATAATCCATGACTTATTTTTAATCTATGTTTTGTATGAATAATGGCAATTATTGGGTTTTCACTGAATTTTATTTGACTGTTTATTGTGTCTGTCACTTCATCAATGTCAGTAAAGGATTCTTTAAACATGGGCCCAGTCATTGCACTCAAAACTGCCAAGCAGGCACTCAACTGAGTCCTTGTCCCAGATTTTTAAGCCTCTTAATTTCCAGCTTTTCTCTTTTAATGTTTTTATAGGTAGAAAAGATGTGGAAAAAGTTATGATCAGATGAACCCAGCTAGGGTTTGTCGCTAGACTCATAAGCAGCTTTAATATTGCTATAGCACTGATTATGCATTCTATTGTGGCAATTTGGGCCAACGATATACTGGTAAAAATGGCATAGTGTTTTGTTCAATGAACAGTGTTTAAAATCACCGAAAAAGAAACTTGGAGAGTTGATAGACAGCAATTCAAGCCTCTGTATTAATCTGAAGATATTGCCCCTCATCAACACAGAGTTCCATTTCTCCTTTACAATATTTATCCGTGGGTAACACAACTCCTTGGAATCCCTGTTTTGAAATGGTCCTTTTGTTCATTTATTTGCCATTTTGCTATTGAAGTTTCCTGGAAATTTTCATTTTGCAAGCGTGCTATGGCCATTAACCATGCATTAAAAATGGTGGGACTATAAGTTGTTTGTCACTGTTCAGTGCCTAATTAGTAAGCTGTTGTTCCCTTACCAGATTTAATTATTGGTTAAATAATGTGGCATTGTGTACAATTTAAACAATGAACAAATTTATCATCTACATACTCATTCCATTTGCTACTAACTTTAGAGCTGCATACAATAGTACCTGAACTTTGACTCCTGCATCCCAACTGTGGTAGAACCTTCATTATGTTATCTCTGAAGCACTGCCAGAGTTCAGCCTAACCTCTTCTCATATGTGCCTTCATTAGCTGCTCAAGTACTGTAATTCCCCTTTTCGGAGTTCTTGTGGCTTGTTCGGAACTCCTTGCCAAAACAACAAAAAGCATTTGTCTCTTGTTTTCTTATTTACATTGTATACCCACAAACAAACTGTAGAAAGCAGCAGTTTTAAAATCGCATCATAATAGAAAACAGTAACAAAAGTTTGTTTCAGACAGGGTAACAAATCTGAGAATAAATGGAAACAGGCAAGGACGGCCATATCATTGCAGACAAAGAAATAACTTCTGAGCACCCATAGCTCAACCAATAACTAAAAACAAGACCAATCTTTAAAAAAAGAAACAAAACAACTAATTTGAGGGATTCAAAGTGAGTTTTTATTGTGCTTAGGGAGAGAAAAGGTGATGGAGCATCTCAAACAGTAGACGTAAGTGAGTCCCTTTGAAAGAATGATTACAGTGCAAAGGCAAGACACAATCAACAAAAGCTAATAACCCTCCATCTATGCCAGGTGATGTTATTCAGTAATGCCTCACTAGTAACACCCAAGCTTCTAAGAGAAACAATATAATAGACAAAGAAGACTCTGCTTTGGAACAGAGTGAATTGTGTGTTAAAGAAATCATACAATAGACAGTAGCACTGTTTCTTAAACACTAAGGACATTCTTTTTTCATCAATAAACTGGATAGTTTTAGGCGACAGGCAAGCCCATAAGACAGCATGAA
This sequence comes from Erpetoichthys calabaricus, assembly GCF_900747795.2. Classification (NCBI taxonomy): domain Eukaryota; kingdom Metazoa; phylum Chordata; class Cladistia; order Polypteriformes; family Polypteridae; genus Erpetoichthys; species Erpetoichthys calabaricus. Next base: position 140,264,511 of record NC_041396.2, read on the forward strand.
TATGAAGGTAGTTTGTTTGGGAGATGCATCATTCATTAGTGGATATATCTGGGTTAAAATGCAAAAGTCTGTGTATTGAATCATGACAATGAGTGGGCATAACCTCCAATACAATGTGGTGTCAATAATCAATTTTATACTAATTACAAGAAATCAGGATTTGATGGAGATATAATAATGCATAGTTTTACTTGCCCATAAACTGTGAAAGCCAATGAACAGTGGAGTATAAAGGTTGTAATTAACAGACACCATTTCTTTAACGCAATGCAAAATCCTAAATGAGAATAGTAGCGTGCTTATGTCTAATTTTGTGATAACTGGAAAATCTAAATATAATGTAACTGGCATTGATCATATAGAAAGCTTCACAGAGACAGTAAAATTAATCAAAAACTGAAAGTGCAAAAATTAATTTTAAAATGTTGAATGTCAATTGAATGTGACAAAGCCTTTAAAAAATAGACCGAATTTCTGGATATAAGGCTAATTGAGGAAAGCAGTGGTTGTGAAAATGTGCTTTATAGAATGCGTGGTATTTCAAATATGAAAACAATTTATAAGGAATAGGTATGTAATTGATCGTCTTAATGAATGAGTAAATAGAAATAAACTACTAAATTAAATATCTATAACAAAAACAGCTACAATACTATCTGTGAGTATTATGAGAATATATTCACAAGTGAAACAGGAGAGAAAAAAATGGCAAAACGCAGCTGGTAAAGAATACTGCTAATAATACAAAAGATAACACTAAGATGTAATTTTAGCTGTAAGAGAATGGTCAGAAAGGAGATGAGTTGCATTGAGAATAGAAAAAGAATGTAAAGTAATATTTAAAGAAACTGCAAATCCACTTAAATCATTTTTATCTCAAGTTTTCACCTGTGAAGAGATCAGTATTATCCCAGTAGCAACAGAAAATATTAATAAATGGTTTTGAAGATTATAAGGAGAGAAATGCTACTAGGATTAAAAAGGCAAATATTGTGTCTCTCAAGATTAACCAGCTGTTTAATGAATTCCAAGCAAATTTTTGTTTTTAAAACACTTGTTTTGATATTTGTTTTGGTGCTTTGTTTTCATGTCAAGCTTTTGGTGATGTTCATCAAGCTCACCAGAAAGACAGCAGCATCCCGAGAGTCACATTAAAAATAGATCATTTAGAACCCTTAAAAGTGCAGACTCTGTGCTGTGGTGTGTCTTAAAACCAGACTGAAATACTTCAAAAATGGTCTTTTTAAGTCTTTAAAGTTTGCAGCTGTAGAAAGACAACTTTCTCTAGAATCTTAGAAAGAAAGGACAACTTGGAAATGGGTCTGTAAAGTCTAGGTTTGTTTTTTTAATTAAAGACGGCACCACGGCATGCTTAAAACAGGCAGGGACTGAACCAGTCTCGATACATTTATTTACAATGTCCAAAATGCTAGGCTAACCCACCTCAAAAATATCTTTAAGTAGACGAGTGGGAACAATATCTAGTGGACAAGTTGTGGGTCTCTTCTCTTTAATTAATTTAGTCATCTGTGACTCTTCGTGATCTTATGGACTTTAGCACGCCATGCATCTCTGTCAGCTACTGCTTCTTTAAGTTGCTGTATGGTCATATTCATAGCCTCACAAATGCTTCCTACCATCTTAACTTCTGCTGCCCCTTCTCCTTTTACCCTCAATTTTACCCAGCAACTTTGATTCCTGCCTGTGATTCCTCCAAACCAGCTTTCTGGATTATGTATTCAGCATATATTTTAAATAAGTAAGATGACAGTATACAGCCTAGTTGTACTCCTTGTTCCAATCTTGAACCAGTCAGTTATTCCGTACTTGGTTCTAACTGTTGCTTATTGGTTTACACAGACATTCTTCAAAAGGCAAATGAGATGACTCTGAATGCCTATTTCTCTAAGAACTTGCCAAAGTTTATGACCCTGTAGCGGACTAAAACCCAGCAAACAGTCAATATGACTGTGATTTATTTATTTTCTAGGTGGGGATCCCAGAAATGCATCCAGCCTTGGCTGACTCACACACACTCCCTCACAGAGACAAAAAAGCAACCGGTAATAAAATAGAAATTAAAGAATGTATTAAGCAATAATAAATGAAATATATGCAAACTACGATGATTCCCACCCCAGTTCCCCTTACAGTGATATACAATAAACACAAATTAAGCAATAACAAACCACTAACAAAAACAACACAAGATGAAGTCAATGAAAAATGGCAAATGATGAAATGAAATGATGGAGGTAGATAGTCCAGAGATCAGCACGCTGTATATGAATGTAAAGGTCAGTCCTACTGGTATTTTCTGATGAGATGATGATGTGTGAAGGGATCAGGAGTGCTCCTTTCTTTGCAGAACGACAACAAATCTTCAGACAGTCCATACACTCAAAACAGGAGATGGTCCAGGACAAAACAAGAATCCACAGGTAGCAAAATGGGAAGACAAACAAACTCCAGACACTAAACCCAATATACTTTTTTTCCTCTGTAGAACTGGCCTCCTTTTAAATGTCGCGCCGGCCTCCTTGTTGCGAGCAGCCCATGCACCCTCAGCAGACGATCAATCAGAGCCACTGCAGGGACTGCTGAGAGCTGAAATTTCTTTACCCAGTATCGCTGCTACAACCCACACAATCAAATGCTTTAGAGTAGTCAATAAAGCAAAAGTAGACATTTTTCTGGAAGTCCCTTGCTTTCTTCATTATCCAGCATATGTTGGCAATTTGATCTCTGGTGCCTCTACCTCTTCTAAAACCAGCTTGTACATCTGGCAGTTCTTGTTCCATATATTACATAAGTCTAGCTTGCAGAATTTTAAGCATTACCTTGCTGGTATGTGAAATAAGTGCAATTGTACAATAATTTGAACACTCTTTGACATTACCCTTCTTTGGGATTGGAATAAAAACTGAGCTTTTCCAATCCTGCGGCCAGTCTTGTGTTTTTCATATTAGCTGACAAACTGCTAAAAGCACTTCAAAAGCCTCGCCATGCAAAATTTTGAACAATTCAGCTGGGATTCCATCATTTCCTGACACTTTGTTATTTACAAGGCTTTCTAAGGCCCATTCGATGTCACTCTTCAGGAGGTCTGGTTCTTATTCAGTGATCATATCAAAAGTCTTAGTAATACCTGGGTCTTTCTTGTATAATTGTTCTGTATACTCTCACCACCTTTTCTTAATACCTTCTGCATCTGTCAGATCTGTTCCATCTCTGTCTTTCACGACTCCCATTCTTACATGGAAGATTCCCTTTGTAATGGCTGACCACTTACCCAGCCAGCAGCTACACTACCAAGACCTGTGGCCTGGATGAATTACTGAGGTGAACCAACATATACCAAGCCGTACCTCTAACAAATAATATTTTCCCCTCAATCGACAGTTAAACACAAGCACACAAAAGCAGACTTGTAAAATAGGTGTATAAATATATTAAATGAAACAATAACAAAAACAATAATGCAAATTCCCCACGTAGAAAATATATATACAGTGGAACCTTGGTTCACGACCATAATTCATTCCAAACCTCTGGTCGTAAACTGATTTGGTTGTGAACCGAAGTAATTTCCCCCATAGGATTGTATGTAAATACAATTAATCCGTTCCAGACCATACGAACTGTATGTAAATATATATATTTTTTAAGTTTTTAAGCACAAATATAGTTAAGTAGCATAATACCCACACTTCGCAGCGGCGAAGTACTGTTTTAAAATTTTAAATAATAAACTGAGGGAAAATGTACTAATAATTATTTGTTAAGGATCTCTTTGTATACCACGTTGTCAGTTCGCCCCTCTGATTGTAATATGACCAAGCTGTGCGCTGAGCTTACTCTTGAGCATGCAACGTATAGTTGGCCATGTGAAAAGCAATCTTGCCTCAAATCAATGCCAACCTTTTGTAGGGTCTGTCCCTGAGACTTATTAACTGCCATTGTAAAGCAGAGCCTTACTGGAAATTGGAGGTGTTTGAATTGAAATGGGAGATCAGAGGGTATAACGGGGATGCGAGGAATAAAAACTCTCTCCCCTGAGCCACCGCCAGTAAAAATAGTTGCCTCAATTAGGTTCTTTTGCAAGCATGTGACCTGAAGTCATGTGCCATTACAAAGTTTCGGTGGCTGAAAGTTTCTCAGTAACATTATTGGTGCCCCAACCTTCAAAATTAGATTATGCTCAGGAGTGCCTGGAGGATTCAGAGTGTGGACCGAGCTGCAGGCTATGGACGTATATATGTACGTAAGTAGGATTCAGTTAGCGTTGGGAACCCGAGTACCAAATTTCTTGAAGATGGGCCCATTAAGTAACAAAGACCGTTGGAAAGTTCAATAGGGCAGCCGACAGTGGTGTCATACCACCGAAATAAGTACGTACATCGGTTTCGGTTAGCGCAGGGAAGCCGCCTACCAAATTTTTTGAAGATGGGGCCATAAATAAGAAAGTTTAAAATGGCGGACGTTGTCGACCGTTACGTGTAGAATTTCGAAATGAAACCTGCGTAACTTTTGTAAGTAAGCTGTAAGGAATGAGCCTGACAAATTTCAGCCTTCTACCTACACGGGAAGTTGGAGAGTTAGTGATGAGTGAGTCAGTGAGGGTTTTGCCTTTTATTAGTATAGATGTATATGTGTATGCATATATGTGTGTGTGTATATATATATATATATATATATATATATATATATATATGTATATGTGTATATATATATATATATATATATATATATATATATATATATGTATATGTGTATATATATATATATATATATATATATATATATATATATATATATATGTATATGTGTATATATATGTATATGTATATATGTATATGTATCCCCTCCTTTAACCGCCACCTTATCGTGGTGGAGGGGTTTGCGTGTCCCAATGATCCTAGGAGCTCTGTTGTCCGGGGCTTTATGCCCCTGGTAGGGTCACCCAAGGCAAACTGGTCCTAGGTGAGGGATGAGACAAAGAGTGGTTAAACAAAACCTCCTATGATGGAAAACAATTTTGGACGGCGTTTTCCCTTGCCCGGACGCGGGTCACCGGGGCCCCACTCTTGAGCCAGGCCTGGAGGTGGGGCTCGATGGCGAGCGCCTGGTGGCCGGGCCTGCCCCCATGGGGTCGGCCGGGCAAAACCCGAAGAGGAAACGTGGGTCCCCCTTCTCATGGGCTCACCACCTATGGGAGGGGCCAAGGAGGTCGGGTGCAGTGTGAGTTGGGTGGTGGCCGAAGGCGGGGACCTTGGCGGTCCAATCCTCGGCTACAGAAGCTGGCTCTTGGGACGTGGAATGTCACCTCTCTGAAGGGGAAGGAGCCTGAGCTAGTGCGCGAAGTTGAGAGGTTCCGGCTAGATATAGTCGGACTCACCTCGACGCACAGCTTGGACTCTGGAACCAATCTCCTTGAGAGGGGCTGGACTCTCTACCACTCTGGAGTTGCCCCCGGTGAGAGGCGCTGAGCGGGTGTGGGTATACTTATTGCCCCCCGACTTGGAGCCTGTACATTGGGGTTTACCCCGGTGGACGAGAGGGTAGCCTCCCTTCGCCTTCGGGTGGGAGGACGGGTCCTAACTGTTGTTTGTGCGTATGCACCGAACAGCAGTTCAGAGTACCCACCCTTTTTGGAGTCCCTGGATGGGGTGCTAGAGGGCATACCTTCTGGGGACTCCCTCGTTCTGCTGGGAGACTTCAATGCTCACGTGGGCAATGACAGTGAGACCTGGAAGGGCGTGATTGGGAGGAATGGCCCCCCCGATCTGAACCCGAGCGGTGTTTTGTTATTGGACTTCTGTGCTCGTCACGGATTGTCCATAACGAACACCATGTTCAAGCATAGGGGTGTTCATATGTGCACTTGGCACCAGGACACCCTAGGCCTCAGTTCGATGATCGACTTTGTGGTCGTGTCGTCGGACTTGCGGCCACATGTCTTGGACACTCGGATGAAGAGAGGGGCGGAGCTGTCAACTGATCACCACCTGGTGGTGAGTTGGCTTCGATGGTGGGGGAGGATGCCGGTCAGGCGTGGTAGGCCCAAACGTGTTGTGAGGGTCTGCTGGGAACGTCTGGCAGAGCCCCCTGTCAGAAGTAGCTTCAACTCCCACCTCCGGCAGAACTTCGACCACATCCTGAGGGAGGTGGGGGACATTGAGTCCGAATGGGCCATGTTCCGTGCCTCTATTGTTGAGGCAGCTGACCGGAGCTGTGGCCGTAAGGTGGTCAGTGCCTGTCGTGGCGGCAATCCCCGAACCCGTTGGTGGACACTGGCGGTGAAGGATGCCGTCAAGCTGAAGAAGGAGTCCTACAGGACCCTTTTGTCCTGTGGGACCCTGGAGGCAGCTGATAGGTACCGGCAGGCCAAGCGGAATGCGACTTTGGTGGTTGCTGAGGCAAAAACTCGGGCGTGGGAGGAGTTTGGGGAGGCCATGGAGAACGACTTTCGGACGGCTTCGAGGAGATTCTGGTCCACCATCCGGCGTCTCAGGAAGGGGAAGCAGTGCAGTGTCAACACTGTATATGGTGGGGATGGTGCGCTGCTGACCTCGACTCGGGACGTTGTGGGTCGGTGGGGGAGTACTTCGAAGACCTCCTCAATCCCATTAACATGCCTTCCAATGAGGAAGCAGAGCCTGGGGACTCAGAGGTGGGCTCCCCCATCTCTGGGACTGAGGTCACCGAGGTGGTCAAAAAACTCCTTGGTGGCAGGGCCCCGGGGGTGGATGAGACACGCCCGGAGTTCCTCAAGGCTCTGGATGTTGTAGGACTGTCTTGGTTGACACGCCTCTGCAACATCGCATGGACATCAGGGACAGTGCCTCTGGATTGGCAGACCGGGGTGGTAGTCCCCCTCTTTAAGAAGGGGGATCGGAGGGTGTGTTCCAACTACAGAGGGATCACACTCCTCAGCCTCCCTGGAAAAGTCTATTCAGGGGTCCTGGAGAGGAGGGTCCGTCGGATAGTCGAGCCTCGGATTCAGGAGGAACAGTGTGGTTTTCGTCCTGGTCGCGGAACAGTGGACCAGCTCTATACCCTTAGCAGGGTCCTGGAGGGTGCATGGGAGTTTGCCCAACCAGTCTACATGTGTTTTGTGGACTTGGAAAAGGCATTCGACCATGTCCCTCGGGGAATCCTGTGGGGGGTGCTCCGAGAGTATGGGGTACCGGCCCCCCTGATAAGGGCTGTTTGGTCCCTTTACGATCGGTGCCAGAGCCTGGTCCGCATTGCCGGCAGTAAGTCGAACCCGTTTCCAGTGAGAGTTGGACTCCGCCAGGGCTGCCCTTTGTCACTGATTCTGTTCATAACTTTTATGGACATGAATTTCTAGGCGCAGCCAGGGCGTTGAGGGGGTCCGGTTTGGTGCGCTCAGGATTGGGTCACTGCTTTTTGCAGATGATGTTGTCCTGTTTGCTTCATCAGGCCGTGATCTTCAGCTCTCTCTGGATCGGTTCGCAGCCGAGTGTGAAGCGGCTGGGATGAGAATCAGCACCTCCAAATCCGAGACCATGGTCCTCAGCCGGAAAAGGGTGGAGTGCCCTCTCAGGGTTGGTAGCGAAATCCTGCCCCAAGTGGAGGAGTTCAAGTATCTCGGGGTCTTGTTCACGAGTGAGGGAAGAATGGAGCGTGAGATCGACAGGCGGATCGGTGCGGCATCCGCAGTAATGCGGGCTCTGCATCGGTCTGTCGTGGTGAAAAAGGAGCTGAGCCGCAAGGCGAAGCTCTCAATTTACCAGTCGATCTATGTTCCTACCCTCACCTATGGTCATGAAATATGGGTAGTGACCGAAAGAACGAGATCGCGAATACAAGCAGCTGAAATGAGTTTCCTCCGCAGGGTGTCTGGGCTTTCCCTTAAAGATAGGGTGAGAAGCTCAGTCATTCCGGGAGGGGCTCAGAGTAGAGCCGCTGCTCTTCCGCATCGAGAGGAGTCAGATGAGGTGGCTCGGGCATCTGATCAGGATGCCTCCTGGACGCCTCCCTGGTGAGGTGTTCCGGGCACGTCTAACCGGGAGGAGGCCCCGGGGAAGACCCAGGACACGTTGGAGGGACTATGTCTCTCGACTGGCCTGGGAACGCCTTGGGATTCTTCCGGAAGAGCTAGAAGAAGTGGCCAGGGAGAGGGAAGTCTGGGCATCTCTGCTCAAGCTGCTGCCCCCGCGACCCAACCTCGGATAAGCGGGAGACAATGGATGGATGGATGGATGTATATGTATATGTATATGTATATATATATATATGTATGTATGTGTATATATATATATATATATATATATATATATATATATATATATATATATATATATATATATATATATTCACGGCATTCGTAGTCACACGTGTCGCGTACTCTTTGCATTTATTTGACAGTAAACTATTTCAACCATATATATATATATATATATATATATATATATATATATATATATATGGTTTTGGCAGCCAACAGCTTTTTTTCCAACCTAGAAGACCTCTCTTGAGATCCGTTTAATCGCTTCGTCGATTGCATGTCTTCCAAGGTAGTTTCAATACCCATTTCCTGCACCGAGTCATCTCCCCTTTTATGAGTGACTGTGTTAGTAGTCGTACTTCGTACAGGTCTTTGAACGCACTGAATACTTGTAACTGGTGTCGCCTGTTGGCTACTTTCGGCAGGGAATGGAAGCAATTGTCGAGTAACAAAAATTATTTGTAAGTGATTTCGCATTGAAGAAATAGTAAAAACTTGATCACTTGGGTCAATACCTAAAGAAATACACACAGCAAAAATAATTGAGAATACACCAGAATCTGTATGATTCAATTGTTGCTGTGCGTCTTCATAAACTATGGGAGGTTTGTAAGGAAAAAAAGCATGAAGGAAACGAAGCTGCTCTTCGGTGAGGTTGAATTTTTTATCAGTGTTTAAACTGTCATAGACATGAATTACAGCACCATCATAATAGGTACACATCCAGTGAGTCACTCGTTCAGTAGCTGCAGAAGGTAATATTTGAATATGTTTTGCATTTTGTGGAATGGGCGTTATAGGTATGTCAGGAGTCCACATTAGCAAAACCTCTTGAGGTTGGAAAATTGTATGCGCAGCTAAAATTTCGTTGAATTTGCTCATGTGATCTGTTGATAAATAATCATTATTTACCAACTCATTCATTGCAAAATCTGACAGTGGTAAGATCACTCCTTCCATAACACTAAACACAAACACTAAGTAGATACTAACACTAAAAAACGGCAACACCGCTGGGAAGAACACTAAATGAGATAAAGAGGTTTAGTAGACTTTTACTTTATTATAACTGCTTTATTATAGCAGGTGAGGGGACGCTGGCGCATGCTTGTTGTTGCCGCTCCTCCCTGTTAACAACACTTTTCGCAAAATTTGCCTTAATTCTGCACTTTCTTACGCTTGTTTTATTTCATTTATTGTACGTATAGTTCGTGGATACAGCTGACTCAAATTGCATGGATTTGGCTTAATATTTACAGATTTTATGGACTCCACTTTACTGGGAACAGCTGAGTCTGTGGATCACGGGATGAGACCTACGAACATTTCTTTGTACCTGGCGATCTAGCACCTCGGGATGATCCGTCTCCGTGATTATATTTGCTATGCTGATCTGCTCCCGTTTCATCTTACAGTACCCTACGACCAGGAACTGATCTGATGTTCATACGAACCTGGTTTATGGCTTATGGCTCTGGGGCGATCACGCCTGAAATTACCAAGCATTACTGTTTATGGCTGTGTATTGGAACATCCAAATCCTGCTTCCTCCTCCTGCTGCTTGCTATCGCCGCTCACCTACGCTACCACACCCGCCTGTCCTACCGGCTGCGTTGTGCTGTGCTGCTTCTACACTGCTATCAGCTAAGTATCACTCACTATTTTAGTGCTTTGAGTACTGAGAAAAGCGCTATATAAATGTAATGAATTATTATTATTTATTATTAAACACTAAAGTACAAAAACGAAGTAGAAAGTAACACTAAACCGCAACACCGCTGGGAACACCGCCGGGAACACCGGCACACCGCGTCTACTAAACACTAAGAAACACTAAGTAGAAACACTAAAGGAAAAAATACTATTCAGTATGTACCATGTCTAGTAAACAGTAAATCAGTAAAGGAGAAAGGACGGCAAGACTGCGTCAGCTGCGGAGCTCAGCTCGGAGCGAAATGAAGTGAATGAAATGAGGTGAATGGGAGGGGAGAGGATCACGTGACTCCAACACTCGCCTTAACTCTCCGTCCCTCCACAAACACACAAACACAGTCACATGGATCTCAACTCTCTTTTATATGTATAGATTAAACCATAGAATGCACAATGTAACAGTAAACTAAATGTAAAACATTGAATAACACTGAGGAAACCTTGAACAACAGAGAAAACTAACACTGCAATAGTTTGCGCTATAGCGCTACCAACCTCTGGCTAAAAACACTTTTTTTTAATGGAGTTTTAAGCACAGGAAAAAAAATGAACATTTGAAAAAATCCGTAATTTAATAAACCACCAAGAAAAGTAACATTGCAACAATGCACGCTACGAACTGATCGCTGTAAACAGAAGTGAAAACAAAAACAAGCCCAATGTATTCTTTAACTGTCTTCTCTACCTTATGCGTCCAGCTCTATCTCTCGCTCGCGCTGCCTGTGTGTGTGTCTCTCTCTCGCGCTGCCTGTGTGTGTGTCTCTCTCTCTCTTGCGCTGCCTGTGTGTGTGCATCTCTCTCTCTCTTGCGCTGCCTGTGTGTGTGTGTCTCTCTCTCACGCGCTGTCTGTGTGTGTGTGTGTCTCTCTCTCTCACGCTGCCTGTGTGTGTCTCTCTCTCTCACGCTGCCTGTGTGTGTGTGTCTCTCTCTCGCGCTGCCTGTGTGTGTGTCTCTCTCTCGTGTGTGTGTCGCGCTCTCTTGCTCTCTCTCTCTTGCTCGCTGCACAGGAAATGCACAGGGAGAGACTGAACACGTACAAACCAAAAGGGAAACTGGCTTGTTCGTATACAAGTGTGTGGTCGTGAACAGAAGCAAAAGTTTGGCGAACTTTTTGGTCGTAAACCGATTTGTATGTGTTCCGAGACGTTCAGGAACCGAGGTTCCACTGTATATATATGTATATCCCTCCACCAAAGCAGCAACGCGAAAACACCATATATCCAATAACAAACCCTCCCTTGCCCTTGTAACGTATAACAAACACAAAACACAAATAACAATAATGAGTGAATACTGAAATGACAACGTGAACTTGAGTCCGGGTATATCATTGTCCTGAATACGGATGACTGATCAAGAAAAAATGGATGCGTTTGAATCTCCTGAATAAATGGAACAATCTCACCATGTTTCCTCGGCATATGGTGGATAATGAAGTCCAACCCCGGGGTTTCTGGCGATGATTGAGCTGTCGTGAATCTGGCGGAATGAGAAACAAACAGGGTACCAGGCGCGATGTGAAAAATAGCAGGAAATGATGGTCAGTTGTCGTTAAGTGAAATCTCCGTCTTTCTCCTTCCACCTCTCCTCCTTCCTCTTTCCCACCTGATCGTTTAAATAGTAATGAACCAGATGTAACTGAATGTGAACAGGTGCTTTCCATCCTGGGGCTGCGGTCTCTCTCCCTCATCCATCCCCTCTGCACTTACGGGGACAACATTAACTGACGTACACATAACAAACAGTAAACGGGACGATGGAAACAACACGCTCTCAGCACATACATTGAATACACTATTACTATGTAGCCCTGCTACATCTTGATAATTCCAATTTCCTTAAAATGATCTCTTGTATACCCTTTTCTGTTGTCCTCTTCCACTTCCTTGCACTGTTGGTTCAGGTATGTCTCCTTATCTCTGCATGCTATTCTCTGGAATTCTGCATTCAGCTTGACAAATTTTTTGCTATCTCCTTTTGTTTTCACTAACTGGACAGCCACTTAGCCTTCTTTGGATTCTTTCTTTTTGGAATAGTGTTTGCTGTTGCATGTTGAACATAATCACAAATATCTGTCCATAGTTCATCAGATATCCTATCCCAGGTATATCCTTTTCCACTATCCCAGGTATATCCTTTTCCATCTCTGCCTGCAAAGTATGTAGTCAATCTGATTGCGGTATTTACCATTTGGTGATGTCCATGTATAAAGTTTTTTTCTTATGTTGTTGGAAGAGGGTGTTTGTAATGATCATTGAGCTATCTTGACAAAATTCTACCAGTTTTTAACCAGCTTCATTTCTTTCCCCAAGACCAAAATTACCTGTTATTCCATGGGTTTTTGGCTGCGTACTTTAGCATTCCAATTCCCTATGATATATGTGGTGAGACACAAAAATAACTGGATTGGTAAAAAAATATATATATTTATTGATGAATTACAGCATTCTAAACATTGTCACCTTCTATATACTCCTCCTCCTGATCTCTACACCGTGCCATACATATCTTCCATTAATTGAAACAGTTCTGGATCTCTTCTTGCTTGAGGCTCTTCAACAGGCTTTCAGTTTCTGTCTTCACTTTATCCACTGAAGAAAAATGTGTTCCCTTCAGGTCACTTTTGACTTTCGGGAACAATTTAAAATCACAGGGAGCTAAATCGGGTGAATAGGGAGGATGATTGAGGACAGGAATGTTTTTGTCAGTCAAAAACTGCTTTATGGAAAAAGTATTGTGCGTGGGAGTGTTGTCATGTCTTGTCTCGCTGTTCGCTTTTTTTTCACCCGACATTGTCGCTGCAACTCGTGTAGCAACTGTTGTACAAATACTGACTGGGCGATTCACAGGATATACCTAGCCGGTCAGCGGTTTGATAGGGCGTGTAGTAAGGGATATAGTTCTATGATTCATGTCCAGCCATCCTCCAGACGGTTTTCCAGGAAAGCCCCAAGCCCAGTCTGGTTATTTTTGTGTCTCACCTTGTATGTGATATCTTTCTTGTGTGTTGTGTCCAGAAGATGTTGCAGATCATCGTAGAATTATTTAACTTCTGCCTCATCCGCATTAGTCGTGGGAGCAGAAACCTGAATCACTGTAATATTGAATGGCTTGCCTTGCAGTTGGAGTGAGATCAGTCTATTTTTTGGATGGTAACCAAGCGCTGATGTGGACACCCTATTATTTGTGATGATGGGTACTCCATTTTTTTCTATAAGTCTCATGTCCACAGTAGAAGAACTGGTGGTCATCTGATGTAAAATAACCGCTGCCAGTCCATTTTAGTTCACTGATTCCGAAGATATTGCTGTTTAGTCTTGCCATCTCATCTTTGACTACATCCAGTTTGCCCTGATTCATAGATCTTACATTCCAAGTTCCAGTAATGTTCTGCCCTGTTAACTATTACTGTTATTTGTTGAACTGTGCTCTTGTGACAATAAACAACAGGGGTGTTAGCGGTGTTACTCGTGGCCATAAACAAGAAAGTCAGTTCACACAGGGCTTAATTGGGATCTTATTGCTTTAACTCTTTTAGGGCTAATTTTTTTTTTGTTTCTTTTCTCCCAGGGCTGAATATTTTTCCAAAAACTAACTTTTTTTAAAAAAGAACACAAAGCAATTTTTTAACATATCAAATCAACAAAAAATATTTATTTCTGACAAATGTTACTGTTTTGCATGTTGTATGAGCCTGCATACTATATGGTTTTACATACCTTGATTTCACATACTGTACATTTTACACAGCAAAGTCCTGCAAAGTATGATATCGCTCAAAGCAGCCAATTGCATGCATTGCCACATTGCACTGCTTACAATACGTGTTGCACTGGTGCCTCTTTTTCAGTTGTCTGTTGCTGCACACAACACAGTCAGGCTTGTACTTTTTGTCCTCATATGTTGCAGGAAAGTGGCACTCAGTCAGCCTGTCTGGCACTGCTCTTTGTGATGACCTTCCTCGCTTTGCCAAAGGCACTGCAACATACTCTGCCACAACTCTGGCAAGCTGTCAACCACCTTCTTGTGGAAATCTGCCGCAGTCATAGTGCTGTCACTGTTTGCCTGCTTGAACAATATATATCCATTTGTAAGTGCAATCTCACGCATGCGATGGTACACAGTATGATACCACTTGGTGGACTTATGGCCATAAGCATATGACCCCAGCATCTGATCCAGCCAATCAACTCCAGCCATTTTACAATTATACTCCTCAAGTTCAACTGGCTTGTCCAGCTTCCTACTTTCTGGGTTTCCCTTTGAACGAATGACTTTCTCACATATATTGTTGGTGTGAACTGTAGAGAGACAAGTCACCCGTTTGACATCGTGCCATGCCAATGTCACCAAGTTATCCACCCGCATGAAAACCGGATTATCACCTCTTTTCATTTTCAGCCTGTCTGGCTTCAACTGTAAAGGCATGTGTCTCCTGTTCACCCTCACTGTGCCACAAGCTCTAATTCCCCTGCTCTGTAGCTCCATGAACAATTCTGGTGATGTATAAAAATTGTCCATGTACACAACATGACCCAAATGTTCATAGCCCTGAAGCAGCTCCAGCACAACCTGACTTGTGAAGGGACAGTTCTCTCTTTGAAAGGAATGCTTTCCTGTATATGTAATTACTTTCAGGCAGAAACATGTGTTTGCTTCTGCCAGTACAAAATCCTTTATGCCATACTTTGTGGGCTTGTCTGGCATATATTGGCAGAAAAAAAGGCTTCCCTTGTATTTTATCATTGATTCATCCACAGACAAATCACAACCAGGCTGATAAAATTGTTTATATGTCACTTCCAGAATGTCAAGCAAGGGCTGAGCTTTATACATGGGGTTATAGCCTGGCTCAACCCTTGGGATTTGCTTCTGGTTATCGCAGAAGTGAATAAAACTTTGCAGCAGCACGTACCTATCACGCGGCATAACCTGCCCAAAGCCACCAGGGGACAAAGCATGTTTGGGCCAATGCTCCCTGAAGTTATATTGCCAGTCTGGTCCCATCTCTATCTGCAATGCCACAAAGCCCTTCATCTCGTCTTTTGTTGTGGGTTTCCACTTTGACATACAAGAATGCGTAGCAAGCGCATCCAGCGATTCAAAAAATTGCTCTGCATACCTGTTTGTCTCGTCTGATATTAGCTGAAAAACAGCCGCAGAAAAAACAGATTGAAGTAGTCCAGCGTCTGGTAATCTGTCGTGTCCAACAGCAAGCCATGCCATCTTGTGAAGTCCGGTAGCCAGGTTGGCTCCCACGGATCAATGTCTGGGTATTCCTCCCACACGAACCTTGCCATAGGTGCATCGGCTGCACGAATGCGCTCAGCTGGCAGCCGATCAGCTGGGGCGGCATCGGCTGGTGTCCGATCAGCTGATGCCGGCTCCTCACTCTCTTTCTCGATCTCCTGATCACTGCCAATAAAATCCGATTCTGAAAAATCAGAGTCCGACTCAGCGATAATGCGCAAAACATCGTCTGCTGAGTATTTTCTTTTCTGCACTCGCTTCGCTCCCTCGTGAGATGTTGATGCCATCTTGCCTTTGTTTACATTTGTTTACATTTCGCAACTCACGTACACGCAAGGATTAGTTGCCGAGTCAATGAGTCTAACATTCCTCCAAGCAGAGAGGGAATGCCTGTGACGTGACAGTGAGTTTTGTCGCCATTAACAGCTGATTGTCACCCTCTATCCCAGGATGTCGACTTTTGTCGACATTCACCCTCAACCCCTCCTGTCGACAAAAGTCGACATCCGCCCTAAAAGAGTTAAGCATTGCAGCTTTATTCACTTTGCCTCTTCTGAATCGCCTGAAATTGACAGTTGTGTTTGGGTGTAGCTCACTACACAAGTACTCGGTTCAACTTATACACCTCAAAATCCAATGTTGCAGACATGAAGAAAGTATGTACAACCGATACTGCTTCTGTGACCAGTTCAAGACACACGTGCTATTCCAACAAAGCTGCTGCTACAGAAGCTGAAATATTAGAAGCTGCAACAGATCTACTAAATGATGAGATCCGTAGCCGCCAAAACTCATGTCAAATTTATAAGGGAAGGACGGCAGAATATGTATGAGAGCAGAGTGTATGGCTCACACGTGATGCTGTTACCTCTCAGCCTAACTCGCCTACACTCACATAAATGGAAAGATCACCTGCAGCACAACAGGACGTCACACAGTGGAGTCCTTCATTCATCTAAGGTGACCACCCATTTTCTACCATGTTACAGGCAGGAGAAAGTGAAAATGTACAAGTACAAATGTCGTTACTGAAGCACGTGCCATTTACCCAAGTCTGCCACACCAAGAAGGACTGCCTGATCACCATAGCAAGACCCCTGCTCTAAAGAACAGCCCTTTCATAGAATAAGCCTTAAACACGAAGCTCTTCCACCAGCATAACCAGTATTATATGCAGCAGGTGCAGACTCCTGACATGGTCAACTTTGCAAAGTATTTGGCACGCAGGTAACTTGTTACAACCGGACTTGTAAGGTTTGATGGCCAGCCTGAGAACTACAGGATGTGGAAGTCACTCTTTATGAAAGCTACCCAAGAGTTAGACCTGACTGCCCAGTGAGGAGCTGGGTCTGTTAATAAAATGGGTGGAGAAAGAATCAGCAGAACATGTCCCCAGAATCAGAGCTGTTCATATCAATAATCCAAGGGCAGCTCTTAAAATGGTCTGGGATGGACTGACAGAATGTTATGCAACCCCAGAAGTGACAGAAAGTGTTCTGTTTAAGAAACTAGAGAACTTCCTACGCATATCCAGCAAAGATCATATCTGGCTTGGAGACCTAGGAGACTTCCTCATGGAGCTGCTGTCTGCAAAGTAAGAAGGATACTTACATGGTCTTGCTTATTTAGATACAGCTTGTGGAATTAATCCAATTGTGAAAAAATGGCCTTCCAGGATCAAGGTTCTCTTATTCCGCCCACATAAATCACATTAAGAAACTTTCTTACTTTCACCTCCGTAACATATCCCATGTTCGCTCCTTCCTCTCCTTCTCTAATGCTGAGAAACTTGTCCATGCTTTTATCACATCCCGCATCGATTATTGTAATTCCCTACTGGCAGGTGCCCCTTCTAATCTTATATCACAGCTCCAGCTTATTCAAAACTCAGCTGCAAGAGTCCTTACTCGAACCAGCAGCAGCGAGCACATCACACCCATCCTGCTCCGTCTTCACTGGCTCCCTGTGTCTTACAGAATCGACTATAAAATCCTACTAATAACCTACAAAGCCTTAAATAACCTTGCACCAAACTACATCAGTGACCTTCTCCATCACTATGTGCCTGCCCGTCCACTAAGGTCCTCTGATTCTGGCAATCTTGTAGTACCCCACACTAATCTACACTCCATGGGTGACAAGACCTTCAGCTGTATAGCGCCCAGACTCTGGAATGACCTACCAAAATTAATCAGGTCAGCTGACTCCACGAATTCTTTTAAAAAACAACTCAAAACTCATCTGTTCAGGAAGGCTTTTAGCTCTACTTGACTTTATTACCCTTCTCTCAGTTTACCTCTCTGTCAAGATGCTAATGTAACCTGTATATGTGTGTGTGCTAGACCATCAATTATGTTGTCTGTTTTATTTTTTTCAGAATTCACTGACTTAATCTTCTTTATTTATTTATCTGGTTTGTACAATGCTATATACTGTATACACTGCTGGTCTTTATTATATTCTGTAAGTGCCTTGAGCATGGGAAAGGCGCTATATAAATCAAATGTATTATTATTATTATTATTATTATAAAAAGGAACATGAAATGTGCTACCCTCCTTTCTCTTTTTTCACAAAGTTTTGTATGCAATGAGGCCAGAACCAGGATCGACAAAAGCTTCACGCTGTATAGGAGTTACAGTGGCCCTGTCAGGCATGGCAAGTCTTTATATAAGAATTTTAACCAAAAAGCTCAGATATCTGTCAATTAAACAGATGTTGTCTCGCCTATAGTCTAAAGTACACTTAAAGCAGAAAAAAGGATGAGCTCATGAAGCACTGCCCCATCCACAACAAACATCATCCCCTGGCAAAATGTATAGGTTTCAGAGAAAAGACCATAGAGGAATACAAGACATACCAAAAAGAGAATCATATATGTTTTAGGTGGCGTGCTTCATCTTCTCACGTAGCAAGAAATTGTAAATTGGAGCTGAAGTGCAAGGAGTGTGAGAGTGACAGACACAGCACAGCCATGCATCCAGGCCCAGCACCCTGGTCATCAAAACCTAATGCAAAGGATTCCAGACATGAGGCTAATGAAGACGAAGACCTGAGCAGCTCACTTAAAGTTTCTTCTCGTTGTACTGAAGTATGTGGCCAGGGTCTACAGCCATGCTCATGCTCAAAGATATGTTCATGTTAAAGTGTATCCACAAGGGCAGCCTGAGAAGGCAGTTATACTGTATGCCATTCAGGACAATCAAAGCAACTGCTTGCTAGTGAGATCAGAATTCTTTGAAATGTTTAACATCCAAAGCAGCCCATTCACATACAGTACTCTCTACAAACCTGTGCTAGAATTATGGAGACAATTGGAAGGAAAGTAGATGGCTTCCAAATAGAGGCTGTGAATGGAGGATTAAGTATAGCATTGCCTCTACTTATTGAATGCAACAACTTTTTGAACAATTGTTCTAAAATACCAATACCAGAGGCGGCACTTCACCTCCCTCAGTTAAAGTCTGTGGCAGCCCATATCCCATAATTGGATACAAATGCCCACATTCTACTGTTGCTTGGAAGAGACATCATCAGAGTGCACAAAGTGAGGCAGCAAAGTAATAGCCCTCTCACAATGCACCCTTTGCTCAAACACTTCACCTAGGTTTGGTTCTTGTAGATGAAGTTTGAATTAGAAATGCACACAAGCCAACAGTTTGTACTTTCAAGTGTGCTGGAAAATGGGTGACCTTCACTTTTAACGCCTTGCTACATCCACCATCACTTGAGAGATAGAGAGAGAGAGGGTGACTTACGGCATGGAGCCAACAAAACACGCTTCTTTAGTCAAGTCTGTACATAATGATGTGCTGGGCAAGTCAGTGTTTTAGTAAACTAAAGATGACAAGTGTGCCTTCTCTATTGAAGAAAAAGTCTTTTTAAAAATTATGGAAAAGGAACTTGGCAGAGACGAGGCAAATAGCTGGTTTGCTTCTCTACCTTTCAGATCTCCTAGACCTCGTCTCCCTAGTAATCGTGAACAGTCTCTTTCTCATCTTGTCTCTCTGCAGCTCTCTTTACACAGAAGACCCATGATGAAAAAGAAGTTCACCAGCTTTACGGGGAAAATATTTGAGAATGGACATGTAGAACCAGCCCCTCCACTGAAAGAAGGGGAGGAATACTGGTACCTTGCACTTTTTGAAATATATCTTCCACAGAAGCCTGGTCAAATAAGGGTAGTTTTTGACTCCAGTGCACATCACTGTGGCATATCACTAAACAGTGTTCCACTGAAAGAATGGGACTTAAATAATACTCTGCTTGGGGTGTTGATCTGTTTCAGTAAGGAACCTGTAGTAGTAACTGCAGACATTGAGCAAATTGTCTATTGTTTCATGGTGAGAAAAGACCACCAGAAATATTTGAGGATTGTGTTGCATCAAGACAATGACACAACTAAAGACATAACTGAATATCAGATGCGAGTGCATGTTTTTGGGAATAGTTCTTCCTCTGCAGTTGCTATCTGCAGCCTGAGACAAGCAGCTGAGGAAGGTGAAAATGAACATGGAGCAGATGCACGCCAGTTTATACAGAAACTTTTTTATGTGGACAATGGTCTTATTTCTCTGCCAACGGAATCTGAAGCCATTAGTTTGCTGAAACCAACACAAGCATCTTTGGCACAATCTAACCTAAAGCTACACAAAATCAGTGCCTTAGTAATGAATGCCTTTACAGCAGATGACATAGCCAAAAGCATAAAGGACTTAGTAAAGAGATTCTTCTATTCCAATGAAGTCTAGGACTTAGTTGGGAGATAGAATCAAACACATTTACCTTTACAGTTTCAGAAGGAGAAAAAACATGTACATGTCGTGGAGTTTTGTCCACAGTCAACAGCCTTTTTGACCCCCTCGGCTTAATAGCCCTTACAACCATACAAGGGAGGGCTTTGCTGCAAGAACTCTTCCATGACTCTGGTGACTGGGATACCCCACTTTCACAGGATAAATTAGAAGAGTGGAAGGTTTGGCAAAACTCTCTACAGGACTTAAAAAAAAAATCTTCATATCCCACGCAAGTATATTCCTCATGGCCTGGCCCAGGCAAACCATACTGAATTGTATGTCTTCTCAGATGCTTCTAACTTTGCCATTGGTGCAGTAACATACCTTAAAGTTACCACCAAGAGCGGACAGTGTCATGTGGGATTTGTTCTAGGAAAAGCCAAATTGACTTCCCAGCCAGAACCAACCATACCCTGCCATGAACTGTCTGTAGCAGCACTAGTAGTATAAATGGCAGGACTCATTCTATTTGAGATGAACTTCCAGACGGACACAGTGAAGTTCTATTGCGACAGTTAAGTTTTTCTCTGAAAAATGGAATACCTGTACTAACTAAATGTTATAAGCCAGTATAAACACAACAAAAGAGTTTAGCATTACAGAGGCCCAACGTTAAAAAAGACCAAATAAGTATTAAAACCATGTACAACATGGGTGTGTTTATTTTCGTCTGGGGTGAGGATATGTGAAATGTCTCTTATTGTGACTATGTAAGAAAAGTACTTAGAATAACTTGTGAAATTCAGGAACTTGATTGTGATGCCTGCGCTTCTGCCATCTTCTTCCGAGTACAAATGAGTTTGTGAAATTCCTCAATCGACCTGGAGGCCTTAGGCTGAGGAGTCTTTATTCTGTGCAGGTGCAAGTCAAAAGTGGAATGCATGAACCCATACTGGCTGTCTTTCACACGTTACAGCAGTCCGGGTGGTGAGCAATACCTGTAGAGGGCCCTTCCAACAGGGTGCCAAGATGTTCTTTTGTTAGTGCACTTTAATGAAGTCAAAATCTCCTGGATTGAAGGAGTGAGCAGGTTCAGTCAACTCAGGTGGCACTGGATTTTCAGATTCAAGAGAGTAAGCAGAACTGAGAGAATGTGTAGGGAAAAATATTTGACACACTAGCTGTTGATCCCTGTATATTGTGAAGGTCCAATGGTAAGCTTAAGCAACAAGCTGAACATAGTGCAGCTTTGCAGATGTGAGTCCATCTATTGAACTGCCTACATGATGGCAGGAACAGGGTTTTATGTCTTCAGGTCAGGAAGAGGTGGGTGCCAAACTGGAAGTGACCTCACAGGTCTTTGACATTCTAAGCTTCTAGTAGGTGGATGAAAAAAGAAAAGATACCATGAACCCTTCTAGAATCAGGGTGAAACTATTGAAACCCACACAAGCCTTCTGAATGCCTTCAACTCGCAGGTCTGTGACATGTATTAAGGCAATACAGTAAATATGCATGCTTTCATTCAGAAAATGGATTTCCATTTGTATGAAAGTCAAAGGAGCAGCTGCAGGCTGTTGCAAATGTTGCCTAGTTAAAATTTAATGAAGAGAAAGTCCTGTTTTATGACACAGTATTACCCTATTAAACAGAAGTACTAAAGGTAAATCATCTGTCCATTTCAAGACTGTTTCTGTACACATCTTAGCAGATGTGCCATTAGTTCTTTTTTTAGTCCAGCTGAGTGTGAAAAATCCAGAAGTTGACAAATTTTTAGTGCTTTACAAATGTGTTGATTAAGTTTATTTACAAAGTGAGTCCCTCTGTCACTGACCAGTGTACATGGAACTCCAAAGCGAAGTCTTTTAAAAGGTGGTTAGTAACTGCTATTGGACCATCCTTTCTACAACAAAAAGCTTCTGCCTATTTAGAAAACAAAGCTACTATTACTAATATATCTTCAAACCCCTGTAAATGTACAAAAAGCCCAAAAGGTGGATGAAAAGCACCAGCCAAACTTTTACTTTACCAGTGTTGTATAGTTTGCAGATTATGCACTGAGTGCAAGATTTGCAGGCTTGTGTAGCAAAACCAGGAGCAAAACAAGTTTACTTAATAAGGGAAAGCATTCCCCCTTTTGACACTTGAGATGAACCATGAGAAATTTGAAGGGATTGTGGAGCTACAAATCAGCCATCTTTGGAATGCCACAGACCCTCAGGTGCACATCCAGCTGCTACCCAGGCCTGCCTTTCTTTTTCATTAGCTTGAGTATGCATATTAAGTGATTAAGGTCCACTTGTGGGGTTGAGAGATGCTTGCATAGCATGGAAGTCAGCTTAAGTACTTCCTCTAGTCACCGTGTCATTACCATTAGTACAGTACGTGTATTACAGCTAGTGCTGATGGTAACTGCAGAGCATCAAGCAATTTTGAAATTAGCATGCTGGGTCTAATAAGAAATTGACAATGCTTCCAAGGACCCCAAACATCATGGACTACCCAAAAAAAATATCGGGAATCAGTATAGATGTTAGCAGTTTGATCTCTAGCAGTGTACATGTATTTGGAAGTTTAGCCTTTTCTATGGACTCTGTTTCTGAACATATAGCATAACCTGTCTGAATATTGCCATCCACAAAATGGCTGCATGAGTCATCCAAAAAAAACACTAAGTCAGCATCTGGCAATGGTGTGTATCAGAGATCTACATGAGTAGCAATGTGAAATATCACTTGCTCATAATTATGAGATTCCATGTCCACTTCTCCATCAAGTAATTCAGATATAAGTGTAGCAGGATTTAAATGAGAATAATGCTGGACCTTAACATTAGGAGTACCTAAAATAGACAATTCATATTTACTCAATCTGGACAATGTCAAGTGCTGAGTAGCTGTTTTACTAAGAATAGCACGTACAGCATGGGCAACTAAAAGTCTGACATTACACCCTAGCAGTAAAGGCTATGAAGTCTTTAAGACCAGGCGTGCTCCTTCTAAGGCTGTAAGACATATTGGAAGGGCTGCTGACATTGAATCTAAAGCTTTTGAATAATAAGTAATTGGATTATTTCTAGAATTATGTTGCAGAGTAAGTAGAGCTTATGAAAATCCTTGTGTCTCATGCACAAATAAAAACAATTGTTTTCTGAAAGTTAGGAACAACTAAGGCTGGAGAGCTTGAGACAGAAGAAGTTTTATTTGACAAAAACTTTACTGTGCCTTATTTCTCCATTGTGTGGAGTTGGGAGCAGAAAGTTTAGAAATGTCATACATCGGTTACTGTTGTGGTGTTGCAAAATCTGCGAATTGTCTATATTTTCATTATATTTTATTCAAGACAAAACAAGATGAACTTAAATACACAACACTTGCATGGGCAGTTTAACATCAAAACATTCTGTTTTCCTGAATTGTACCAGTATCAATCACAGTAACATCTGTTTGAACTGACCAGCAATTCAGGAGATGCCTCAGGCTATATTGATAATTTTATCACCTGTGAAGATAGATAGATAGATAGATAGATAGATAGATAGATAGATAGATAGATAGATAGATAGATAGATAGATAGATAGATAGATAGATAGATAGATAGATAGATAGATAGATAGATAGATAGATAGATAGATAGATAGATAGAGATGGGCACCAATACTAAATTGGTTTACAACTTGGGAAAAGAAGACATGCTATGGTTTCAGCTGTATCCGATTACTTTACAATCTGTGAACAAAAGGAGATGTGGGACTAGAAATGGCCAAACCAGTTTACAGCATGACACAGGAGATTCTTAAAACATCAAAAACTATATTGTTTGGGAAACAGACTACTCAAATAGATTAAAAAGTTTAAGCAAATTCATCCATCATATTGACAGCCAGTCAATCAGAGTATGTAATAATCACGTGTTATGAAACCGCCATGTAAATTTTATAATAATATGCCTCATCTGAGAGTGACATGAGAAGAAGAGGAAAACAGCAACAACAGAAGAGAGACATCAGAAGAGGATGCCAGCAATGTGAGACCATTTCCATCTGATCGTCAGCAAAGCATCTCATGAACAACTTCGAGTGCTAGATCACAAGCCGCCCAGGATATTCATCTTGAAGATCTTTAACTTTTCATAAGCTTTTTCTAAAGACAATTTATATCCAGACTTTTCTATCCACATTTTCTTTTTATTCCTTGTTCTACTGGTATTATTGCTCTTTAATAAATACGACATTGCTTTTAACTTTCTATACTTTGTCTTCATATCTAGAGTGATTGAGGCAATAAGGTAATTTTTTATTATGCGCACCTGGAGCAGTACGGAAGTGCCATATGATCCAAACTGCAAGGTTTATCGAGCTGCAGACAAAGAGCTCTGTCCAATAATGAAAGTGCATTAAAGTAAAACACTCACTGGTTAATAAATGGCCTATAGCCAGGGATGTTGAACCTTTGTATGTCTGAATATATTCTTGGAGACCAAAGGTAACATTAAGATCTGAGATACAATCATATGAAAAAGTTTGGGAACCCTTCTTAGCCTGCATAATAATTTACTATACTTTCAACAAAAAAGATAACAGTGGAATGTCTTTCATTTCCTAGGAACATCTGAGTACTGGGGTGTTTTTACCGAGCAAAGATTTTTAGTGAAGCAGTATTTAGTTGTATGAAATTAAATCAAATGTGAAAAGCTGGCTGTGCAAAATTTGGGTACCCTTGTAATTTTCCTAATTTGAATGCTTGTAACTGCTCAATACTGATTACTTGCAACACCAAATTGGTTGGAGTAGCTCGTTAAGCCTTGAACTTCATAGACAGGTGTGTCCAGTCATGAGAAAAGGTATTTAAGGTGGTCAATTGCAAGTTGTGCTTCCCTTTGACTCTCTTCTGAAGAGTGACAGCATGGGATCCTCAAAGCAACTCTCAAAAGATCTGAAAACAAAGATTGTTCAGTATCATGGTTTAAGGGAAGGCTACAAAAAGCAATCTCAGAGGTTTAACCTGCCAATTTCAACTGTAAGGAATGTAATCAGGAAATGGAAGGCCACAGGCACAGTTGCTGTTAAACCCAGGTCTGGCAGGCCAAGAAAAATACAGGAGCGGCATATGCACAGGATTGTGAGAATGGTTACAGACAACCCACAGATCACATCCAAAGACCTGCAAGAACATCTTGCTGCAGATGGTGTATCTGTACATCGTTCCACAATTCAGCGCAATTTGCACAAAGAACATCTATATGGCAGGGTGATGAGAAAGAAGCCCTTTCTGCACTCACGCTACAAACAGAGTCGCTTGTTGTATGCAAATGCTCATTTAGACAAGCCAGATTAATTTTGGAACAAAGTGCTTTGGACTGATGAGACAAAAATTGAGTTATTTGGTCATAGCAAAAAGCTCTTTGCATGGCGGAAGAAGAACACCGCATTCCAAGAAAAACACCTGCTACCTACTGTCAAATTTGGTGGAGGTTCCATCATGCTGTGGGGCTGTGTGGCTAGTTCAGGGACTGGGGCCCTTGTTAAAGTTGAGGGTCGGATGAATTCAACCCAATATCAACAAATTCTTCAGAATAATGTTCAAGCATCAGTCACAAAGTTGAATTTACGCAGGGGTTGGATTTTCTAACAAGACAACGACCCAAAACACAGTTCAAAATCTACAAAGGCATTCATGCAGAGGGAGAAGTACAATGTTCTGGAATGGCCGTCACAGTCCCCTGACTTGGAAATCATCGAAAATCTATGGGATGCTCTGAAGCAGGCTGTCCATGCTCGGCAGCCATCAAATTTAACTGAACTGGAGAGATTTTGTATGGAAGAATGGTCAAAAATACCTCCATCCAGAATCCAGACACTCATCAAAGGCTATTGGAGGCGTCTAGAGGCTGTTATAAGTATTGATGTAATATCTCTGTTGGAGTGCCCAAATTTATGCACCTGTCTAATTTTGTTATGATACATATTGCATATTTTCTGTTAATCCAATAAACTTCATGTCACTGCTGAAATACTACTGTTTCCATAAGGCATGTCATATATTAAAAGGAAGTTGCTACTCTGAAAGCTCAGCCAATGATAAACAAAAATCCGAAGAATTTAGAGGGGTTCCCAAACTTTTTCATATGACTCCATATGTAACACATCTCTCATTGTTTGTATCTACGATAAATAAGTCTCTTTGAGTACTAGGGAAAGCGGACTGTTCATGTGTTATTCATACAGTACTTGTGTGGGTTAAAGTGCTAGGGAATAACATACATGTGTATACATCTTTCATACAGTACTGTTGCGGTTAGGGTCTGTGTATATGTGTGTATCCATGTATGTGTGTGTTAATCTTAAGGTGCAACAGTGGACCAACCCGGTAACGAACTTGATGAGTACACTTATCCCTGAAGAAAATAGTTAAAGGGTAAGTAGACACTATTAATGCATATTCTAAAATCCACTATCTGCTGTAACCACACATCCCTAGAAATGTATGCACTTGTTTGTGAAATATTGGCTGAGGTATGTTTTGAATAGCGACTATAGGGCTTGTGTAGTAACCACACAGGTCATGTCCCAGGTATAAATTTTGTTTTGGCAAAACTGCAATTTGCATAATGATGCTTTGTGACCTTTTCTCTTCTGTTCTTTTTCCAGTTTTCTGTGGTGGCAATCTGCGCCACCACCACCTGATCAAAGCACCGTGATGTCCCTACATTGATGGATTAAAGGCCAGAAGTCCACATGACCGTCATCATCAAGTTCTTCCATGTGAACCCTGAATACAATGAGGACTGATTGTGAGGTCATTTATGTTAGGTAGAATGCCCAGAGGGGGCTGGGTGGTCTCGTGGCCTGGAACCCCTGCAGATTTTATTTTTTTCTCCAGCCATCTGGAGTTTATTTTTTCTGTCCTCCCTGGCCATCTGACCTTACTTTTATTCCGAGTTAATTAGTGTTCCCTAATTCTAATTTCTTATTTATTTTGTCTTTTTGCTCTTTCTTCATTATGTAAAGCACTTTGAGCTACATCATTTGTATGAAAATGTGCTATATACTGTAAATTGTTGTTGTTTTCAGAAGGTCACAAAAGGACTGTAATAATTTTAAACTGTCCTTCTCACAAGTTTTGAGAGTAGAACAACAAAGTAAAAGGTCATCAATATTTTGAATTAGTGCTGAATTTGTGAATTTCACTCCATCAAGGTCTTGTTTTAAACTTTGTGAAAACAATGTAGGACTTACACAAAAACCTTATGAAAGCACTGTCCAAGTGTACCAAGTTCCCTTATATGTAAAAGTAAATAAGTAATAACTTGGTGTATTGGGACAGAAACAAATACACTACATAAATCTTCAAATGCATAAAACACTGTCTGGTGGTATACATGCTAAAATAGTGGATAAATCCAGTACTACTGAGGACCATGCATTAATTGCTCAGAAATCTTGTATAAACCTCCATGCGATTGTATTTTCTGAATAGTGAAAAAAGGAGGTTGGAGTGACTTCAACTCCTATTATTGTGAAATGGTTATCTGATATTGAAACATTTTCAAAATCAGCTGCATTAATGGTCGATTTTGTTGTACCTGCGTCCAATGGAAAATGGTACAGTTTTTACCTCTAATGTTAAAATAATTGCATGTAATCTGAAGCATTCTGACTGATACTGTATATGGCATTAAATGAGTATTAGGTTGCTCAGCAGAACTTGGATCCACAAATGTCTATGCTTGACCTATTGGATTCCACAGTATTACTGCATGTGCATTTGGATCCTTGGATTATTTTGTATATATCTAGGACATTCACCTCTCCAGTGAGCACTCTACACTCTTTCCACAGATAAAACAGATATTCCTTGCTATACAAATATTACCTCGACTTATGCCTTGGCCTTGCTCTGCTCTCTAAAAGAACCTCCACCTCCATTGTTTTGGCCCATATAAAACTGGGTTTGAGCAATTTACACCTTATTTGTCTGCTTTTATTTCTTTTTTAATTCAGATTAAAAAAAGGAACGGCTATTGCCTTTCCCTTACTAAATCCACACCAGTCACTGCAGTACTATTTAACTACCTCTTGTACTTTACTTTGCAACACATTAATGAATATATTAATAAGCAATGGCATATTATCTAGTCCCACATCCTTGTTAGTATATCTCCTCAAAAACCACCCATAACCTTTCCTGGTATTCATCAGGTTCTTTCTCTGACTTTTGCCTGCAAACATTTATGTTACTCCAGTCTATATTAATTGGATACATTTCCTTCAACTTGTCTGATAATTCAGTAAACCTTTCATTAGCAAACTATTCCCACAATTCTGCATCTGTTCGCCATCCATCTAATTTTGCCTTTAATTGATTCTACACACCTCATTTTAGAATAGCCATTAATAATACTGCCATATCTCCTTATGTCAGCCTGTGTGACAGCCTAACTACTTCTAATCCATTTCAAAATGTAGTTATATTGCCGTCTAGATTCCAAAGTCTATTCTCTCCTGGAGGTCCAATGGACTCCAGGGTCTGTGCACTTCAATCACCACATTCTTAATGGCATTGTCTGTTCTCCCAGCAGGAAATCCTCTCATTGGAAAATTCCTAGTTTCACCTGGAAGTGCCTGGGCATTTAATAATAATTCATTACATTTATATAGCACTTTTCTCAGTACTCAAAGCACTATCCACACAGGGAGGAACAAGGAAGTGAACCCACAATCTTCTTACTGCAAAGCAGCAGCACTACTACTGCGCCACCTGTGAGGACATAACCTCTCTGAACACATACGTAAGTGCTACTTCTCCTTCCAGTCCTAAGTCTTTCTGTAGTGGAGGTAATTTGATGTTTGTGAATGCTAGCTGTAGTGGAAGGTTATGCTGTGATATGGGTAGCTGCAGCAGCAGCAGCCTGCTGGATTTTATTTTAAGGAGCAGGTGGAGGACTAGGTGCCCTTTCATCATCCTTCTGGTTACATTTTGAATTGCAATTGAATATTGGGATTGCAGGAATCATTAGTGATTTGTGGGTAAAGGAATATTGCCAATTCTGTCATATCTTCTTATACTGGCTTATGTGACAGCATAACAACTTCCAAACCCTCTAAAAATGCAGTTACATTATTTTTTGCATTCCCTAGTTTTTCTATTATCTCCCAGAGGTTTGAAGGACACCAGGGCCTGTGTACTTCCACTACTGCATCCTGTAATAAGAAAAGAATTGACGCATACAATTGAAAAAGAGTTGGGGAATTGGCCTGTATAATGTCCAGTGGACTTGATGAAAAACGGTTGAAAAATGGATCAAAAACCAAAGCATCTGACAAACAACAGTAGTGAATTGGAGATATATACACAAAATAGCAACCAGAAGGAAATATAGCAGGAAATTATGTCAAAACTGTAGGACATGGAGGGACCAGAAGTGACTTTATCAAAAGGAGCCAGAAGTGACGTCATCAGAGGGGAACTGGAAGTGACAAAATCTTCTAGAGTCGGAAGTTAAATGTTGGACGGCCATTTTGAGAACCCAAAAATGGTGGAGGTAAGTGAATGGGATCATTACTTTTCTTCTTTAGGTCTGATGAAACAGAGAGAGAAAGGCGTTAATACTCAGAATCAGGAGTATTAGGGATTTGGGGGTAAAGGGATTTTGCCTGGGGAGCCACCCCGACTGCTTATGCTTCTGTTCCAATATATATTTTTTACTTGTTTTGTATTCCTTTCCTTTGATTCTCAAGTTTACTAGTCATAATTCTGTCTGTCATCCAATTCACCTTTCTAAACATTATATGTTCTGTCTTTGCATATTTGGACACCATATCTTGTAAATGAGTTCATCTGTCTAGTTAAAACTATTGTCTTCTGGCCCCCTGAAGCTTTTGGTGCCACTTCTTATTAAATTTATCAACATCTGGCCAATATTTATTAGCTATCTGTGTAGCATGACTACACACAAACTGGTGCCTAAAACACAGTTTTGACATGTACTTTGTTTTTGATCCATTGTCATTTATCGTTAATTTATCAAGGCCCCTCTTTGATTTTGTTTTATTAATTAATACTGGTATATGTGTAGGGGAACCAATCCTTACACTCTCAAAGGCCAACTTTGAGCCAAATATATATGCATAAAAACTAGAAAAAACTACCAAAACCTTCTGCCAGTGTGATTGCAGAACTCTCTGATAATGTTCTATAGACAGAATTGGGCCAGGCCTTGTGAGAACGAGCAAATTTTCCTAACTTATGAAGTGCCAGCTCCTCCTAACAGTGCAATTCCAGGCCCCATGCTGCTGGAAAGAATTGTCAAGAGTAGTCTGATCCCACTCCTAACACCATAAACTGTGAAAGAAAAATGAACCAGACTAACTCTGTAAACCTTGCCCTCCCCAGCAATTTTCAATAATACTGAAAGCCAAAAATGTTGATTTATGAAAGTAAAACTTCATTATATGATGATAAGCCAAAATGTTATAACAACAGACTAATACAACAGAACAAATTGTATCACTTTCAGTCCCCCGGTTTTCATAATTTTCTGCTGTCCATTATAAGGACCTAACACTAAAGCCACACCTGTGAGTTATAGGGCATCAGAACAGTTTTTAGAGCCAAAAGCAATGCACAAGAACACTTCACATGATTTTCACCGTCTTCTGATCAATCGCCCTGTGTCTCCTCTTCCCTGAGCGGTTCTCACTTCTGACACCAAGCACCCAAACTCCCTTGGACATGGTGCAACCAGTTCTGGGCACAGTGGCAGGTGGGGAGTTTGACTGGGGCAATATACCTGTCCCACTGTAAGACAGATGTCCTAAGATGAGCTTGAGGATGAAGCTGTCTTTGCCTGCTTATAATTCTCTGTGCACGTTAAGCATGTATTGTTTTGAGTTACTCCCATGCTAAGGTACAACTGAAGTCCTTTCTGTTTTCTTCTTGAAACCTAAAAAAAAACAACTGACCTGCAGCTGATAATACTGCAGTGCAAATTGTGTATTTAGCGTACCAGCATAACAAGATAGTGGCTTATCATATGCACAGTCTAATACAGTGAAGGCCGGTATTCCAGCTAGCAGGGATATGATAGCAGAGAGTTGTAGTGGCTTTTCGAGAATATGCCTTTAATGGCAGTGGACTGCAAAATTTAGAGAATAGTGTAGTGTAACAGATATGCATAGGCTGTTATTCAGGCTGATAGGGTTATGACATTACTGTACATTCATCCAGTGTGTGACATTTCCTCTTGAAAATGCCACATTGCAGAACAGGCAAGTATCACCTCTGTACAGATAAAAAAACAGTGTTAAACATAAGTTGTATGTATAGAATTCAAAGGTAATAAAGCAAAATTCACAAAGAGATAAATATTCATATTGATAAGTATTATAAATTTCATATGTTTAAAAAAGCCCTTCTGACAATTCTTTTATTATAACCACAGGCAGTGAATCTACCTGTTAAACTTTAGCCTGTTTTACATATTCAGATCAATCTAAGCAGATGCTTAGATGTGAAAAATGTGAAGAAACTGGAAAATGTTATTTATGTTACTTATTCAGGGTCTTCCTGGGCATTTTCTATATTTTGTATTTTCATTCAGATTTATTGTGATGCCTCTCTTTATCTTTATTTAGTGTTTTATGCAAATGTTATTGTTCCCAATAGTATATATGCCCTGTTCATTTTGAATTTCTATGAAGCACTTTCAGCATGGGAAAGGTGTTCTATAAATAAAATGCATTATTATTATTAGGATTCCTATTTAAAGAAAAAATAATGAATTGTTTCCTACTTGAATTGAGATATCTAAAACATATGACTTGCTCAGAGTGAAGAAAATATTTTCATCACAAAAATTAAAATTGTGAAGTAAGGGTAAATATTCAGGGATATCTTGCCAAATCAAATCCTCTATATACTGGTCTCTGAATTTTTAAATAGATTTTCTCTCCCCCTGCCACCTTCTTCCAATGACAAGTCTCCCTACATTATCCCTACTACATCAACAACTTCTACCACATCAGCTGGGATGGCCAGTGACAAGTCCACCTCTGACCATCAGTGTGGACTGTCTATAACTGAAGACCAAGCAAGGAGATAACTGAGGAAGCTGCACACAGGAAACATTAGGGGATTCTTAAGGCCTGTTCTGATCAACTTTGTGGTGTCCCTTGTCAACAGTTCAGTTTGTCCTTAAGTTTTCAGAAAATGCCATTGCTGTGGAAAACATTCTGCATTGTTCTTGTTCCAAAGAAGGCTGGCATCTTTTCACCTAATGACTACAGACAAGTGGCACTGACTTCTCACATCATGAAGACCTTTGAGACACTGGTCCTGGATTATATGAGTCCTCTTGTGGTTGACCACTTGCGACCCCCTGAAGTTTGCTTGCCGGACAAAGACTGGAGTGAAGGTGCAATTATCTGTATGCTCCACAAGGCTTATTTTAACCAGGACAAAGTTGACAGCACTGTGAAGATTATGTTTTTTGATTTCTCCAAAGCCTTGAATACCACCCAGCCATTATCTTTTAAGGATTAAACTCAGAGATGTACAGACGGATTAGCCTATGGTGTCCTGGATCAGGCAGACCGCAGTTTATGAGACTCAAGGACTGTGTTTCTGGAGCAAAACAAGGTGCAGTCCTGTCTCCTTTTCTCTTCACTCTGTATACCTCCAACTACAAATATAATTCCTTGTCACATCACTTGCAGAAATTCTCAGATGATTTTGCACTTATGGTGTGCTGGGCTGGTAACATCACTTCAAGAGAGGCCCACCAAATTAACAACCTAATTAAAAGGACAAGCTCAGTTATAGGACACTCTGTACCCCTTGGAGGTTGTAGCAAAGGAGAAAATTAAAACAAAACTGAGTGCTGTTACAAACAATGCTGCACATCCTCTCTCTGACACACTAACACTGAATAATTTAAGCCAAAGAATTATTCAGCAGAAGTGTGTCAAGAAATGCTACTGGGGCTCCTTTATACTAACAGCGATACATCTGCATAATCCCTCACTGTGACTATGACAGCCAAGTCAGAACTTTCCTTTCTTTTTAATTTTCTTATCTATCTATGTCTTTATTTAAAGAGCTTCTGTAAAAATCCAGATTTCCCCCGGTGACAAAGTTCTATCAATAATGTATCAATACAATTTAGGGCCACAACCTATGGTTTGCTGGTGTACAGGGATTTGATACCCAGAATAATTACGACCTTTAGGCTTTTCAAAAGCTTTTATTGTGTAAACATTTTTATTTCCTATTCAAGTTCCAACATCTATTTCTGGCTTTTTTTAATAAATATACCTATCACTACATTATTAGCAGTTTGATTCATTTTTTTCTTAATATAAATGTTATTTGTTGATGTACATTTTCAGTAGTCTACTAGTTTAAATAATTAAAAGGATTAAATCTAATAAACTCTTATTTAGAATTCCACACCATTTCAAAACAAAATCTTGATTTTCTTTAAAGAAACAAAGGCATTTAAATGATGCATTGTTTACAGTATTTAATGAGTATCTTAATATGTACAACTAAACATGTCCTTTGAATACTTAAATCATTACATTGTTTAGAAAACTTTCAAATATGAAAAAGGACAGATATGTCTGTAGGATCTCCAAGGAGTTTCTTAATTCTGTCAAAGTAATAATTTAAAGTGTTACTTCAGTTAAATGCCTTTTATTTTGCCCACTCTGCGCCATGTATGGGAACTTCCCCATGTTCACTGCAGCCACATAAAAATCAAGGATACGTTTTCTAGAAGATTTATACTGCATGTACCATCATTGTAAACTGAAATATATACAGTACATAAGAATCAGGGAGGTATTTTCAAGTTAACAGCCAAAAAAATAAGGAACAATGTGATTTACAAAGCAGTATATAGCAGACAGTATACATAATCATCTTACAGTGGGAGTAATTTCCTGGGTCACCATGCTTATTGAAATGGATAATTTGTAAGACAAATTTATCTTACTTCTTTGGTTAAATTTGTTATGGCATGTACTGTACATATATGATAAACTAATACCTTTGGAATTGGTTATAAATGGCTGCATTGATGGTTTTTCACAAAACAAAAATTTGTGGCTAGTGTGTAGCCCAACCAATAATCACCCAGAAGTCATTACTTATGACTAGAGATTTGAAGTCATTGAAGAAATCTTCCACACCCTCATCTCATATAGCATACTGTATATTGAATGAGGGTGGTAGGGAATGAAGTTGTGTGTGTGAGATGTGCATCTGGGCTGGGTCTCATAGGAATTAACATAAGGTGGGGATGCAGGACATTTTCAGTCTCAGGCTGACAAGGACTGGTAGTCAGCATTGAGAAAGTGAGATGACAAGTTGGCTATCAATCTACAGTAAAAGGCTATTGTTTTGAATGTAAATAAAAACCCTTACATTATTAAAAGTCTTGTTTAGATAATAAAAATTCAATCATAATGTTTTTATTTTTATGATATTTGACATATTCAAAGCAAAGTGGGAGAATGGAGCAAAGAACCAGGCAAGTAAAAAATGCAAAAAACAAGGGGAAGTTGAACATGTGGGCCTTATTTTCATTTATTTTTGAAACTGATGGAAAAGAACTGAGTTGAGTTGTGTTAAATGCTCTCTGGCCAGACCAACTTGTGTTTCAGGGAGGAGAAATCTGAGCTACCTTCTAAAACTAATGCTTGGGGTGCAATTGCTCAGGTGGCATCCACCAAGCTTGGTGTAGGTGTCAATATTCTTGTAAAGGATTAAGTTTATATCAAGTTACATTTGCACTTAGCTTATTGATATATTTTTATTAGTGTGCTAGCCATTAAAGAACTGACAGAGGTTGCTGCTCTAGTTATAGTCCTACTTATTAAAGCACTTGATATTCAAGTGCAGGAGTCAGTCATTTTATAACTCTGACTTTATCTTTGCATCCTGACTAAACTACAACTGGTCATTTGTAACAATTTTTCTTGCTTACATAAAAGATCTGAGGCCAGATGAGGAAAAAAAAACCCAAGTTAGAATAGCTGGCACATTATTGGGAGAAGCATAATGACTTCTTGAATTTTTCACAGTAAATCTAAGTTAGTTACAGTGGTTCATTTTTTCCTATTTGCTTATCTTGCAAAATCCTAAGTACTAAGAAAAATTGTTAATCAGAATCTAGGAAGTAGTCGTGCCACTGCCAACTAATTCATGTCTCATGTTATCAGTTGTTCCTGCCAATAGGACTTGGTTGTTAGTTTTCCTTACTGTAGCACATAAACGTTCTAAATGTTAGTGGGTACTACTTTAGATTTTAAAGACAATCCAGTGTTAACAGTCCTTTTGTGAATCTAATACATTCACCAAAAACCTTGTTTTCTTAACATATTGTACTGTGAAATATTTAACAGGTGTACTACTCTATATGGATATAAATAAAAAATAATTAATTTCAAGAGACAATATTTTGGCAATTATTTAAACTAATTGCTTACCACAGTATCTGAAGTTGTAAGGTTGTCAGATTCATTTATTTATGTTGACTACATTATCATCAGAACTGTAAAACAATAAATGTGATGCATTGACTTACATACTGCAATGTGTTTTACTGTTATTCTATGAAGGATTCTACTAGGTATACAATACTGAACTTTACCAACAAGCACTTTTAAGTAGTTATTTGTAGAGTACATCATATAATTTAGAAACTTAAGATTTCTTAGTCAAGTTATGTTTACAAAATTAATTATGGTGTTAATCCATTAATAATAATAACCATATACATCACTGATAAATCACATTTTCTAAAAATATTTTAATTTATTTATCACAGCTTACCATTTCAGAAGAACACTTCAGCACTGCAAATACATGATGTAATTCACATATAGGACTTACACTGCTTCTTTGCATTTTTGAACAGTTGGGTGTTAACTTTTCATCTGGATAAAGGGGCCATCTGACGTATCCTGATTGAATCTCCATTTTTTCTGAGCTGTCACTAATAGGTAAGCAGAGAATTTTCAGGATCAGTAATAATAGGCAGGAACTTCCCTGTTTGGACTTAATTTTTCACAGCTTTGACTTTTTACTTTCATTTATATCTGGGAAATAAACAAAAAAGAAGCCTTTAAGCTTGGTATTCAGCCTATTAGGGAAATTTGCACTAAGTATACCCTGATAAATCACCTGCACTGACTTATTCTTTTGAAGTTTATTTATCTGAGAAAAGTTTACTTCTAAGATTTCATTTTTGAATTTCAGGAATGTTTCTAGTTTTGGCATATTTGCCTCATTTGCTCCTAACTTTTAAAAAAATAATGAATATACTTCTAATGAGGGAAAAATAAAAAATCTTTATCATTCAAACCATGAAATAAAATAAGGCATGTAATTTCTGTGAACTTAAGTCTCCAATCAATCCTGCTTATTACCTACCCCCCATAGGGCCACTGCTGTTTTTTTTCTTTGACAATCTACAAAAGTGATAGTCCCTCCAGGTGTTTCATCTGTAAATGGTATCAAGTAGAAACAACAAATTTACCAAAAGCACAATAGAACAAACTCGGCCCCCAGATATCAGAGCTGCAACATGAATTTGGGGCTAGGAGAAAAGATATTTAAAACACAAGTCCAAATATTTCCAGGTACAGTACAATGTATTTTACAGTACCTGCTTATGTCTTGGGTCTAATGCCTATTGCTTACTGCCTATTTCCTTTGGTCAACTCTCTGAGTGTCCTGCAATAATCCTGCTATCGCACTGATAAATTGGTTTTGGTGATGCAATTCACCATTTACTTATGGCTTCCGTGGAGGCAGTGTTGTGCATGGGGGCAGAGTAAGTGAGAAGTACGCTGCTTTGCATTGCAGAAATCTGCTTCTGAGGATCTTTGTAATCCCAAGGTCTCAGGTTCATGGCTGACCACTGGCAGTTACCACAGTGGAAAACGTTATGATTTGGGATTGACAATGGTGTGATTAAAAAAAAAATACAGCTTCCTACTTGTATTACTTCAAACTCTGCTCCAAGAGATCGTGTTCGAGTTAAAAAAAAAAAAAAGTTTTATTCTATGAACTTAAATTAAAAAAAAATTATAAAACAAACATATATGCTTCAGATTGGTTTGCTCACTACTTTTTGATTTGCATGCTGCTTTTCTTGCATGCATTGCTTCTGATTTGTCTTTGTACTTTTAGTTTGATTTTGTCTTTTTCACTTTCTGTTGTATAACTCTGTTTTTGCACTCTGCTTTTCAGAACCACCTAGTGACCCAAAAGAAACTGTTCTGTTTTTAGTCTGCTAGATCATGCCCCAATATTTTTAGGAAACACATGACCTGTTACAAAAACAGAAAGACTGAGCGGAGAGGAAAGAATATGGTGTTAAAATTCTTAACCAGACCCGATATTAGAAGTCAATAGCGGAGCTTGCATGGCATTCCTCATCGTATGTGGTTAGTGTACAGTACATACCTCCCTAAAATGAAGTAGTTCCTAAAGAGCAAGTAAAGTCTATGCCAGCTAAAAACGGGAAAGGCAGAACTTACCTCATGAAAAACAAAGAAGCAAGAGAACAAAAATGAAAAATATTCTCACTAATTAGGAATAAATCATCTTAAAATACACAGACATAAAACGTGATTTTCAGCACGATGAACACCATAATCTGGTAATTTCCAAAACAAATCACAGCTGACAATTTTACCATGCTTCCTCACTTTTTATAAGTGGGTAGAATTTGGAGCTGTAATATCAAATGCCACACCTTGACATCACAACATTGTACTAATTTGCAGTCCTGGAAAAGAATAGAAAATCATAACTTAAACAAAATAATATCAGTAACAATGAAATTGAAAACAATTCAGGCCATTCAGGATATATTGTAGGCTCTACTATTTCTGTACATGTATTGGAATAACTGGGTGCAGAAAATGAATGATACGTGTATTTAAAATTATAATGTGTTGTTACTTTGAAATGTGTTACTTATAGAGGAAATAAGATGGAACGGTTATTTTTATTTCTGCAAGAAGCATATGCCTATCGGGCACATTTCATTTAACAAGCCGTCTTGGTTGGGGGGAGCCCTTAATTCCAAAGTACATTTTTTTTCATTCATTATTTAAACCACTTGTACACATTCCCACTGGCTGAGTGGAAATCCATGCAGATGATAGTGGCTTTCCTTAGGCAGTGAGTGCTACAAATGTCCTCTAGGGCTGAAAGCTGTATCCTGATAGTCCATTGCACTCCGACACAACCCGCTGAAAAGCTTTCCGATCAGCTGCTGTGCAGCTATGATACCACAAACACATACAATGGGTTAAAATGCTGTGAGTGGTGCACTGAAAGTAACAACGCTAAAGCAGCTATGGTATTTGAAATAGTTTGTTAATTCTGTGCACCATCATATTGTTACAGAATAATTACAATAAATTAATTAAATTAATTAAATTTGAATATTAATTAATTTGAATTAAATTTGTAAATGACATGCAGTTAATTTCAATATATTTGATAAATCCCACATTACTGATGCAAATCTGAAAAAGGGAGACCACACAGAATCAGTAAGCACTGCTTTGATGGGAACCGCCAGTTTTTAAAACTGGGCAGAAAAGTGCATATGCAAGGGGGGAAGCTGCCATGAGAATGTGTGGCTTTACACCAAGTTTAGTTTTTATACATCACGATGATTGTGGAAGCGAGTGTATGCAACATTTTTGTGCGTACACACCGTTTATATATGAGGCCCCAGGAAGGTAAATACTGACTTCTTTCAATGTTTAACCAGATGATTTGTTGATTGTCATAGCAAACACCAATTTTAGTGGAAATTGTCACCTTCTCAAAGTATAGTGGAATCTCGGGTCACAAACATCTCGGACCACATACAAATCGGGTTACGACCAAAAAATTTGCCAAACTTTTGCATTTGTTCACGACCACACACTCGGGTGACGAACAAGCCAGTTTCCCTTCTGGTTCGTATGCACCGATGATTTCTGCACATGTTCAGTCTCTCCCTGTGCATTCCCTGTGTAGCGAGCGAGCGAGCAAGAGAGAGAGAGAGAGAGAGTGCGACAGAACAAGCAGAACAAGTAAACATTACAGAAGAAGTAAGTAAACATTTAGTTTACTATTACACTGTGCATTCTATGGTATAATTAACTATTTTGGTGCTAAAAATCTTTAAAAATATATATATTTACATACAGCTTGTATGGTCCAGAATGGATTAATTGTATTTACATACAATCCATCCATCCATCCATCCATTTTCCAACCCGCTGAATCCGAACACAGGGTCACGGGGGTCTGCTGGAGCCAATCCCAGCCAACACAGGGCACAAGGCAGGAACCAATCCCGAGCAGGGTGCCAACCCACCGCAGGACACACACAAACACAACTACACACCAAGCACACACTAGGGCCAATTTAGAATCGCCAATCCACCTAACCTGCATGTCTTTGGACTGTGGGAGGAAAACCGGAGCGCCCGGAGGAAACCCAAGCAGGCACGGGGAGAACATGCAAACTCCACGCAGGGAGGACCCGGGAAGCAAACCCAGGTCCCCAGGTCTCCCAACTGCGAGGCAGCAGTGCTACCCACTGCGCCACCCATATACAATCCTATGGGGGAAATTACTTCGGGTCACGACCAAATCAGGTTGCGACCAGAGTTTTGGAATGAATTATGGTCGTGACCTGAGGTTCCACTGTATATTGAAGGTCAGTGCTTGATGGTGCCAAATAATTCTGGAGGATAAAATCTGCTTGTCCTTCAGCAGGACCTGTCAAAAGTTCTGCAACTTGTGCCCAGAAGCAAACAGACGTCAGACACCTCATCTGAAGAAAAATTCATTTTAGGTTATTTTAATTCTGGAGGGGATTAATTCAAAGTAACTACTTGTTAAAAAATGTTCTTGTGGACGTCAGATAACATGAGCACATGTTCATTCTACTACAGTATATTACACTCAGGCATGGACATGGATGGTTTGCTATGTTACGACTGGGGCTCCTCATCCAAAGAAGATTTAATCACAGGATTTATTAATTCCCAAGGAGATGAATTCAAAGTAACTACTTTCTAAGAGATATTTTTGTGGATATTGGCCAACATTAGCGACATTGACACATGTAAACACTGCATTCTGCTATGTTATGCGCAACACTCCACAGATGTCAGAGGTTTTATTATTTTGTATACAGAGGTTTGTATAACAAAATGAAAACAGGATAATCATCTGTTAATGTATTTCCTTTTATACTGCATATTTCTTGTGTGTGTTTTACTTTCAGATTGAAGAAAAAAGACCTTATTTTAGCATATGCAGTTGATGTTTCTTAAAAAGCTATTCAGGGGTTAATAATTTCTTCCAAAAATGAGTTATGTGTTAGCAAATAATGCCCGAGTGCTGACAAACTGTAATTGCAGACAATCAAAATAAAAAAGCATATAAAACCTGTAATTTATGGAAATTGAGCTGTAACTCTACACTCTGTGATGGTATTCCCAAGTGCCTTATACAGTATATCTGTCTATTGTTTTAAATCCTCCGTCCTCTAATTGTCTGTTGAATGTTGAATTCACCATTACACTCACTTACACTTTAAACTCAACAGGCATAGAATAATTGATTGGTAATGGTCAATTACCTTACATTGTGAATGGGATGTATGCATACATTTACTATAAACACAAGATACATCTGCCCTTTAAATATGTTATTTTAAAAAGAATATATATATATATATATATATATATATATATATATATATATATATATATATATATATATAATATATCGTATTACATCTTTATTAGCATTACTTTAGCCTAAAATGTACATTTAGAACAATTACTGGTATTAAGTGGTAACATATATGTTCTTCTAATATTCTGCATTTTTTAGACCCTATTTTTACAAGAAAAGTTCATTGTGAGGTCTTTGTTCTGTCTATTCTGCTTATTTGAATGTGTAACAGTGAGGATTTCGGGACACATTTTTAAAATGAATTCAATTTCCCTGGGCATTTCTTTTCCTGCAGACTCAATAAACAAAATAAGAAATCAGATGTGATTGCAGCAGAGTGGTAATTGCTACAGATGTTAGCTGCCCTCAGTCCAGCAGATGGATTTACTTTAGCATTTTATAGAAGCCGCAAGATTACCTTTCTTTTTCCTTTTTAATCAGGATAGTAAATTTGTCAAGAGCAACATCTCATTCATTGAAGCACCCAAGGGCAATGTAGATGCATCAGGCAAAGTTGTGATACTATGACTTCACAGATAAGTTCAGGTCAACTAATCTTTTTTGAGCTATTGCTATAATGTTTACCAATCCATAGCAAGATGACACAAACAAACTTCTGACAATGTTAGTTTCCTAGTGACAGAGATTCATTTAAGTATTCTTTTCTATTTATGTGTTATGAAATATGCGCTACAAATTATAGAATAGCTTGAAAGACACATATTTACATATTATAGAGACCAAACAAAGTTCATTGGTATTTACTTGTTCCAAACCTAAAGTAACTG
Source organism: Erpetoichthys calabaricus (assembly GCF_900747795.2). Classification (NCBI taxonomy): domain Eukaryota; kingdom Metazoa; phylum Chordata; class Cladistia; order Polypteriformes; family Polypteridae; genus Erpetoichthys; species Erpetoichthys calabaricus. Next base: position 140,306,018 of record NC_041396.2, read on the forward strand.
TATAATAAAGACATTTAATACAATAATATTCAAAATGACCTTTCTGGGTTATTTTATGTGGATAACTATTTTTATTATCTGCCAATACATTAAACCATTTTGCTTTATATTATACATAAAGTGCAGTGGAACTCATATAACTTACATCCTACAGGAAAAGATTTTCTTAACAATTAGCATATAGTCATTTCTTCCTTGTTTATTTGCAGTCTCCTGTATATCAAGAGCAAGGCTGACCACAATATATACACAATATTGCAGATTCTGAAATTTGTTTGCAAACAAGACGTCTTGCAATCCATATACCTACCTAGTAAAATGAGGTGAAAGTTTAGCTAAATGTTCGGGTCAAAACAGCATTGTTGGTAATCATTTCATAGGCTCCCTCTAAAAGGTGACAATACTTCTTTACTATCGACATGTTCACCAGACATCCTTTTTTCGCACTGGAATAGTCACACTCTTCCCAACATAATTAATTCAGCTCTGTTTTGCTGGGTGAAGAATGCTCCCCAATTTCATGTTGCTGGTTGGAACTTGAAAAATTAAAGTTAGGAACGGTTATGTAAGGGTAGATGCTGCCCTTATTTGGCCCTAAACATCTTGCCATGTGAAGCCCATTGACATGGAACAAATTTTATTGTTTAGTTTATTAAGAAGTGCAACCATAAAAAATAAAACAAGACACATATATTATACCACCATAGAAAGAAATCCCCTCGGATTAAAGATCAGAATATTTGATATTCCTTCATTCAAGAACAGGTTTACTTGGACACCCAAATTCTGAGATGAACTTTAATCAATCACTACTTCTCCAGAAGGTCAGGCTTGCTTAATCCAATTCAAGGTTGAATTGGCAACATCAGGCGCCAGACAAAAGCAAGCACTGAGCAGAAAATCATTCCAAAAAAGGGAACAATCATGTCACATAGCCAGTCTTACTATACATCAAGACAAAAATGAGACCTCAACTTTAACCCACCTTAGCTTTGCCCTTATGGTTTGTTATGCTTCTCATTGTATCACAGAAAGTGGAATTCAATGGAAGATCTTATCATATATTTACAGTATGTCACAAAACCTTAAACACCTGATCATAGGTGAGTATGGGAATGATCCTAGGACATTGCTTTAACTTTTTATGTTTGTGCTATGGCTGCCATCTAGCCAATCCTTCAGTTAGTCTCACAATCTCACTTACTCTTAACTCATGAAGACAGTTTCACAAACTGACAAGAAACGCCTGTTTTCCAGTAATCCTAAAGTTAGAACATGCTATTTTAATCTTGATTGCTTCATTTCAGCTAAGGGTCACTCCATTAGGCACACTAGAATTCAATGTTGGATCAAAACAAGAAGATAGAATCGTGAGATCCCTCAACTATGCTTTGACGTCCTGTTCACAGAAATAATCATGAACAATGATAAAAAATGAAGATTTTAAGAAGATTACACTTAACTCCCATATGAATCTTTTTTGCTTCACAAAAGTTGTGAAAGTACTATTCATGTGAAAAGCCTCACACCATATACCGATAACTATTCTATCATAAAACACTCCCTAATCTGTAAAGCAAAATACAGAAAAGATTAGCAAATTTCTAAAATCCCTGAAATATTTGTTCAAGTACAAAGTTGGCAAGAGTTTCCTTCTTGTGGTGAGGGAAAATATAATTTCTCTGAAGCCAAGCTTGATCTGTAGGACATTTTAATAGTTGACACATTTTAGCAAGCATTCTGTAACAGCTTGTTGAATAGAAGCAGGAAGATATCTTACCTTTAGTTCCTGCTTTGGTAGATCCTGTCCATGGTGTTGTTGATGATAAGAATAAGGAAGTTCCTCCAGAAAATATCCAAGGGTGTTTATGTTTTTAATTTTTTTAAGCCTAATAAAATGGGTCTTTTTTGGCACTATTCATTATAGCTGAAAATGAACTAATTATACTGAATCTTAGTTTCTGCATCATTTCTTCTTCAAAGGAAATTTGTTTTGCTTTTCATGATTAAACAATGAAGCAGATTTATGCCAGGCAGCAGCACAATTCTTTAAACTTTATTTACTTATTTTAAATGAAAATGTGTTATAACAAGAAAGAAGCTGTTTGTTAGGAAATTATTTATTTTTACATGTAGTCAAACTATTAATATCTCATGTTACGCTATCTGTGGGTTTTGTAACTACAAAAGTAGGCATAGTATAATATTAAAAAAATGCTTAGTAGTTGTTAATATATATGAGACCTTACAAAGTATTTTTGTTGAAGGGGATTAGTAAATTCTTTGATTTCAACCTTGAAATTAATAAACAAAGGCTTCATGTATAAAGTTCCTGGGACATGCCTTGTAAATGTACAATTGATAGTTATTTTTCACTGCATTAGTATCAGATTTTGACATAGAGTTGAACTACCAAATTTGTTAAATTGTGAGGAATTCAGTGAAAACTGTTGTTCAAAGTACAGCATACTAATAACAAATAAAGTAGGATTTCATTTTCATTGGTAAATAACGGATACAGTTATATTTTGTATTGATACCCTCCATGGTTCCATAACACTTGTATTCATTACCAAGGAATAGAGGTAGAAGTTAAGTAGTGTCCAACCTACATTCCCACAGTGTTGTAGATGTTGGTAGATTTTTTTGTATTCAAAATGAATAGGTTTACAATTGTGTCTAATTTTATAAAAGTTGTTAATATACAGGTATGCATATATTCCCTTGATATCTGTGGATTGAATTCCTGTGGATTTGCTTATTTACTATTATAAAAACATAACTCATTTAGTGACACCTGCAGTCACGCCTGTCCATGGATAAGATTCTTGATGCGGGCCACAGGATGGAATGGGGACAGACATTAGGGTGTCTGTGATGCCCTTAGATGTCCCGGGCTGTGTGCATGCTACACTGAATGGATCAATATGTGACTACCCGATACTGAGATGAGTGGCTAAGTTGTTTAACCCCATTTGTGATGGGAACTGAGGCTTGCAATTATTCACCGTAAACAGGGAACTCACAGTAAGTATAGTTAATAACCTTGCACCCTTTGTACACACAGCCTATCACAACTACCTATCGGAAGGTTTGGTGAAGTTCTTGGATCAGTCCTGCTGCGGTCACTCATAACTTCTGGTGGAGCACCTAGAAGACAGTCAAACTTGACTACAGAGAAAATAAAAGTTGCAACCGTGTTTTTGTAGGTTAACTTGTGGAAGGACCATTACTGAGCTTTGAGGCGCAAGAGTGTAGGGCGGGCAAACCTCCTCAGCCTCATTCCCCCCTTCCAGTCCTCCCCCTGAGCCAGTGTCCTGCAGAATCTAATCCCATTTTGCCCATAGGATCAATGCTTAAGTATTTACGGTTTCTATACCTGCAGGGTTTTTCAGGAATATAACCCCGTGGATAACTGGAATTGACTCAGCATATCTAATATATAATAAAACTCTAACATCTGTATATGTCCTGTTCCTTAACATAAAATATTCTGTTTTTTTTTTTGTTTTATAAACCCAAAAATGTTGTGGATCAGTAAACACCACACAATTAACTAAAGTTATGGAAAAAAATATAGTTTTAGGCTGTGGTTGACTGGTAACCAATCCATATATTCTTTCTACCCTGCTGCCATTTAGTGCAATTTCTGACATTTAAACCTGTATTTTCAGTAGTAGTATTCTACTACTCTGTAGAGTTATTTATTGTAAGTGGACAATTTACTTCTTGCTTTTGCAGTGGAGATAAATATGAGTGGAAGAGTGTGTGTGAAAAGTATGTGTCAGCTATATTCTAACTCAAATCTTTTCACTTTGTAATAAATTATTACAATAGCATATATTTTATCTCTGCAGGGGTACCAATTTTAACAACAGCTGCAATTGTATGGTGGATAGATCTCTCAACTTGGCCAGGGAACAGTTATTCAAGATTGCTGTCAACACTATTAAAAAAAAGTTTTCTTCTGTTATTAAATTTTAGAAAAAAAGGCTTTTTGTGCCCAGTTTTCTAATAATATCAAGGAAGAGCAGACACTTAATAGACGACTACACTGCAAATAAAACTTAACTAAGAAATAAGATATAAACACTGAATTTAAGAAGAAAATGACTTAATATTAGTGAAATTATCTGTCCATGCAGCAAGATAATTTTACTTGCCAAGACATCTTAAAACAAGTTAGTTCCAGTCTAAAAATAAGAAAGCTCTGATAGGCGTTCAAAGATTTGAAATAAGTAGAAAATGCTGTTTTTAGAACAAATTACCTGAGATTAGACTTTCTACAGTGGAAATACACTGAATATTAGAAATTATTTTTAATTCAGTTATTTTGCATTCTTAATTTTAGCACACTGAAAAATGAAGGCCAAGGAACAAGAGAATAAATCACTAATATAAGTGGAAAATTCTTCATACCAGTGGAGAATGAAAGTTTTGTTACTTGAAACAAGTTAGCTCATCTTGAAATAGGTAGTCCAATATTTAATCTCAGAGCATATATCTTAAAACAGGAAAGTTATTTTACAAAAATCACAGAATAAAAAAAAAAAGAAAATATGATTATTAAGAAATAAATGCTTGAAATAAGCAAAATTATTTGCCAATGGGGCAAGATATATTGACTTGGATTTTTCAAAAATCCTGAAATTAGTTCATTTCAACACATACTAAGTTATATTTGCATGATATATACAACAAATTTCAGTCCACCTACAAAAGAATAAGGTAAAAGTAGCACAGTGCTCTCATTTTAGGATGGTCTTCATTTCAAATTGAAACCAAATATTTTAGCAGAGGTTTGAATTAAGAATTCATTCCTACATTCAAGACACATAATTAAGATATAATTTCCTGATATATGTTGGCTTCTGGAATACATAATCATTGCCACTGCTCTTTATTTAAGTATTAAATCAGTATCCAACAGCACTGCTGCTGTGTTTACAATACAGAAACAGAGAAAAGCATAAACACGTGAAAATTAGTTGACACAGGAAGATTACCTTGTATATAACACAAAAGTCATATCCATATCATTATTGTATATTGTAGTTCAGGACTATCTCATCTTGTCACAACTCACAGTCAGAAATGAATAACATAAACTTGCAAAATTTTAACAGTGGTAACTTTACCAAAAAACAGGACAAAAAAAATACAACCTAACATGTTAAAATCCACAAAAAATACAATTATTTATAATTAATCTAATTGATTTTCAAATATTATGGTAATTATATACAGTACATCATAGACATGCATTTCCTGTTCTACATTTGGCTCACACAATTTTTCTTCTAGCATATTTGTATTTTCCCTTCAAATTATTTTGAATGTATAATTTATATTAATGGTTTCTATCACACTTTACCTAATTTACAGTTAAACTTAACCAATCATTTTGCTTCAAAATGTATCAAGTTAATTATGTTGGCCAGGCTTACAGTAAGTAGTGCTTCAGTGATTACTAACCAATAAACTGTTTCCATTCAGCTAAGGCTTTCCGGTATGATGCAGTTACATCCTTCTCATGAATTGTGTCCAGTAATATTTCAGTTTGAATTACAGAGAGGACAGTGGCAATGCTCCTCCGGGTGCTCCGGTTTCCTCCCACATTCCAAAGACATGCAGGTTAGGTGGATTGGCGATTCTAAATTGGCCTTAGTGTGTGCTTGGTGTGTGGGTGTGTTTGTGTGTGTCCTGCGGTGGGTTGGCACTCTGCCCAGGATTGTTTCCTGCCTTGTGCCCTGTGTTGGCTGGGATTGGCTCCAGCGGATCCCCGTGACCCTGTGTTCGGATTCAGCGGGTTGGAAAATGGATGGATGGACAGTGGCAATGCACTTAGGATATGTTAGATGTAGTGCATAACAGTATGCCATAAGGTACATGATACCTTCCTGCAACATTTCTTGAGCGAAAGTTGTCACAGGCTCACTTCTAATAGCCACCATGCAGTTATGTTGGTCCATAATAAGGACAGGGCTAGACAGTGGTCTTTACTGTAGAAAGGCATCAGGATTTTCAGAGGTCTTCAAGACAAACAAAAACCAACAAAGAAAACAGGCTGCATTTATTTTATCCTCTGTAGTCCTATACAGATTTATTATACATTTACCTGTATATAATACTGAATTAATGTGCTAATTTTAACAGAAGCAGTTATACACCGCTTGTAATTGAAATAGCAAAGAAATCACTAAAAATTGAAGATTGTTATATTCTGTTGAGCCCTTTTATTCAAACCATTTAATGTATAATGTCATTCCTGTAGCTAATATTAAAAACAACCCTGAAAACTGATGCCAGTCACAGATGGATAGAATTGCAGTAACTGTCTTTATTTTTCCTTTAAACAATGTAAAAATACAAAGTTTTACCTTAAGGACATGAACTAATGCCTCACTTTTGTTTCCCAACATTTTTGGGGGTAGAGAAAGTGAAGGAAACATGGATGGCAGAGCTCTAAATATGGCAATGGCATTTTTCACTTATGAAGAAAAAAGAACATACTTATTATTAAATATCTTTCGCATTATGTTCTAATATAACTCAAACATTCTCCTTTAAATGAAAACAACATACAGCAAACTTTAAATTAAGAATGATTTATATCAATAATTATATGATGTCTGATATTATTTTTACCTACTAATATGCTAGAACATGAATGAACAATTGAAATTAATTTAAAAAGGTAATATTTAAAGTTTTAAATATTCTTTAAAATATTCATTCATTATTTATACCTAATAAAAGATAGTGCAAGTTTAATATTCTGTTGTGTCTTAAAAAGATGCTAGACAAAACAATTTACAGTGCTAATTAATGGCTTTTTAAAAACATAATTAAAGGCAAAAAGTTATTTCAGATTAACACAGTACAACTTTCTAATACAATGAAGAAAAGGGAACCTGGAATTCACAAATCAATAGTTACTGGCAAAGAGAGCAGTAATAATATTTTGCATGAAAATTTCTCAGTTTGGCTTACTATAATATAGACTAGGTCTTTATGGAAAAAAATGGCATAAAAAGTGCAACCCTTTGAGCATCAATTTCAAAAGATAACTTTAAACAACTTCAATTTGACTTTCATTTAGGCCTATCATGCTGCAACACTGAGTAAAGTGCATAACTAACTATAAAATAAGTTTGAATAAAATATGCATGACAAATTTTACCCTCATCGTGCATATGTGGAGTCTTCAGGACCTTCTTCATTACACCATAAAACTGTGCTTTTCCATAAAAACTGGTCCATCTGCTCTTAACTTCTGTGATGTAGTTTAGATTATTCCAACTAAGAATACAATGCATTTCATCCATTACCTATCAATTAAGCACAGTCTTCAAAGTCAGCACATATTTTCTTTTAAGAAACCATTTTCAAAAACATTTCAGTCAAATGTCTGTGTTTTATGTACTTACATGATCCAGTTCTTTAAAGCAAGGGTAAGCCTCCCACAGAATGTATAAATGACTTCTGTGCATTAAATTCATGATCTAGGAGCTGGGTAACTGCAGATTTATTTGGCTTTGGCTTCTTGTAAAGGTCATGTAGTGTTTTGTAGTGCCTGGCCTGTATTTGGTGGCTGTCAACTATTGTGTCAACAGCTGCAAAAACATATAAATGAATAATCAAATCAGTTGTTTTCTAAACAGTCTGAACTAAGATGGGATATGACCATCTCTATTGTGCACTTACCAGATGGTTCACATTCTTTCTCTGCTGTAACTTCTTGGGTACGACTAGAAGATGACACATTAACAAGCGTCGCTGAAGCAATAGAATTCCCTGATGATACGGTGGAATTGGCCTCACCTGAATTCTCGACTTCAGCAACATCAAGCTTGTCAGTGGTGACGCCGAGACATCTCTTTATTTGTTTGAGGCATACAGCCCTGTTGCTTCTGAGGTGTGCGGATATTCTGTAGCCTTTTCAGGAGTTGTTTAAACACAGGTTCCTGTAATGAGATTACACTCTTTTAAAATGTGTGCAAGTGAATACAAGGTGTGACTGCTCAGTCTAAAACTCCTATAAAAACTAGTTACTTACACTCACCCATGAATTTTGATCTTCAGCTGCACGTAGCATTGAATAATACTTGACTATACATTTTGCCATTGAAGAAACCTCATGTTTGGAGGTATATCTGTCTTCCCTTGTTGTTGTCCTTAGTATGGGCACCATGTTGGTCACTGTATTTCTAATTAATCTACAGCAGAGATCCTTTGAAAGAATACGATGCTCCTCTTTCCCCATATGCTGCAGTTCAAAGTAATGTTTACTGACCTACTCCAACTCACTGTCACTATGAAGTATGTATTCAGAGCTTGGTAGTTAATGATTTTAGAGGGGCTGGCTTCTCTTAAATGTTTTCTGGAACATCATTGCTCACTGGATTGAAGGGTAGGTGAAAGACTGGCATTTTTTAGAGTATTGCATTCAGAAGAGGAGGGAGATGTACAGCTGTCTTGTAAGTTATCTTGCTGCACAGAAAACTGCAGCTCCTTTTAAAAAAAATACAGGAAAAGGACAAATAGTCACCAGTTATCAATAAACTGGTTATGAATTATGAACTTTGATGAAGCTTGACATAAATGGAAATATTTACTTTTATTAAACATTAATGAAATTAGTAATCGAAGACAGCATTGCTCAAATATCTGACCGCTTATATTTTCATTGTTAAATTTTTAGGTAACTAAAAACAAGATAGTAGTCATCTTCTTTACGTCCTGATAAAACATAGAAACAATATGTGCTCAGTTATCTATTGATATGGAGTATTTTCACACTATGTTGTATTGAACTTAATAAGTGCTACGTGAGTACTGTGAAATTCTTATTTGTGTGTGCTAATTAACATGTAACACACTATCACTCTCTGGTGCCATGACAAAGAAGTTTATCAAAATATTTGTAAATTAATATAGACTTTGTATAAATTACAAACATACATAAATACGTGTTTGCACAAAGATTCATACGGTGAGGTGAATATGTTGGGGCAACAGCCTTGATGGATGCATGAGCTGTCCTGTGCTCAGGTGTGACATTTCAAACTGCTTTTATTGAATTATGGGAAATTTTAATTGAGAAGGACCAAGCACAAGTTTCTACTCTTCAAATTTCCACATCTATAAATATATATTTATGTTGTCATCATTTTCATATCAGAAACAACCTCTTTTTCCCTGTTATCATTTATATTTCTTCCCTGCTTGATCTCAAATATCATCAGGACATGGACACTTCTGACATAAAAGTTGCTACAGAAGCCTTTAATCTCAACAAAAAGAACATAGCAAAAGTTATAATAAATACATTGTTTTGCTCAACAATATTTCTTAAAAAAAAATTAAACAATGCTGACCTCTTGATGTACTGCTGGCCATGAGGTTTTTCTTCGAGGGAAATGTTCAGATCTTCACGTGAAAGAGTCCCTTGAAGATCTCATGTAACATTTGCAACTTGAAAGCAATGGAGAAGACCAGTAATTCATTCATATTTGGACGTCATCTGCACAATTACCGGCAGTCATTTCCAACTCAGGTTTTATGCTTTAAGTGCTAAATTTAAGAGTTTCTTGAAAGATGGTACAAGTGCAAATCATGATACCTTTTTAAAAATGTTTTATATTTTGTTTCGTTTCTGAACAAGTATATCATACTGAGGTTTTAGGCAAGTAGAGCTATACTACAGAGGTGTATTTACTGTGTTGCCTGATCAAGGACACAATACATACGACTTACTAACTTAAATTTGTGAGTGTATAAAATTAGCAGGGTGTAAACATTTCACTCAGACTGGAACCTTCATCTATGCCATTAAAGTAATAAAGAGCACTGCCTCACTCAGGGCTGGCTCTAGAATATAGGCGAAGCTGTACCAGTACAAGTCGCGCCCAAACCTTCGATTTTTTTATAGAAAATTTAAGCGTGAGTGGGGAATTTTTAAGCAGAAGTCTCTATCAGAACGTCTTTAACAACTTTTTTCATAAATCACTGTAACAAATAAATAAATCAGCAACATTTAACAAACATTTATTTCATAATAACTTTCTGTATATATGAAATCTAACAATGATGGTGGTCAATAAAAAGAGCACGTTGTTGCTGTGCAGCCTCAAACCACTCATTAATGCCTAAAATGGCAAGAGAAGCGCTAAATGTACCAATATGTTTGAATGCAAGAACTGCGTGCAGTGGAAGTTATAATTCAGACCAGTGTTTGCTGGATAAATTGCAAATGTGAAAAACGGAAATGAAAAAATAAATATTTATACCATAAACACCTGCATTTATCTTTAAAATTTTATGTAATGGTTACACGAAACTAGCTTGCTCCACTACTTCTGTTTTGTGTCGTAATGATTATAGGTATCGACCTGGACAGGTGAATTCTTGTGGATTCATAAAAACAGAATGCACTGCAGCAACAGTAAATGTCAATTAGAATCTTACCTTTTAATATTTCCAGTGTGACTTCATCAAGTGAATCCATTGATTTATATGCAGACATATGTTACTTATCAGCTGCGAAGAGCAAACCAGTATTTTAGCTATGCAAAGATTGTACAGTTGTTGTTAACCTTACGGTGAGAACATTTCGAAATGTAACGTCTGATGCGTGGGAAAGCTAAGGACGCTTTGTAGAGAACAACTTTTAGCATGCTCAAAGAAAGGTATATTCCATTACATCCAAAGAAGGGGTCAAAAACAGCGCTGGATATTATCTATTATCCAACCCGCTGAATCCGAACACAGGGTCACGGGGGTCTGCTGGAGCCAATCCGAGCCAACACAGGGCACAAGGCAGGAACCAATCCCGGGCAGGGTGCCAACCCACTGCAGGACACACACAAACACACCCACACACCAAGCACACACTAGGGCCAATTTAGAATTGCCAATCCACCTAACCTGCATGTCTTTGGACTGTGGGAGGAAACCGGAGAGCTCGGAGGAAACCCACGCAGACACGGGGAGAACATGCAAACTCCATGCAGGGAGGACCCAGGAAGTGAACCCAGGTCCCCCAACTGCGAGGCAGCAGCGCTACCCACTGCGCCACCGTGCCGCCCGCTGGATATTATATTGGAAAAAAAATAGCCGTACTTGAAAAAGAAATAAAAACACACAATTGGACACTGCAAAGAAACTGTAATTATACTGTTAGCTTTTCAAATACTCAACAATATCACTGAAGTAAATAAATTGTTTTGCTAAAATAATGGAACGATCCTGTATATTACACCACTAACGGCTACTGTCGCTCAGCACTCGTGCTTTTGCTGTTTAAACACCAAAGATGATTTGACATTGTTTTATTTGCTGCTCGTTTGTGGCTTTGAGCCATATCAACACTACACATTATATTGTTTGGAGTTTCAAGTTCATGATGCTGTGTTCTTTGATAGAGATGTTTTGTCATTTGAAATTAAAATCCCTAACCTGGATAAGTCCACCCATGTTGTTGATGCTATGAAGCTGGTTGATTTTAATTCCTGTGAGACTATATGACTGAAAAACAAAATATATATTCTTGTGAAGTACTATCATGGGGATATCATTGAACTATATAAAACTTTTAAAGATTCCTAAATTCTTGAACTTTTCTTTTTATGTTAATAAATTCCAGCAACACTATTTGAGATTAAACTGTTTATTTGATACAGTGACAAAACTCTTGCATCAACCCACCAGCCACATTTTTTATACAAGGGTCATTTATTTTAAAATGTGGAAACCATTTTGATTTGAAAAAAATGTTACCATTTGAATATAATAAAGTACTACCCTTTGCAGGGAATCCAGCTGTTAAATCATACTAGTTACAGAGAAAGGCCACTGAATTAGGCAAGTGTTAATCTGAAATGTCATAGTTGTTAAGAAAATAAAGATTGTGTTCTAAAACCTTTCTGGAATAAAAAGAGTTTAATTTAAGTCTTGGGGTTGTGTCTTACTCATTTCTTAAAACAAGATAAACCTAGAAAGTTTTGGTTCTTGAAATAAAAATATATGTCCTGTTATGCTCATCACTGTAGTTGATAACAGGCTTTTCTCTCACACAAAGTCGAAATTTTCTTGAAATTACACTTTATATCTAAGTCAGATAGCTTAAGACCAGTTATCTTGAATTGATCAACATAATCTAGCAAGTACATTGCAACATGAGATATTTAATCTCTTGAGGCAAAATATTAGATATATTACCTTAAAATAAGAAATGTTTACTTGTTAAGAAAAAATGTTTTGCAGTGAACTTATCATTTTTAAATTTACAGGAAATGAAAAACATTGGAAAGGGGCCACAATATTTTTCTGCATTTTCAGAGATCTTCTATTACATCCAGGCCATCTAGCATGTTTAAAAAAATAAAAAAATTATGAATTGGTCTCTTCCAGATATCAGGAAAGGCCACTTGACACCATCTGTCCCACAATAGCATCTTTTCTTTTGCAAATGTATTGATCAGTACAAGTCTGCTATCCCATCAAATCAGAGAGGGAGACAATAAACCTTAATAACAATAAAAATGCGTTAACTTTTACAAGTAGGCAAAATATACAGGTGTTACAGACTCAGATCAAATGTATATTTTTATCATATTATAGTAATAATAAAAGCTTTACTACTCAAAACGCAGAGCGTCCAGACTCAAACCGAAACCTTTCGATTATAAGGCAGCAGTTCTTACCTCTGCATCATCCAAGTATGCATATCAACTGTCTGTTGATTGACATTTCAACTTGGGTTTTTAACTAATTGACAGCAACATGTAAATTGAATGACTTTATTTCTTTGGTAATATTCTTGAATAAAAGTGCACGTTTATTTGATATTTGGACTACATTATACATTTCACGTCATTATTATTATAACATGGAAAAACTTTCTGTTTTAGGTATGTGTTCAGCATTTCTTGCCTCACATTTCGTGTCATCCTACACTTATATAGACATGGAACACATATGAAATGTATGTATTCCAAATAACAATATATTATTTATCCTATACAACTCCAGGCACCTCACACCACAATAAAGAGACTTGAGCTGGGAGAAATTTGCCAGTGACTTCAGCTCTGTTTTTTATGGGATAGCAGGCTGTTTGCTGCTTGTGCTAATTGATAGATTTTCAAAACAAAAGATGCTGTTGAGGAGAGGTGTGAAGGAATTCAAGGTGGCACAGGTATAATTAGTGTAAAGGACAACTGGCAGCTCAATCCGGCCGGAACACCCCGAGAATGGAAGGATGGGGAAAGGCAGTTACGTTTGGACACTGCTTCCCCCAAAACACTAGATGGCAGCTTCCCTGTAGCATAACAGTGCCCCGGATTCCTGCAAGGCATCATGGAATTTGGAGTTTGGCATCTCAGTCCTGCTGGGGACGACGGGAACTGAGCTTGGAAGCTCAACCCTATAGGGGCCCGTGGTCACCGCCAGGGGGGGCCCCAATGCCTGGAGAGCCCAGGTCCTCAGCACTTCCGCCACACCCGGAAGTGCTGGGGGGAAGACAACCAGGGACACCCGGAGTGCTTCCGGGTGCGCAGCCGGTACTTCCGCCACACTGAGGAGTGCTGGTGGAAGATTATCAGGAGGCACCTGGAGCACTTCCGGGTGATTATAAAAGGGGCCGCCTCCCTCCATTCAATGGCTGGAGTCGGGAGGATGAGAGACAAAGTCTTGGAGGAGAGGAGTGGAAGCAGACCTGAAGAAGGCATTGAGAAGGCCTGGACTTTGGGGGAGTTTGGGGGTTGTGTGTGGCACTTTATTTGTAAATATTACTTATAATAAACATGTGGTGGTGCTTATTACGATGTCTGCCAGTCTGTGTCCAGACCGCATTCCACAAAGTGGAATATTTGTACTGTTATATCTGTTATATTTGTACCTTTTGTGAAAGTATTTACTTGATATTTGGACTTCTGGCTTCACAAATTATACACTTAATGTCTACATTTTGTCAATCATTACTAAAACATGAAAAACGTTTCTGTTTTAATGATGTGTTTACATAGATTTTTGTAGACACGGAACACACATGAAATGCATGTGTTTCAAATAACGATATAGTATTTATAAAAGGTGTCATTTTGCTTGACTTCTCACTCTATACAACTCTAAGCAACTGACACACAGGTAAACAGACTTGAGCTGAGAAAACTGTGCGGCAGTGAGGGGGGATGTGATAGCAGGCTGCTTGCTGTTTATCGACACATTTACAAGACAAAAGACATGAAGGGATATAAGGTGGGACGGATTTACGAGTTTTTTCGTAGGCTTTGGTAATTCTAGTGATAATTAATATAAGAATGTGTAGAGGGAGATGTTATTTGTGAAGAAACATTCTGAATAGATCATATAGCCTAAGTTATTACAGAAAATAAAAAACAAATAATGCCAAGCCTATATGTTACAGTTAAGTACACGGTAAAATTCTAACTTTTTTTTATCCTGTGTCAAATTTTTTACGTCAATCACAGGATTTCAAATTGACTGTGTATTGGCATTTAATTGTAAATTGATAATGAAATAATATTTGTTGATAAATTTTCATTTCCTGCTATGACGTGAAATAAATTTAATATGACACTTTTAGTCCTCTTTAACCTAGCTACAAATGTGTCCTCTTCATCTGAGGTGGAACACTCTTGATCTGAGGAAGGAATGTCAATAGGTAGAAAAAGAAGTATTATGAATGGGGACTGAACTGTGAAGTATCTCAGTCTGAGTCTCATTGTTCACAAAAAATAGACAATTTCATATTTTGATTTTCTATCATATAACTCAAATACAATGAAAAATGAACATTACTTATTTTATTATTATCTAGGAAGGAAACAAACGCTGTGCACAAAATTTGTCTTTTTTAAAGCGCCATTGTATGGTGAAAATGGTTGTCTAAGGGGAACTGACCTGTCATTCTGAGTGTTTAATTAACAGCATTCTGGATTAAGAGACAGCTTTTTATATACTCATGGACAACATTCAAATCTTCAAGTCACAGACAAGTACTAGTGCTTTACTTTATGAAATAAAAATAACAAAGAGAAAATTGAAGATACAAGGTTGTTGTTTGGAACCTAACCCAAACACCTTTATTATGTAGAAAATACTTACAATACTATATTTGTTATCATCATATTCTGATAAAGAGCTCTAAAAAAACAAAAACAGTTTAACGTCTTGTTGAAGCGCTAATCTGTAGTACAAAAACAAATGATCCATACAAAAGGAAATAAAAACATTAAAATGATTAAAAACTGCCAGAAAATTTTCTGAGATAATTGAGCAGCAAGAACATTTTTACATATAATCTGACAAACAATGAGCTTGATATGGAATCAAAGCTTACATTTTGAAACAAGTGACAACATCCTATCTAGGTATACAAAAATGAAGGTTATAGTATGAGTAATAGAATGCTTAGATTGTGCATTTCCATGTAATACCACAAGTTCATGCATTCAGTAAATAAAATAAAATAAATAAATTATATTACTAGTTACTATGTAGTCATTTAGCTGATGCTTTTATCCAACACGACTTACATTTATTACTAACTACAAGGACAATCCCCCTTGAACAACTTAGGGTTAAGTGCCTTGCTCAGGGACACAGATGTAGTGGCAGCAAATAGATTTATAGCCATGACCTTGTGATTCTTATCCCAGTGCCTTAACCATTTGGATACTACCACATTAATATGTCAAACTACAAAAGCCTAAAGATGCATTTGGTCACACATTTCTTTTTTATATTCCCTTTGTGAAGACTTCATTTTATGAACTAATTATAAACATATTAAAGATCCTAATGATTCACAAAAATGTGATAATCAGACATAAACCTGTTCATTAGCTGAAGAACATTCAGCACTCTAGTATCCTGAAGAAGGGAAAATCTGTTATGAGTGTCAGTAGCCACTTTGTCCTTGACCAGACCTGGGCATTTTACGGCCTGCGGGCCACATCCGGCCCGCTGACTACCTTTGACCGGCCCACGTGAGTTCGTAGTAGAAGTGTAGCGACATCTATTACTTTGTGATAGGTGCACGAAATACAATTACACGGCTTTTATTTTGAAGGCCACTATTGTTTTTCTTAATTATCAGTGTGCTTATGCACGGCAGCGAATGTGTTGAACAGCTTCCAAGAAATTAGCTCTTAGCCCTTAAATATGTCAGCTAACGTTAAAAAAAGAAAAACTGACGCAGAATGTAGAGTTTTTAACAAGGCGTGGACTTCTAAATATTTATTTGATGAAATCAAAGGTAAAGCTGTGTGTTTAGTGTGTGGAGAACAAATAGCGGTGTTTAAGGAATACAATTTGAATCGCCATTTACGAGAGTAAACACTGAGAAAAATACAAGAATTTCAGTGATACAGAGCAGGCACGAGCATCGGAAGATTTGCTAGCTAAACTGCAAAAGCAACAAGGATTTTTTACAAAGCTCCACTCATCCAGGGATGCAGCAGTCATGACCAGCTTTGTAATATCCCACAAAATTGCAAGATACAGTAAGCCAATCTCTGATGGGGAGTTCACCAAAGATTGTTTGGTGGAGTCTTCAGCGCTAATATACCCTGATAAAAAAGTCGCATTTGTAAATGTGTCTCTCTCGAGGCGCACTGTAATGAGGTGGGTCAAGAACATCGCGGGGAATTTGGAGCTTCAACTGCAAAAGAAAACAGACAATTTTGTTTTGTTTTCCTTGGCTCTGGACGAGAGCTGTGACGTCCGTGATACAGCCCAGTTACTTATCTTTTTATGTGGATTAACGAAAGACTTTGAGATGACGGAGGAGCTGGCAGCTATGCGGCCAATGAAAGGGACTACAACGGGGAGTGATTTGTTCACAGAGGTAAATACATCCATGGACACGCTGGGACTAAAATGGGACGAACTGGTAGGTGTTACAACCGATGGCTGTCCAAATCTGACGGGGAAAAATGTTGGACTTTTGAGGCGGATGCAAGATAAAGTGACTGAAATTAACCCAGAACAGAAATTGATATTTTTGCATTGTATCATTCATCAGGAGATGTTGTGCAAGTCAGTGCTAAAATTTAGCCATGTTGTTGACGTTGAAACTAAAATAGTTAATTTCATCAGGGCAAGAGCACTGAATCACAGACAGTTTGTTTCACTGTTAGAGGAGCATGAAAGTGAACATAGTGACATAGGCTACCAGACAGCTGTGAGATGGCTCAGCCTTTGGCAAGGTGCTTAAAAGAGTATGGGACCTGAGAGCAGAGATCAAGGAGTTTTGTGAAAAGAAAGACAAGGACATTTCAGAGCTCTCAGATACACACTGGATTGCAGATCTGGCCTTTGCTGTTGATGTGACTGCACTAATGAATGAACTAAACACCAAGCTGCAAGGCAAGGGCATCTTTGCACACGAAATGCAGAGCTTGGTGACAGCTTTCATGAGAAAGTTGAAGTTTCTTTCAAGTCAATTAGACGGCAGCATTCTCACTCACATGCCAACACTGGAAGAAGTGACACTATCAGCTGATCACCTCCACAAGTATTCATCCATGTTAGGGGCACTGCATGGTGAGTTTTCAAGAAGATTTGAAGACTTCAAAACCGTTGAGAGTGAAATGCACATGATTTCTTTCCCCTTTACTTATAGTGTGGATAATGCACCCAGTGATGTCCAGCTTAAACTCATTGATCTGCAGTCTGATAATCTACTGGCCGAGCATTTTAAATCAGTATCACTGGTAGAGTTTTATTCCTCTCTCAAAGAGGAAATCTTCCCACACTTGAGGAGGCATGCTCAGAGGATGTGGGTTCTCTTTGGATCTACCTACATCTGTGAACAAACATTCTCAGTGATGAAGTTTAACAAATCCAGATACAGATCATCTCTCAGTGATGATCACTTGTGTGCTGTCCTTCGCATATCCACCTCAGATATTCAACCTGACTTCAGTGCACTTGTTCAAGCCCAAAACAGGCTAGATTTCTCTCACTGAACACCAAAAGAACTGAGGTAAATTAATGTGATGTTGGTCGTTGAAAACTAGTTAATAAAGTTATGATGCTATTTTTTAAATGCTGCAAAAAATGCACATTTTCTAAATTGTTTTTATAAATGTTCCTTAAATAGTGCAATAATTCTGTGCTCCACACTTGTTCATTAAATAGAATTTTATATCTTCTACATTTTCTCATTATAATATTATATTTACTGTTTCTTATAGTGGGATATCATATATATTGGAAATTAATTAAGAATATTATAGGTATTAAGTATATATTAGGCATATTATATATATTCCGGCCCTCTAAAACCATTCCAATTTCTCATGTGGCCCCTTTGGAAAAATAATTGCCCACCCCTGTCCTTGACTGTATTCTACTGTGTGTAGAATTGAAATTCATAATAAAACCAAAGTAAACACCAATGCACAATATAATAAATGAAATCAATCAAATATTTCAAAATGTAAACTCTTTAACACATATGTTGGTCATGACACACTTTAAGGGGAACCTTAACACAGGTCTTGTTTGTCTTCCTTGTGGGGATATTTCTAGATGAAAACGTCCCTTTGCCAGTTCCTTGGTTCACACACAAAATGTTGACTCAAAGTGCTTTGTGAGGGATTCAAGGCCAAATGAATTAACTGACAAAATAATCACATTTTTTAACCTGAAACTTCATCAAGATATGCTTTCCAACTTCACCTATCTCAAGACATTTGTTTTCAGGCATTTAACAAATGTTATACTCTGAGGATTGTTGGTTGTTACTAGTCAAAGTATATTGTTACTCTAAGATTAGAATAAGTTTAGTTTGTCTGTGATGATAGTTGGTTGTTACTTGCCTAACAATATTAACATTCTATGATTAGAATAAGATTAATTTTGACTGTGATGATTGTTGGTTGTATTAGTCTAACAATATGGTTGTGCCACAATTACCCCTTTGTTTCATACATTGACAGGTCCCGTTTTCTTCAATAGCTTTTCTCTGTGCTATTCTTACATTTAATTACTTTTGACAATACATGAATAAGTTCCTCCTTACAAAATCTCTTAATAATCATCTGATGTTGAGATTTACTCTAGTTTTAGTTAGAAGACAGAGAAAGCCATAGCAAATCACTGTTCCAAAAGTATGCTTTGGATCATTATAATTGTAGACTACTGTAAACTTTGTTACTACTTAAAATGTATGAACATCAGGACTCCATGTCTCCTAAAAGATTTCCCATGGTGATGGGCACAAAAACATGTGGACAGCATTAATGTTTCACTACCTTCCTTCAAGGTGTAGTATTTTTTTACATAATTTTCAGCTTCATCAAACCCACTCCTGGTATTTGCTGCTAAAAGCTAAAAAACTTTCATTCAAAATTGTTGTTTTATGATAGTAATTTTTTCAGGCAATGCTGATAAACTATTTGTGGCTATGTAGATGTTGTTTGATAAAGGTTTTGGAAATTTTCTGACAGAAAAACTCCAAACCATTGTCTGGAATTCTTCATCTGTGTCATTTAGAAATTTGGGACCACTCAAACCATCTTCTTCACTGTATGTGGAGTGAATATGCACAAACATAATTTTCATAATTGTAAGAGTACTGAATATTTATGTGTTTTGTTTATAAATTGGTGATTCGTTGTTTTTTGTTTGCATCACATCACTTGATGTGGGGAGTGGCTGAGAATACACAATGTATGCCTCTGTTTATATGCAGGATGGAGGGATGGGAGGGGGCTGCACCTCGGATTTACCAAGTGTTGTTGGTTTTTGTCTTTTGGAGTAGAGGAACTTTGATCATTATAATAGATCTCCCATGTAATAAACCTTAAAGTTGTTTTACTATTAATTAGGTCTTTACACGTCAAACAGTGACTTACTCCCTGACTTAGCTTATCTTAGTTTCTGGTTTTTACTTTAGTAGTCGGCATACTCATCATCATCGTCATCATCCAAAATTTGTTGTAGAATATTTTGTTTGTCATCCACCACTAGTAATATTTAAAAAAAAAGCAAAGAATGTTTTGCAAACCCAATATGCAATCACATTTCTGCTTTTCTTTACTTAATGATGTATGTAATTTAGAAACCCACAGTTTATAAAACTTTAAAAAACAATTTTAGTGAAATTAATTAAAGCCAGTATAGCAATTTTCTTTCTTGTCAACTGATAAACTTACATACCTTATTTTACCAAGTCCAGTCTTTTCCTTCATAGTCATATGTGATTTCATTTCCTTCTGTTATGTCTTTTATAGAAAGCAAGCAGAGATAAGGCTGCAATTTGGATGCTTGTGCTCATCATTAACCAACCTTCCCAGCAATTTATCTTCTCTTGCTGCATCAATTAAATTAAGAAGACACAAGAAGATATCAATGATAATTAACCTATAACAAGAAATCAAGTCCATAATACTGCAAAGATCTGTACTGTTACAAATTATAATAGAAAAAAAATATATCACTTTCAAAATATGTAACCATAACTGATATGCAACCACACATAAACAAGTTTGGCATTGCAAAAAAATATGTGATGTCAGAATATCTTGTGTTTCCCTGACTATTTATGTCTGTGTTTTCTCCACTTGACTGATGATGACAGAAATTTCTGAAATTCAAATCAAGTTCTGATCTCTCTCAATATACGGACAAGTGGAATTAAAATAAAATCCAGCATCTTACTACCATGTTTTTCCTTTCCAGTAGAAGTCAAACATGAACACAGTACAGGCATTGTGGTAAATCTTTCTCCTTCTCTCACTCTCTGCAAAATCAATCATCTCTCCCCTATACTCGACCACAAAGTCACCTTTAGAAAAACCAGCAGAGAGAAGACACTACGATCTATTAAAAAGAATCTCACAAATGACCTGGCAAATACTGATTCATCCCGATATTGCAGAGATAGTATGTTGACTTAATAATAATAATAATAATAATACATTTTATTTATATAGCGCCTTTCCCATGCTCAAGGCACTTACAGAATAAATAAAGAACGGCAGAATGTACAACCGACTTACTGATTTATCACATAAACATCTGCTCAACTAATAATAATTCATTACATTTATATAGCGCTTTTCTCAGTACTCAAAGCAGTATCCACACAGAGAGGAACCAGGAAGCGAACCCACAATCTTCCACAGTCTCCTTCCTGCAAAGCAGCAGCACTACCACTGCGCCTCCTGTGAGGATAAAGACTTCCCACTGGGAAATTCGGAACTATTCACAGAACCATCATTGTTCTGACCACTCCAGTTTGAAGCCACATATAGTTTACATTTCCCATGATTTAATTGTTATTTATGAAGTGATCACTTGAAGGATCCAAGGTTGTATTCATTACTTCTCATGTTAATAATTCAAGCTTCCAAGGAGCACATGAAGGCAGCATTGTAACTGACATGTAACCTGTCAGGTCATACAGTAGGTCTGTGCATTTTTTTAGTTTATGTGAAATAAAACAAGTAACTATGTTTAGCATCACTGAAGTAATACCGAGTGCTAAATGAGTATTCTAAAATGTGCCAAATGCCTAATACACAATTAATCATGCTCCTAAAATCGAGACAGAAAGCACATTCAAAACTGATACCTTTCCAAGTTGTATAGAATACATGAAAAGCTACAATCTCACTTACCTTTTTGTAGAATTAATGTAATTTACGTCCTGCTTTGATTTCTTGTCATTCTTTGCCAATACATGATGTATGGCATCTTGGAGTGGGCTGATCCTACGTTGCATTTTGTATCCATGAATAAATTTACAGCACTGGATTATTACAAATTTAAAATGTTTTCTTGCCCTATACAATGAAACACTCTTTCAGAAATTGTTACATGGACTTGCAAATCCTTACAGTACCCCTACAAATAAAAGCTAAACAATTAAAATGTTTTTTTTTGTTTTTTTTTACCCCCATAGGTGTTCTACTAAAATTAGTTAAACATATTAGTGAGTGTAAATTCACATATATATGACAGCAGAACAACTTTTCTGCTTCCAGAATTTAAAAGTTAATTTTACACAACAGATATTGAAAATCATCACAAGCCATAAAAATAATCAAAACAAGGTGTTGCTGGTTTATTTGAATCAGGGTCGACAGAAGCCCAAACGCGAGTGTCACTTTTGGATACGTCAGAATCACTTTCGGTTTCACTATTCATTTCAAGTTCACTGCCTGAAGACAGGTTCCCTTTGTCATCAATGATGATAAGAAGCTTCTCAGAATCACTGCATTTATCACTATCAAGATCATGCATCTCCTGGGCTGCTGAAAAATGTTTCTTATCAGACGACCTTATGCTGTTATGGAGACATACCAGCACTGTTGCCAAGGTAACACTCAAGCCTGACACGCTGATGCAGCTGCCTGAGTGACCCTCAGCACTAATGCTGTTAATGCTTTTACAGCACGAGTGTTATTTGGCTCTAACACTTGCATGAAATACATCTATACCTTCACCTAAGTGAGACTCAGGACTAACGGTTTTAGCACTATTTTTGTGGCCCAAGTAACACTCAGTTCTAACACTAAGGAGGTTAAAACAATACAGATAGACTTTGAAACTTTAAAAATTCAGACTACTGTTCTATGTGGCCAAACATCCATATATTCTGAAAAAACAATTTAAATACTGTGGTGGATTGCCGGCTTCTTACTCCGGCCCTCACCCCCAGGCCGCCAGGAGGAGCTCTCCGGACAGCATAAACGTGCCCCGAGTTCCAGCAGGGCCTCATGGACTTTGTAGTTTCTACACACAGCCCTGCTGGATACCTTGGGGGCCACCAGGCGTCGCTGTAGGAGGGCTCGTGGGCTCTTATGTGCCCTATAACCTGGGAGTACGTCATGGTCACGTGACAGGAAGAAACAACGTGCTCCCGGGTTGAAGAAAAGGACTGTTTACCCTGACCCGGAAGGAATAAGGAACTGTGGACTGTTGGACAGGAACACCTCCGGGTCACAGTGTATAAAAGGACTCTGGGAAGCCCAGTACATTGAGCTGAGCTGGGAGGTAGGAGGGCAAAGTGTCTGGGCGAGGAGGAAAGAGTGTATTGTATTATTGAGTAGTTTATTTATGAATAGTGTGGAGTGGAGGGTGCTTTGTGCACGTGAGTACAAAATAAAGAAGTATTGTACTTTTACATCGTGTTTGGAGTGGTACCTGAGGGTCCGAGAGGTGGATCAAGGGCATATCTGCTACAATACACATTATTACTTATTTCTGAAACAGATACTTGATGACCTCAGCTGGTCTAGCATAACCAGCATCAATAATCGATGACTAAAACCATAAACATAAAACCCAAAATTTTTAACAAGAAATAATATTCTTACCTTAGCTTTGTTTGCAATAATCTGATAGTAATGAGGTGAAAATCGATTTCAGTCCGTCAGCTTGAGTAGGGATTTGTAGTTTATTCTTGCTTCCTATTAAGTGTTTTCAGACCATAAGACTCTACTAAAAGAACAACATCTACCATTTTATAATGGCAATGCTTTAGTCACTGCATATAAGTCTTAAATACAATCACTTAAATAACTTCTCAATTTTTACAGGAAAAAATTAATAGTTTTTAAACGTAGATGACTCTCAAAATTTTATCACAAATATTTTGAGATACAGTCATTGTTACCTGCATTAAATACTAAGATTTAGCTGAGTTTGTTTGGTTCAAGTCATATTTAAAACATTTTTCTCTGTGTTATTACTAACATGTTTTTAATCATATAAAATTATATATATATGAGAATATTATGCTAAATATAAATCATAATAACATTTTATGTTTTGCTGGAATTGTTTCACTACCTTTTATGCCATACCCATTGCTGTTACCACATTCAGTCTAAATCACACTATGGCGCAGACATACATCTGGCATCACCTAAATTTGCATGCCTTAGAATTGCATAGTATGTGAATAATTAATGAGGCACTGCTTTTCCTGCAATACTGGTTCCAGACTACAGGATTGCTGTAGAGCAAATTTTCACATACACTTTCCAGTTCAGATTGTAACTTGGGGGCCTCATTTAAAAGGTGCTTGGGACATCTAAAGAAGGTGTCCTCTACATGTTCCAATGCATTACCCTTATGGGGTCATACATTTTTGTCCCCATCAGGTTCAAAGTTCCCATGATGTTGGTGTGTAAACAGATTTTTGTCTCTATGAAGTGATAAAAACAAGTCAACACACACATAAAGTAGCCATAGTTGTTGCAATAGAATAATTTAAAATTATTTGCTATATCATGCCCTATGTGTACCTTCGGTACCTTTCCTCTGTATTTAAGTGTATTTGAACCTCTGTTAACTGACAATCCCTCTCTTGAGTGTGTTCCCATAATGCCTGCTAATCAGTGTCATTATTTTCCTGGAACCTTCCTTGCCTGATGTCCACTTTCATTCTTCTTGTCTTTGAAGGCAACACTCCTAATATGTCTCCAATGCTGTTTCTCCTCCTTTTGTGTCTGACCTTTGCACTTCCTGACTAGTCTGACCAGTCATATTACTTTAAAGTACTTAACAGATGTTGGCCTTATCTTGCTTAATATTTACTATTTACCTCTACTAGATCACTTTTTCAAATGAAAGTGCTATTCGATTGTTCTGATAAAGCGTGTTTTTTTTTGCAGAAATAATTAATAATCAAGACATAGGTGGTATATATCTTAATAATCTTAAACAAATATAAACAAGATAAGACATTACAGTGTTTCCTTTTGTTGGCACTGGCAGCAATCTACAATGATAAAAATCCTGGTTAGTTCTAAAGCTCAACTAACACACCTCTTATACTCCTGTATATTTATAGAGCTGCTCCTCTAACTGATTTAAATGAAGTCCCGAAAGAACCACTGCATTATCTGGTCCGATGATTATAAATGGTCCTTCTCTGATTTGAAGACCACTTTGTCGTCATATCCTGTTTTAAGGAATCCCAATTTTTCTAAGGAATTCATTCTGCAGATGGATGCTAATGCATTTGGTTTGAGGGCTGTTCTGTCTCAGGTTTTCGATGGTGAGGAACATCCAATCATGTATTTAAGTAGGAAACTGCTTACCATCATCCCAGGTAGGAGACGGAAGTGGCGAAGGAACAGGAGGGAGAAGCAGGGCTGCAGGGATAGCAAGCTGGTGAGGCTACGGAGGCAGCCACACAAGCCTCTTCTTCCTAGCATTTTTCTCACCAACACAAGATCCCTCACAAATAAGATGGATGAGTTGAAACTACAGGTTGCAGCAAATACGATTGTTAAGGACAGGTGCATTCTGCTAATTACATAGACCTGGCTTCATTCACTCATTTCGGATACAGCTATTGAGTTAGCAGGCCAAACAGTACACCAGCAGGATAGGACTGGAAACTCCAGTAAGAGAAAGGCGTGCGATTATGTCTGTATGTTAACAGCTGGCATACTAACACTAAGACTGTATACAACAGATGATGTTTATACTTGCTGTGTAAACTCTGTCTGTTGCTGCATTTTTTTCATTGCGCACGCAGTTCAAACATAGAAGCATTGTTCAAACACCAAATCATATTTCTCTCGAATTTAGTGTTCGAACTCTGGAGTATTCGAAGCTAGAATCATTCAAAGTATAAAGCACCACTGCATGTATATGTATATATATATATATATATATAGTATGCAGGACATTTCTTTACTTGCATAAAGATATGCACAGATGTCTTAGTGTGGGAGAATAATTTTAGGGTAACAGCATTCATGTTAAAGAAATAGCATAAAGGGTTAATAAATGTTAGAAGCATTTTCAGGCTTATCAGGGAACCAGAAAAAGGTCAAGTGAACAATAAAATGTACTGAAAGATGACTAAGAAGTTAGCAGATGTCCTGTAAACAACCAGAATGGACAGTTGTTACATGGACAGAAATTTCAAGGGTGGTGGCTCAACTCAAAGGTATAAGAAGAACCAGAATATAATATAATAGACTTTTATTTTATATAAGTCATTTGGGTGTACACTAACAAACCAACCAGAGTAAAATGTAGGCATTGATTGACACTGTATGTAAATTCAATAGTTTATAAAATTAACCTCTATTCTTTGTTTCTCTGATCATTCTGACCATGCTGCAATAGACTGTTCCCTCTAAGGCATTTTGCCAAGGAGCAATTAAAAGATGCAATGAACTGCTTTTCTCCTGCTTGATTACTGATTTAGATAGATAGATAGATAGATAGATAGATAGATAGATAGATAGATAGATAGATAGATAGATAGATAGATAGATAGATAGATAGATAGATAGATAGATAGATAGATAGATACCTTATTAATCCCAAGGGGAAATTCACATACTCCAGCAGCAGCATACTGATTCAAAAAACCATATTAAATTAAGGAGTAATAAAAATGCAGGTAAAAACAGACAATAACTTTGAATAATGTTAATGTTTACCCCCAGTGACAGCAGTCTGTCACTGCAGTCTGTCACTGAAGCTGCTCCTCTGTCTGGAAATTACACTGTTTAGTGGATGCAGTGGATTCTCCATAATTGATAGGAGCCTGCTGAGCACCTGTCGCTCTGCCACAGCTCTGCCACAGATGTCAAGCTGTCCAGCTCCATGCCAACAATAGAGCCTGCCTTCCTCACCAGTTTGTCCAGGCGTGAGGCTTCCTTCTTCTTGATGCTGCCTCCCCAGCACACCACCGCGTAGAAAAGGGCGCTAACCAAAACCGTCTGATAGAACATCTGCAGCATCTTATTGCACATGTTGAAGGACGCCAGCCTTCTAAGGAAGTATAACCGGCTCTGTCCTTTCTTACACAGAGCATCAGTATTGGCAGTCCAGTCTAATTTATCATCCAGCTGCACTCCCAGGTATTTATAGGTCTGCACCCTCTGTACATAGTCACCTCTGAGGGGTCTGGGCCTCCTAAAATCCACCACCAGCTCCTTGGTTTTTCTGGTGTTCAGGTGTAGGTGGTTTGAGTCGCACCATTTAACAAAGTCCTTGATTAGGCCCCTATACTCCTTCTCCTGCCCACTCCTGATGCAGCCCACGATAGCAGTGTCGTCAGCAAACTTTTGCACGTGGCAGGACTCCAAGTTGTATTGGAAGTCTGATGTATATAGGCTGAACAGGACCGGAGAAAGTTCAGTTCCCTGTGGCGCTCCTGTGTTGCTGACCACAATGTCAGACATGCAGTTCCCGAGACGCACATACTGAGGTCTGTCTTTAAGATAGTCCACGATCCATGCCACCAGGTATGACTTGTATGATTATATTGTATGATTATATTATATTGTCTATTATTGTCTATAATATTATATTCTGGTTCTGTATGGCTTGTATCACTCGGGCGCCGCCGAGAGTGGCAGCCTTTTCAGCAGCTCCGTGTACGACTTTATTTTTCTACTTTTATTTTTCTACTTTTATTTTTCTCTTTTATTGATCACTCCTATCACTTTATTTTATGTGGATTCGTTCCCTGGAAACACTTACATTTACAGCGTGGGCATGGATTTTACACGCCGAGACTCGTCTATTCAAGTACTCAACTTCGAGCGCTGAGAACAAATGCCAGTTCTGGTGTGGTTCCCTATTTACCTGACGAGGTAAGAAGGCGGTATCGTGGCAGCAGAGCCGGCACTAAGCTAAAAATGAAGCGGCTTGCGAGAAAGTGGGGTTCTAAGCCTTCAGTGCCTTCTGTGATCATGGGAAATGTGAACTCAATATCAAATAAGATCGATGAACTGGCTGCGCTGGTGAAAAATGTCAGAATCTACAGAGAATGCAGTTTGTTGTGCTTTTGCGAAACGTTGCTAACTACCACCATCCCAGATGCTAACGTGGAGCTACACGGGTTTAGCACAGTTAGAGCGGACAGAGATGCAAGTACATGCGGGAAGCACAAAGGTGGAGGTCTAGCTCTCTATGTCAATACACGGTGGTGTAACTCTGGACATGTTAACGTCAAAGTCTCCACTTGCTGCAGGGACATTGAACTGTTGGTTGTAAGTTTGCGTCCCTATTACTTGCCCAGAGAGTTTGGACATGTCATTGTTGTTATTGTTTACAACCCTCCTCGGGCAGATGTGGAGACAGCGAGTGACATCATCCATTCTGCTGTTGCTAAGTTACAAACACAGCTCCCTGAGGCACTTGTGCTCATCGCTGGAGATTTTAACCATGTGACACTGGACAAAACATTACCTGCCTTCTCCCAGTATGTGGACTGTAACACCCGGGGATATAAGACTATTGACTTACTGTATGCATATTAATTACTGTATAATTAAGATGTTAACTTTCTACAATATTAGTCCATGGGGATAGCAGTCAATTAAACAATTTATCATCTTTTTATACTTTTATATTACCATTACCTTATCTAATCCATCATGTCATCTGACATCTTAATTTGCAGAACTTTATCACCTTATCGAATAAACTGAAGCCACAAGTAATTTCAGACTCATGTTGACTCTCCCATATTCTGAATGCTGCTTCCTTAGGAGGGGTGTTTGTGGATGGTTCTATCGATCTTGTCACCGCTTCATAGCAGTGGTGTTTAGGCTTTCCCATTAGTTTATCCTTGCTTTCTACAGGGGTTTTTGTTACTCATTTACCTCATTCTAAAATTGGAAAATGCCAATGGTGGGTTCTCTAAGATGAGGCACAGACCTCACATCCTTAAGCTTTAAGATACATTTAGTAACCCTTCAGTTATATTCCCCTCCTTTAACCGTCACCTTATCGTGGTGGAGGGGTTTGCGTGTCCCAATGATCCTAGGAGCTCTGTTGTCCGGTGCTTTATGCCCCTGGTAGGGCCACCCAAGGCAAACTGGTCCTAGGTGAGGGATGAGACAAAGAGCGGTTTAAACAAACCTCCTATGAAGAAAAACCATTTTGGACGGCGTTTTCCCTTGCCCGGACGCAGGTCACCGGGGCCCCACTCTGGAGCCAGGCCTGGAGGTGGGGCTCGATGGCGAGCGCCTGGTGGCCGGGCCTGCACCCATGGGGCTCGGCCGGGCGAAGCCCGAAGAGGCAACGTGGGTCCCCCTTCCCATGGGCTCACCACCTATGGGAGGGGCCAAGGAGGTCGGGTGCAGTGTGAGTTGGGTGGTGGCCGAAGGCGGGGACCTTGGCGGTCCGATCCTCGGCTACAGAAACTGACTCCTGGGACGTGGAATGTCACCTCTCTGAAGGGGAAGGAGCCTGAGCTAGTGCGCGAAGTTGAGAGGTTCCGGCTAGATATAGTCGGGCTCACCTCGACGCACAGCTTGGACTCTGGAACCAATCTCCTTGAGAGGGGCTGGACTCTCTACCACTCTGGAGTTGCCCCCGGTGAGAGGCGCCGAGCAGGTGTGGGTATACTTATTGCCCCCCAACTTGGAGCCTGTACATTGGGGTTTACTCCGGTGGACGAGAGGGTAGCCTCCCTTCGCCTTCGGGTGGGGGGACGGGTCCTAACTGTTGTTTGTGCGTATGCACCGAACAGCAGTTCGGAGTACCCACCCTTTTTGGAGTCCCTGGAGGGGGTGCTAGAGGGCATACCTTCTGGGGACTCCCTCGTTCTGCTGGGAGACTTCAATGCTCACGTGGGCAATGACAGTGAGACCTGGAAGGGCGTGATTGGGAGGAATGGCCCCCCTGATCTGAACCCGAGCAGTGTTTTGTTATTGGACTTCTGTGCTCGTCACGGATTGTCCATAACGAACACCATGTTCAAGCATAGGGGTGTTCATATGTGCACTTGGCACCAGGACACCCTAGGCCTCAGTTCGATGATCGACTTTGTGGTCGTGTCGTCGGACTTGCGGCCACATGTCTTGGACACTCGGGTGAAGAGAGGGGCGGAGCTGTCAACTGATCACCACCTGGTGGTGAGTTGGCTTCGATGGTGGGGGAGGATGCCGGTCAGGCGTGGTAGGCCCAAACGTGTTGTGAGGGTCTGCTGGGAACGTCTGGCAGAGCCCCCTGTCAGAAGTAGCTTCAACTCCCACCTCCGGCAGAACTTCGACCACATCCCGAGGGAGGTGGGGGGACATTGAGTCCGAATGGGCCATGTTCCGTGCCTCTATTGTTGAGGCAGCTAACCGGAGCTGTGGCCGTAAGGTGGTCGGTGCCTGTCGTGGCGGCAATCCCCGAACCCGCTGGTGGACACCGGCGGTGAAGGATGCCGTCAAGCTGAAGAAGGAGTCCTACAGGACCCATTTGTCCTGTGGGACCCCGGAGGCAGCTGATAGGTACCGGCAGGCCAAGCGGAATGCGGCTTTGGTGGTTGCTGAGGCAAAAACTCGGGCGTGGGAGGAGTTTGGGGAGGCCATGGAGAATGACTTTCGGACGGCTTCGAGGAGATTCTGGTCCACCATCCGGCGTCTCAGGAAGGGGAAGCAGTGCAGTGTCAACACTGTATATGGTGGGGATGGTGCGCTGCTGACCTCGACTCGGGACGTTGTGGGTCGGTGGGGGGAATACTTCGAAGACCTCCTCAATCCCATTAACATGCCTTCCAATGAGGAAGCAGAGCCTGGGGACTCAGAGGTGGGCTCCCCTATCTCTGGGACTGAGGTCACCGAGGTGGTCAAAAAACTCCTTGGTGGCAGGGCCCCGGGGGTGGATGAGATACGCCCGGAGTTCCTCAAGGCTCTGGATGTTGTAGGACTGTCTTGGCTGACACGCCTCTGCAACATCGCATGGACATCAGGGACAGTGCCTCTGGATTGGCAGACCGGGGTGGTGGTCCCCCTCTTTAAGAAGGGGGATCGGAGGGTGTGTTCCAACTACAGAAGGATCACACTCCTCAGCCTCCCTGGAAAAGTCTATTCAGGGGTCCTGGAGAGGAGGGTCCGTCGGATAGTCGAGCCTCGGATTCAGGAGGAACAGTGTGGTTTTCGTCCTGGTCGCGGAACAGTGGACCAGCTCTATACCCTTAGCAGGGTCCTGGAGGGTGCATGGGAGTTTGCCCAACCAGTCTACATGTGTTTTGTGGACTTAGAAAAGGCATTCGACCGTGTCCCTCGGGGAAATCCTGTGGGGGGTACTCCGAGAGTATGGGGGTACCGGCCCCCCTGATAAGGGCTGTTCAGTCCCTGTACGATCAGTGCCAGAGCTTGGTCCGCATTGCCGGCAGTAAGTCGAACCCGTTTCAGTGAGAGTTGGACTCCGCCAGGGCTGCCCCTTTGTCACCGATTCTGTTCATAACTTTTATGGACAGAATTTCTATGCGCAGCCAGGGTGTTGAGGGGGGGTCCGGTTTGGTGGGCTCAGGATTGGGTCACTGCTTTTTGCAGATGATGTTGTCCTGTTTGCTTCATCAGGCCGTGATCTTCAGCTCTCTCTGGATCGGTTCGCAGCGGAGTGTGAAGCGGCTGGGATGAGAATCAGCACCTCCAAATCCGAGACCATGGTCCTCAACCGGAAAAGGGTGGAGTGCCCTCTCAGGGTTGGTATCGAGATCCTACCCCAAGTGGAGGAGTTCAAGTATCTCGGGGTCTTGTTCACATGTGAGGGAAGAATGGAGCGTGAGATCGACAGGCGGATCGGTGCGGCATCCGCAGTAATGCGGGTGTTGCATCGGTCTGTCGTGGTGAAAAAGGAGCTGAGCCGCAAGGCGAAGCTCCAATTTACCAGTCGATCTATGTTCCTACCCTCACCTATGGTCATGAGCTATTGGGTAGTGACCGAAAGAACGAGATCGCGAATACAAGCGGGCTGAAATGAGTTTCCTCCGCAGGGGTGTCTGGGCTTTCCCTTAAAGATAGGGTGAGAAGCTCAGTCATCCGGGAGGGGCTCAGAGTAGAGCCGCTGCTCCTCCGCATCGAGAGGAGTCAGATGAGGTGGCTCGGGCATCTGATCAGGATGCCTCCTGGACGCCTCCCTGGTGAGGTGTTCCAGGCACGTCCAACCGGGAGGAGGGCCCCGGGGAAGACCCAGGACACGCTGGAGGGACTATGTCTCTCGACTGGCCTGGGAAACGCCTTGGGATTCTCCCGGAAGAGCTAGAAGAAGTGGCCGGGGAAAGGGAAGTCTGGGCATCTCTGCTCAAGCTGCTGCCCCCGCGACCCGACCTCGGATAAGCGGGAGACAATGGATGGATGGATATATTCAATCTTTTTCCTTATGTTTAATAATTGATTCAGTTATAGCTTCATTTATGTATATACTTGTATTGTATTGTACTAGATGGTCTTCAAAGATTATTATATACAGTAATCCCTCCTCCATCGCGGGGGTTACGTTCCAGAGCAACCCGCGAAGTGAGAAAATCCGCGAAGTAGAAACCATATGTTTATATGGTTATTTTTATATATTTTAAGTCCTTATAAACTCTCCCACATGGTTTATAAATATTCCCCGTACAGTTATACAGCATAAACCCTTTATATTCTCTTAGTTATTAGGTAAGATTCGTTGAAATTATGTATGTAAACACAGTTTATATACTACAGTACTCACAAACATACGTATCGTATATCATTGAGGAGTTTTATTTAATACGTAACAGTTTTAAACATATTGTAATTGAGTAGGTGATATAAAAATACGTGAAAAATCTAACATGTAAATGCTGTACATAAAACCAAAATGCTATTTTAAAGAAACCGTAGAGCCTCTCCGATATCACATTTGTTGCAGCCAGGCCACCGGCAATAAATACCTACAATGCAAAAAAAAAAAAATGCAATGCAAAAAATTGTATAAAATGTGTGCACAGTTACAATAAACGTACATACATGTACTGTACTAAGTACGTAGAAAAATAGTTTTAGGTACTCACCAACTGGACTGTCACAGCTGTTGTAAAGGAGCCTCTTCACGCGACTGTGTAGCAGCGCTGTCGTCTTCTTCCACTGAAGGCGTACTAGGCAGTGTTTTACGTGTAAGGAACATCGTGATGGGCAGTTGCTGGCGCTGCCTTTTCATTTGTGTAAAGAGGTTCCTATACACTTCTGTGGCGCCGTCAAGAGCATTTTTAAATTGCAGAGAACGAATCATTTGCGGGTCCCATTCTTCAACGGATGTCTGCAGATCTTTTGCCATTCGTAGAATGGTCGCGAGACGCTCGAGAGTTAGGCCTGCGTCTTCCTCTGCCGGGTCGTCTTGATCTTCCTCCTCGCTCGCTGACTTGGTCATCTCGGCCAAATCTTCATCGCTGAGCAGCTCGGAGTGGGCATCGAGCAGCTCATTGATGTCATCACTGGTCATGTCGTTGAATCCCTCTCCTCCTAGCAGTTTTGCCAGCGTGACTGCCTTGTCAACCGCTGAGTCATGAATTTCTTCTGCAGAAAAGCCCTTCTTTTCGCACACAATCTCTGGCCACAATTTCTTCCAGCAGGCATTAACCGTGTCTTTCTTCATATCATTAAGGGCCTTCTGCACGTTCACCATACACGATGTGATCATGTACTTACGCCAGTACTCCTTCAGGGAAAAGTCATCGTCCGTGTCCATTGCCTCGACCATGTGTTGCAGGCTGTTCCTTGTGTACAATGCCTTAAAAGCCCGGAAACCTCCTTGATCCATTGGCTGAATCAGTGATGTTGTATTTGGTGGCAAGAACTCAATTTTTACACCTCGGTAGGATAGATCCAAGGGATGACCTCCAGCATTGTCCAGAAGTAAAAGGACTTTGAAATCCAGCCCTTTATCTGCCAGATAGATCTTTACTTCTGGGATGAAACATTGGTGAAACCAATCCGACGTTAGGCGTTTCGTAATCCACGCCTTCGGGTTGTGCATCCAGTACACAGGCAGCAGGTTTTTATTCTTATTTTTCAGGGCTCGGGGGTTTTTGGACTTATAAATGAGCCCAGGCTTTATCATAAAGCCCGCAGCATTGGCGCACATGACCAGCGTGATGCGATCTTTGTGCGCCTTAAACCCCGGGGCTTTTGCCTCTTCCTTCGTGATAAAAGTACGAGACGGCATCCGCTTCCAAAATAGGGCCGTCTCATCCATATTAAACACGGTTTCAGGCTGATATCCGCCTTCCTCAATAATCGTCTTGAACGTGTCGGCGACAAATTTCTCGGCTGCGGCTTTGTCTGCAGAGGCAGCCTCTCCTTGCAGGTTAACACTGGCCAAGTTGAACCTTTTCTTAAATTTTTCAAACCAGCCCTTGCTGGCAGTAAATTCACGGCTCTCGCTGGGGGATTCAGCAGAAGTTCCAGGTCGAGGGTCGTCATCGTCATCGTCTGGAGCATCTCCAGCATCCGCAAACCTATCATAAAGTTGCTTGGCCTTTTGTCGGATGATATTGGTGTCCACGGGGATGTTTTTTTTCCGGCAGTCTTCGATCCAAATCCCTAACGCAGATTCCATCCGGATTACTGCCTTACTACGTCCACTTACCCTTCGTTTCGCCTCCTGGTTAAATGACACTGCAGCAGTAGATCGTATGTTCTTTTCCTCCTTCTTAATATAACGAACCGTGGACTCGTTGATACCGTAGTGGCGTCCTACAGCGGCGTAGCTTTTCCCTTCCTTCAACATGTCTAACAAGTTCACCTTTTCAGCAATTGTTAGCATCTTCCGTTGGCGCTTCGGCACGGCCCCAGTAGCAGGAGAAGATCGCTTTGTAGACATAACGAAGAGCTTGACTACAGTACGCACAAAGCAAAACGATGATGCTGAATGAATGAGATGAGATGAGATGCCGGCTTTAAGTGAAATCGAATTCTGCGCTCCCTGTCGCGGAGCCAGTCAGCACCCAGGAGCTTAACCGCGTCCTCTGATTGGGTAGCTTCTTAGCCATCCGCCAATAGCGTCCCTTGTTTGAAGTCAAATGCGTCCCTTGTTTGAATTCAAATGGGCAAATCATGAGGAAGCGCACTTACTGTAGACCGCAGACATCCGCGAAGCAGTGAAAAATCCGCGATATACATTCACATATGCTTACATTTAAAATCCGCGATGGAGTGAAGCCGCGAAGGAGGAAGCGCGATATAGCGAGGGATCACTGTATTCACTAAAATTCTATAACAGCGGTGATTCTAAGATGAAGAAAGAGAAAATAAAACTAAAGAAAGAATGAACTTAGCTTCTTTTAATATCAGCTGGACACTCACAATAATATAATTTTCTGAGGAGAGCTCCTAGGGAAAGTGTGATGCAGTTGGCTCTGGCCTGCTTTGAGAGAGAGAGTGCAGTAGGCATATTTCCTAGATAAGGACAGGAATGATGTCTTCCATCCATCCATAGGTGATCTTTAATGTTTAGTGCGGTTGCCCAAGCATTATAATTTTTCAGGTTCCAAAATAAGAACATTCATTTGCCAAACATTGGGATTAGTTTACAGGGATACTGTAAATATCAGACAACCCCTTGGGATGTGTTTTATACTCTGGAAATGAGGTCTTACCGATTCTTTGCCCAGCTCTTAAAGAAAGAGTCCTCTCCTCTACAGCTTTTCTGTGTTCCAATTTGGATTCAGTTCTATACAGATGACAAATGTTTTGTAAGTGGAGAAGTCCAATACACTGAAATATATTAAATCTAGTCAGAGAAGATTCTTGTTTTGCAGCTGTAGCCCCTCATAAATTTATCCAAGTTATCAACTCCTCCTTTGTACCATTGTAATCCATAATGATTTCTGGTTTATGATGCTGCTGCCCACCACAGATTCTCTGGTCCCTTTGCAATGTGCTCATGAGTACCACATTCCTTTTTTTAGGATGTAAGAAATCAAGAATGTGTTGGCCATGAATAGAAACTTCTTTGAATTGACAGGCACTCTGGCTTGTTTTTTCCTTATTCCTTCCATTGTCAGCTTTCTCTTTAGGAGTTCCTGTCTCAAACTGTGCAAAGTACAAAATTGTCACCTGTGATGTTGTGACCACAGAGTCCCTATGTTATGCCCAGTACAACAGACATCCTTTGTTTTTTTCAAGAGCACCTCCATCAGGCTTCCCAGTGTATACCTTCATTTTCATTGCATATTATGAAGCACCATTATAGGCAGCTTAGATCTTGATTCCTTATTTTACAGGTTTAGACCTTCTCCCCGTATGTGGATTGTAACACCTGGGGAAATAGGACTATTGACCTACTGTATGCAAACATTAAAGACGCATACAGCACCACCCCGCTACCTGCGCTTGGGAAAGCAGATCATAACCTGGTTCTGCTTCAGCCTCACTACAAACCAAGAGTGAGGGAGCTACTTACAACCACATGCTCATTCAGGAAGTGGTCCTCTGAGGCAGAGCAGGCTCTGAGAGACTGCTTTGGAACTACGGACTGGCATATCCTGCAAGGATCATATAGTGAGAACATTGAGGAGGTTGTTGACTGCACTACTGACTACATCAACTTCTGTATGGACATTGTAGTTCCAGTAAGAACAGTATGCTGCTATGCTAACAACAAGCCATGGATTACAAGTGACATCAAGAGCCTTTTGAACCAGAAGAAAAGGGCTTTTAAAGGCGGTGATCAGCATGAGCTCAAGCACATGCAGAAGGAACTCCGAGTCCAGCTCAGGGCCAAGAGAAAGCTAGAGCAGAAGTTGCATAATAACAGCAAGAAGGAAGTGTGGGATGGGATGAAGATCATCGCTGGCTGCAGTTCGAATCGGGGTGCCATCATCTAGAGAGACATAGAGAGAGCAAGCCAGATGAACAACTTCTTTAAAAGGTTTGACCACCCTAACTTACTCTCACCTCGGATTACTGCACCCTCCACCCATCCTTCTGCTGATACCAGCATAGGAGAGAGTTTCCCCCCACACACAATTACAGAAGCCCAGGTAAGCAGAGAGCTGAGGAGACTTCATGCCAGCAAAGCAGTGGGTCCAGATGGAGTGCGTTGGAGCTGGGGGGTCCTATACAGCACATCTTCAACCTGAGCCTGGAACAGGGGAGAGTCCAGAGACTTTGGAAACCATCATGCATCACCCCAGTCCCAAAGGTATCACGTCCTAGTGAGCTGAATGACTTTCCGGCGTGTCGCTGTGACGTCACATGTAATGAAGACCATGGAGTGGCTGCTGCTTCAACACCTGAGGCCACAGGTTCGCCACGCCCTCAACCCTCTGCAGTTCGCATACCAGGAGAAGGTGGGAGCGGAGGATGCCATCATCTATATGCTACACCGATCCCTCTCCCACTTGGACAGAGGCAGTGGTGCTGTAAGAATTATGTTTCTGGACTTCTCTAGCGCCTTCAACACCATCCAATCTCTGCTCCTTAGGGACATGCTGACAGAGATGGGAGTGGATTCATACATGGTGGCATGGATCGTGGACTATCTTACAGACAGACCTCAGTATGTGCGTCTCGGAAACTGCAGGTCTGACATTGTGATCAGCAACACAGAAGTGCCTGTTCAGCCTATATACATCGGACTTCCAATACAACTCGGAGTCCTGCCACGTGCAAAAGTTCGCTGACAACACTGCTATCGTGGGCTGCATCAGGAGTGGGCAGGAGGAGGAGTATAGGAACCTAATCAAGGACTTTGTTAAATGGTGCGACTCAAACTACATACAACTGAACACCAGCAAAACCAAGGAGCTGGTGGGGAATTTTAGGAGGCCCAGGCCCCTCATGGACCCCGTGATCATCAGAGGTGACTGTGTGCAGAGGCTGCAGACTTATAAATACCTGGGAGTGCAGCTGGATGATAAATTGGACTGGACTGCCAATACTGATGCTCTGTGCAAGAGAGGACAGAGCTGACTATACTTCCTTAGAAGGCTGGCGTCTTTCAACATCTGCAATAAGATGCTGCAAATGTTCTATCAGACAGTTGTGGCGAGCGCCCTCTTCTACGCGGTGGTGTGCTGGGGAGGCAGCATAAAGAAGAGGGACGCCTCACGCCTGGACAAACTGGTGAGGAAGTCAGGCTCTATTGTATTTATTTATTGTATGTGAATTTCCCCTTGGGATTAATAAAGTATCTATCTATCTATCTATCTATCTATCTATCTATCTATCTATCTATCTATCTATCTATCTATCTATCTATCTATCTATCTATCTATCTATCTATCTATCTATCTATCTATCTATCTATCTATCTATCTATCTATCTATCTATCTATCTATCTATCTAGACAGCATGTTCTGCCTGAAGAGGCAAACTGCTCATAAACAGTAATTTTGCATTCAGGGTTGTAACACAGAGGTGTTCCACCCACTTATTCCACACTGACTTGATTGCAGCTAGTTTGACTCTGTCATCAAGCTGGTCTGGTGTCTCACTTATCAAAGTGGATAATCTGAGAAATACTGTTAAAATTATGCAGAGACATTGTTACACTGAAAAGTTCTCGGCCAGTTTCTACATTTCACAGGGATTCAGTGGATTTTCTGTTTGATCAGAAAACGCCAGCAATTATACGAAGCCCAGCGTTTGCATCAAAATTGGTTTGGTCACTTTCCTTCCACCTTTCTCCAAAAACATACATTGCTTCCAAATTAGTGCAGTCCATAGTGGCTACTTCCTTAGAAAAGAATACCACTCAATTTCATTATTTTTTGCATCCATATTTCTCCTTCTGTCAATCCTATCCTCATCTGTAAACTCACTGCCATATTCCGAATTGACAGTCCTCGTTTTCTGAAAATTGTTCATCTTTCAAAGTAGGCACTCCTTCCATGTTGGCTTTTTCTCTTCTATAATGATTTCTAAGGCAATCTGAATAGAGATTTTCTTTGCCATACTAGTTAGTTTTTGGAAAGGAGCCACATAAACAGAGATATTTATTTGTTGTATCCTTTCCCATTTCCACTTTGAAAAGAAATTGCAATGCTTGGTCTGATGAGATTAGGTATTGTGTGTAAAAGAGAATGGTATCGTTGGTGGTTGGATGGGTATGGAGGAGTTGATGAAAGTGTTCATGTCTAATGTTGATGTGAATGATTGGTCTGATGGAATTATGTTTTGGGTGTTTGGAAACAATGCCTCTAAAGTTATGTTATTCTTGTCTTATAGACAGTTTCTATACCTGCATTCCTCCCAGGTTCAGCAGACCTGAACATCACCGATGTCATGTAAATGTGTTAAGAAGGTCACAGTATGTAATCAATGTTCTTCAAAGAAAATGAGCCATGGATATTGAATTTCAGGTTGAAAAAAGACCCAAACACTATACAAGAATTAAATTATCCTAACTATTTTCATAGCAACAAGAGCAGCACAGTAATGCAGTGAGAAAAATGGCTTCTTCACAGATCCAATGTCTTGATTTCAAGTTCCACACAAAGTTCTTGACTGTGTCGCACTTTCATATACTCTGCATGTCTGTGTGGATTTTTTTCTGGTTGCTTAAGTTTTCATCCTGCATCTCCAAGGACATGCAGGTCAGGGTTAACTGGCGATTCCAGATTGTTCCCTGAGTACAAGTTAAGTGTGGATGTGTCCATGAGTGTACCCCACAATGGACTGGTGCACTCTCTATAACTGTTTACGCCTGCCTTCTGCCCAGAGCTTTGAGGAGGGGCTGTAACCCACACAACCCTGAATTGAAGTAAGTTGATCTGAGAATTTTATTTTTTTATAGTTAGGTTAATATGAACTATTTCTGTTGTTCCTCATTTACTGTAATAATTTCATTTTATGTCATTTATGTTCTGTTTATGCAGTAATTTATAGTAGTTAATCTTTCCAAGAAAATCATTTCAGGTTCCGTTTTCTTTGGAATTTGTCTAAATTAGAAATATTTTTTAATATGAAATAATGTTTCAGATATAAGCTAATTACACTTTAATAAACTAAGGTTGTTAAATTTAGATCCTGATTTATTTGGAGGAGTTTATAATAAAGTACATTTTGTTATGCATTGGGTGGCCTCACAATTAACATTATACAGTATAATTCCCCAAAGAAAATAATAATAAAAATTAAATCCATTAGTTCAGAATGAGCTTTCAGAATTTACTTCAGAGTTCATTACAATTAATTACTGCAGGACAGGCATAGTAAAAAATTTTTTGGTAAATATCTTAAACATGTAAAGCATGGCTTATCGAATAGAAGCTACAGTATCAAACTAAAGAAAATAATCAGAAAGGAGCATAACATAAATACAAAAGGATGTCACCAGTATAAAGGGTGAGTCTGTTTTGTATTATTTAGCAAGAATCAGTAGCTGAGTTGTACAGATAGCTTCTGCCATGATATTCAGTAATAAATTAAAGAGTAGAGGGGAGAGAGGGGGTAACCTTGCCTGGATTCCTTCTTAATGAGAAAAAAGGTTGAGATATCTGAACTTGTGAGTATTCTGCACAGGGAGTGGACTGTAATGTTGTAATTATGATTACAAACTCCCATCATACCTCACAAAATCTGCAAATATAATGGCCAATTTAGCTTACTAAAGGTCTTTTCAGCATTCACTGAGAGAAATACTGCACGGTGTGAAATGGAGGCTGTGTAATTGATATGAAGGAGGCTATACAGATTACCTGAGGCTAAAAAGGAGCAAGTAAACCACCAACCCCTCCCTCTATCATTCTCCATGACTATCAAAGTGAATTCAAAAGGATCTGTGCATCTTTTGAAAAATAGCAGTAATTAAACAAGAGACCAATGGACAATTGACTTTGTTACTTTGCATCGTGAATGTAAATGTAAAAGCAGATGCTCAGACACTTTCCAGAGGAACCATGTTCCATACCTCTCTTTCTCTCTCTCTCTCTCTCTCTCTCTCTCTCTCTCTCTCTCTCTCTCTCTCTATATATATATATATATATATATATATATATTGAAAGATATATATTTTTTTAATATATTTTCTTTTTGAGAACACATATTCTGCAACTAAAGAAAATAAGCCATCTGAGAATGTTCATCAGTGTCTTGTAGATGCTGATGAAACTTAATGAAGATTTAACTCACCCATGTTGTCTGATTCTACGTATCACTTTATATTTGCTGGTATTGATTTTGATGCAAATAAAATAGTTTCAGTGTAAGCTGCAGTTCTTTAAGAGCTCAAAGGGATGCCTTTAAGAGTCTCTTTTGGTGGTATGTGAGCTGAAGTAAAGGTTTG
Source organism: Erpetoichthys calabaricus (assembly GCF_900747795.2). Classification (NCBI taxonomy): domain Eukaryota; kingdom Metazoa; phylum Chordata; class Cladistia; order Polypteriformes; family Polypteridae; genus Erpetoichthys; species Erpetoichthys calabaricus. The sequence goes on from NC_041396.2 coordinate 140,347,017, forward strand.
AAAGTAAAGACAGCCCCAGTCAGCAGGCAGCCTGTCATAGTGGTCCCTAAGGGGAAATACAGAGTAAAATCCAGACAGTGAGACAGGTAATAGATGACAGCTAACAGTTGTATAGCTGGATTTGAAGTGGATGCTTTTAATTGATATAAATCTAGCATCATGGGCAAATAAAAATGGTCTCTGTAGATGAATAAAACATCCTGGACAGAAGAATTTCAGCACTCAAATAAATGGAAAATGACACTGTAATGTTAAATGCCTCTACTACCTTAAGAGCATCTGCTGGATGTAACAGTTCAGGGAAGCCAGGGAAACAAAGAATTATCACAGTCTAATTTATTTTGCCCTCTTGAAAGCTTTATTTGTAGCCTCCCTTCCTATGATTCACTAAGCTGGAGTCGGTGAAAATGTAACACAGACTACCTTGTTGGGGAAATTTAGAACTACCTTAGCCTTTCACTAGATTGAAAAGTAACTATCATCCTTCTCTGAGCTTTCAGGAAGACCCACACTTTTTTTTTTGGCACCTTGTGTTCTCTTGGTCTTTCAGCTCAAATTTAACTGCTATAACTTCATTATTGAAGGTTCCAGTTTCATCAACGTGTCAGGAAAAATTGGAGTACAGAATATACCTCTTTTTTAATGCAGGATTGCTCCAACTTGATACTGCCAAATTCTGCTTTCAAATCAAGTAGAGTGAGTTTGCATGTTGGCATTCAGGGAATGTGCTCTGTAAGGAGATTCTCAAAATTCTCCTAATAGAAAGTCTCAAAGGCTTCTTTGGGCTGAAGGTGACGTCCTGCACTGCAGCTGGATAAATGGAGGCTGTGAACATTCATATAGGATAGTTAACAGTATTGGGTATAAATATGGATAAGTCTAAAAGTGTGAGGCACTCTGAGCTCAAGCATTAAACTGCTGTCAACGAAAAACTATCACACAAAACTCATCTTCAGTATATTCTGTTTTTTATTTGACAAAGTTGCAGTATATTTTTCTAGTGAATGCATACATTTAAATGTATCTCCATCTGTTGATTTCCTGAACTTAATTTTTTCCATTACAAGATTGGGAAGTGCTTGCAAATACCAATTATAATAACAGATATGAGACAGGAACAAACCCACCAGAGTGCACACATGTTTAAATACATACTCACTAATACCATGATAATTTAGATATAATAATCTAAGTTTCATAAGTTAGAAAATTGAGGGAAACAGTTTCAAATATGCATTTAAGTTTTATTCATTTTGTAGCTCTTTAAATCCAAGGAATATAAGAGTTGCAAGTTCATGAAAATGAATTTGAGTAGAATCATGCAATTATAAATCTTACATATAAAACATAAATTACTCATTAAAACCTTCCATCTATTTTCTAATTTTCTAGTCCAATTGTATGTCACCAATTGTACAAGAGTATTTTGAAGTAGCAAATTAAGCTACCATATGCACCTTTAGGATCTAGGAGGATGAGTACCCAGAAAAGAATTTATGATGTAGGATGAATGTGCAGACTCCGCTTAGAAGATACCTGGGCCTGGAACTGAAACTGTGAAGCAGCAGTGCTGATCACTGAACCACCCTATCATGACCACATTATTTTATTTAGCGTCTTTGTATAATTAATACCACAATAAGTTGCTTTATACTGTAAGAACAGGGATATAATACAGTAGTCTGCATATATAGCAGTATTATCCATTACTTGTTGAGCAAGTCGTTATACCAATAACCTTGTAACGGCCGTAGAATAATTGAGCGCCGTGCAAAGCCTGAGAGCCATAAGCAATAATTTGCTTCTTGTTGTTCTTGGATTGTGTCAGCATGGCGCCAAGCCCTACTTTGCTGGCGTCAGTTTGAACCTGAAAGGTGAGCTGTGGGTCTGGTTAAGCCAGGACAGGTGGCATCTGCAGTTGAGCATTCTGTAGTCCACTCCCATGGAGTATCTTTCTTTCTTGATTCAGTGTGGCTGCTATGTCAGCCATCCTAGAAATGAATTTATGATACCACCCCATTAGCCCAAGGAAGTTTTGCAATGACTTTAGATCCGTGGGTGTGGTGTAGTCCCTGATGGCCAAGGTCTTCTCAGGGTCCACAATGACCCCCTTTGATGATATAACATGCCAGAGGAAGCAGATTTAGGGTTGCAGGAAGGTACACTTCTTCATGTTCAGGGGAAGGTGGGCATGGTGTAGTTTCTGGAAGACTGTATCCAAGTTCTGGAGATATTGTTCGAGGGAAGGGGAGTAAATGATGACATCATCGATGTAAATGAAGCATATCTTGCCCATCCACCCCTTCAGGACTTGCTCCATGACCCACTGGAAGGTGGCCCCAACATTTTTAAGTCTGAATGGTATGACTTTAAATTGGAACAAGCCTTCTGGGGTGATGACTGCAATCTTTTTCTTACTCCCCTCATTCATCGGCAGCTGCCAGTAGCAGCTGAGGAGATCTAATGTATTGAAAATAGCAGCTCCATGCAGCGACTCCAAGATCTCATGAACCAGAGTCATGGGGTATGCGTCCAGGCTGATCTTCGAGTTCACTCCCCTGTAGTCCACACAGAAGTGGTAGCTGATTTCTTGACGAGGACTACAGGGGATGCCCAGAAGGAGGAAGATGGTTCGATGATCCACTCGGCGAGCATCTTGTCCAAGGGCTCCTTGATCGTCACCTTCCTCTGCAGAGAAACACGGTATGGCTGCTGCCATACGGGGACTTCATCAGAGGTGTGGATCTTGTGGGCGGCCCCACGAGCAACTACTAAATGTCCAGTCCACACCTCCAGCCATTTCTTCAGCACCAGCCTCACCTCTTCAGGTTGTTCCTCTCGGCCGTGTAAAACCCGGCATAAGTCCAGCCCCGGGGCCTCATGTACAAATGATGTGTATGCACAAAAATGTTTCCACGCTCACGTTGCAATGTATAAAAACTTAACTTGGCATGAAGCCACGTACATTTTCACACCAGCTCAATCCCTTTGCAAACTGGCAGCACTCAACGTCAAAGCAGTGCTACTGTTCTTGTGTGGTTTCCCTTTATTTTTTAGATTCACATCCCTAATGCATCTTTATCAAATACCCTGAAATTATCTGCATATCGTTTTTTAGTTCAAGGCATCTGATTGTAATCAACCTGTAACCATATAATGGTGCACCAAATGGCCAAACAATTCTAAATACCTTAGCCACTTTAGCATTGTTACTCTCAGTGTACCACTTTGAGTATTTTAACCCAGTGTATTTGAGTGTGGAATCACAGCTGAACAGAAGCTGATCAGAAAGCTCTACGGCAGATTGTGTCAAGAGTGGAGAGAAATATCAGGATACAGCTTTTAGCACACGCTGCCTCAGCCATGTGCACAGTCTATTTGAACTTCACCCATTCGGCATATGCTTCAGAGCCTTTCCTGTATGGACCTCGCAGTTCAGAAACAGTTTCTTCCCAAGATCTATAAACACACTCAATCAGTCCATCAAGTGCTCCCGGTAGAACTGTTTGTACTTATAAGTTCAACTGCCTCACTGTAAACGTGCATTACAAGTGTAATATTGCACAACCTGAACCACTTATGCTTTCATATTGTATATTTTTCACTGTTGTTATACTTTTATTATTATTGTTGTTGTTGTTATTTTACCATTTTATAGGAAAATAAGATTATGGAGGATTTGCATATTGAATCTCATTGTACCATATAATAATGATAAAGTGTGATGGATGGCCAGCTTCCTATTCTGGCCCTCACCCCCAGGCCGCCAGGAGGAGCTCTCCCGACAGCATGGACGAGCCCCGAATTCCAGCAGGGCCTCATGGACTATGTAGTTTTTATGCACAGCCCTGCTGGATACCTTGGGGTCCACTGGGAGTCGCTGTCGGGAGGCCCGGGGTCTCGTATATGCCCTATAACCCGGAAGTGCGTCATAATCCCGGGACAGGAAGAAACGGCGTGCTTCCGGGGTGAAGCTAAGGACTGTTTACCCTGACCCGGAAGGAATAAGGAATTGTGGACTGTTGGGCAGGAACACCTCTGGGTCAGGGTGTATAAAGGACTCTGGGAAAGCCCAGTACACTGAGCTGAGCTGGGAGGTAGGGTGGCGAAGTGTCTGGGAGAGGAGGATTGGTAATTGTGTTAGTATTTGGAGTATTGTTTATTATATGAGTAGTGTGGAGTGGAGGGTGCTTTGTGCACGTGATTATTGTAAAATAAAGAAGTCTTGGACTTTTACCTGGTGTTTGGAGTGGTACCTGAGGGTTCAAGAGGTGGACACACGCCTCTACTGCTACAAAAGGAATTCAATTCAACTCAATAGAAGAGAGCATGTATTTACAGATGATGACGACTGGCTTCTAAGTCGATTTAGATTTCCAGGCGCTATCTTCTTGGAGCTCTTGATATCATTTTTAAGACGAAATGCAGCAAAGTATATATATTACATTATACAGATAAATGTTTAACTTCATTTAAATAATGTATATTGTTAATGATTAAATATGCAAGGATTCGGTGGGCAGCGGTACAGATGAGCTGGCGCCCCATTCACGGATTGTTCCTGCTTCGCGCTGTATGCTTGCTGGGACTGGAGCAACCCTGGAAGGATAGATGGATGGAATAATTAAACATGTACTACAAAAATATTTCAATGTTCCTTAACAGGTGCTGATCTTCCAGGACATAGGTGTCAATCTCCCAGCATGTGGAATGCAAACCATACGTCAAAGGGACTTTGCCCAAGGCTGTGTGTTCACACCTATCCGCCAACACAAACTTGATGGGCAGATGTAGATTTAGATGAAATCGAATTCAACCCCTTCTAGAAAGTGTTTCCACATCTCCACAGCCCACACGATAGCCAAGCACTCCTTTTTGGCCGTTACATAAGTAGTGCTCTCTCAGGACCTTCAGATTATGAGACTGAGACTCAGAGAGGGGAAAGTAGTGGTGCAACATGAATGGGGGCGTCTTAAAGGTGTTTTGTGCTGAGTCACATCTTTTATAGCGTTGTTCCATTTATATAGTCTGTTGTGTCTGTGTAAATGTTTTCCCCTGGAAACAAATGGGGAAGGAGAATGCTGTGGAACCATGACCCCTCAAGGTAATTTTCCCTGTCCACGCATCGATTTCATCCAGGTCATTTATATATAAACAAGAGGACAAAAGAAAACAACAGAGACAGTTACAACCCGGACACTTCACCAAAGACGAAAGAAAGAACATCAATACGGAATTTGCACCCTTTTCTTGCTTGATGTTTTCGACGGCAGACATTTAACTACATCACCATCGCTACAGAAACCTCAGGTTCTGGATCACACAAATACGCCAAGGACAACACAGTGAGACTGTTTTTAGTCATTGAGGAAGGAGCAAATAACCATTTCATCCGTGTGATAATTCTTGAAGGGAACTTTACAGCCAGACAAGGTTCACTGTTGTTAATCATCTTCAGTTTAATTTTTTGGTCTTTTATGTGTGTTTCGTGTTCTCTGTGTCATATTTGTTTCATATTCAGTGTAGGGACATGGAAGGGTTTTTGTTGTATATTTATTGATGCACCTTTTATTATTACGTAGTGCCGTTCACTTTTGTGGTTGTGTGTTATGTTGGGGCTGGACGGGGAGTGACATCTATATTGTTTGAGATTTGTTTCATTTCTTTTTGTTAATATATATTCACCTTATTATTTTACATACTGTTTGCCTTTTACCTGTTTAACTGTCAATTGGGGAAGTGATTTGGAAGAAGTATGGCTAGTCTGGTCTAATAATCCCCAGTTTGCCATGCCACGGGTCTTGGTGGTATAGCTGCCATTTCGGATGAATGGGTCGGTCGTTACAACCTTATGGTTTACGGTCCAGTGTCTTCTCAACAAGGCCAGATTTTCTGCTTGTGAATTTTGCTAGCCTGGTAAAGTAAAAATCATAGATAAAACAAGCTATATATTGATAATTATAATGGTGACAACAAGTACATAAAAAACAAGAGAAATAACATCAAATGGTATTTATAAATAAAATGTTTAGGTGAAATTTTAGAATATTTTATTTCTGAAATTGTTGAGAATGGAATGTACAGATGATCATAGATGGACTGGATGTTAGGGAGCAGGGGACCTCCACAGCCACTAGACTAACCTTTTTTCGGTCATGAGGTCATACCAGAAGTACTCTGGGCTACAGCTGGATGAATTAGAGGGTGGAACAGACGAGAGACAAAACACACCTGTAAATTATGTGTTGAAGATAATTATGAAAAGATAAGAGCCCTGCTTGTGAGACTTACATATTGTAGTTATATTCTTATTTTGGGCTGCAAGATGCCCCTTATTGTTCACACAACACAGTAATTTCAATATGTTGTTCTAAAAATATATGTTAATTTGGTTACTTTTAATGATATAGCATTGAGAAGTTTTAGAATACTGTAATTTGTAGTAGAAAAAGTGTTCCTCACATAGTAATGAAATGATAATAATAATTATTTAATTCTATAAAATTATATGTCATTAACTCTCTTATTCGTCATGGTTAACTTTCCAACAATTGGTTTATTTTGTCATGGTTAACTTTCCAACAATTGGTTTATTTTGTTTGTATAATGTACTTTGGTTTTCAACCACTTTTAATTGGTGTCTAATTAATAATTATTTGTCAACGAATGTAATGACCTTGTTTATTATTCAGAATACACTTTGATCACACTAAGTTAAAAATCAAATGTCTTTCGTGATCTCAAGATTTTCTTCTGTGTGAGTGATTATTTTGCAGTATACACAGAGAACAATAGATGCCATTTTACTGTGTAAATAAGAAAAATTTAGCTCTAGTAATTTAACACTATTTGCTCAAACTGAATGCATTTGTTTCAATATAAACTTATCGGTAAAGCTTCATATATTACAAATAAAAGACACATAAACATTGTAATAGTAATTATACCAACAATTTATGTTCTAATAGAAATCCATGCCAGCCCAGGACAAATTTTAAACCGTCAAAATTATTCTCTGAGAAAGGAAACTTTATGGCTCACCAGTGCACTCTGTCCCTGCAACAAATCCTCTCCCGTATGATCCACCAGTTCTGTCAATAACTACTCTCTGTGTAATCCAAAAATGTGACTGATGTCAAGTGTTAAATCAATTACAAACAGAGATGCTTGCTTTGTGCTGTCCACTGCATTTTTTCTTTTGCTTGTCTTCAATCTTGATGCGAACCATTTGTTTTTTTTCCTTCTCCCCTTTGATGACTGACTATATTCTCTCTTTTTTAAATACATAAGAACATTTGACAATATTAGAGAGGACTCAAAAAGACAGACTTCTAGTGTTCCATTTTTCCTAAAAGTAAAAAAAATGCCCAAACATTACTTACTGTTATGTTTTAAATAGGAAACACTAGAGAACACAGACAAATTTACAGATTCATACCTTAAATATAAGTTGAAACCTATTTGTTTTTTTTGACTTGTAAATGATTTGTTAATGTGTTCCTTTATGCTTGTTTTTAAGTTATATTTGCATTATTTTATTTTAATATTTTCTTAAGTTATATGCTCCTGTTATACACTTTGGTCCACCTCAGTTGTTTTCAAATGTTCTTTATGAAAAAAAACTTTATTGCTTACTTACTTAATATCTAGTTTGTTACATAATGTTCCATTTGTTTAGTCTTTTTCTGTAACAAACGATTTTTACTTCATGATTTTTAATTTTTTTTAGTCACAGCTATCATATGTGTAAAGAAAATCTGTCAGACCAGCTTTACTTTCCAACCCTGCTTTATTATAAACAGAATTTTAAAAGTTTAGCTGCAGTGTGGTAAAATTATATTATATCATTATCGGCATCATTATTGAAACATGTTTTCTAACAACTGAATTAAAAGTGCTACTTTTAAAAGAGCTAAATTTTTCATTTGAAACATATGATATTTTAACTACAAATGTTATACTGTACCTACTCTACTTTATTTTAGTCATGTTATTTTTGGTAGCATTTAAAACTTATTTTCCTCTGTAGGCGAATATGTTATCCTGTACACCATGTACAGATTCATTTAAACAGCCATCCTGCTGTTCAACAATTCTTTCTTCCCCCAGTCAGCAAACAGCTGTCAAACTCACCCACAAGTTCTACTCAGCTCCCTTTGACATTATTGTGACAAACAGTTCAGTGCTTTTAGCCTTTTGTCAATCATTGTTATAGACCCTGCCATCCATCTATGAATTGTTTAAATTAGTTGACAAATGTAATATAAATAGAAATAAACACTGTACAAAAGTGGTACGGAATGTGCTATAGTGTAATTGTTACTGATACATGCCCTAAAATGTGTGATCTATTATTCAAAAAAGGTGGTTTACAATATAATAGGTTTAACCTCTCGGTTATACAATACAATACAATTTATTTTTGTATAGCCCAAAATCACACATATATATAAGATCCTTCAAAACCCAATTAAAAGAAATATTTTGATGTGTTAAATATGACCTTTATATCATTTGTACATAAATGTTTGTTAAAGTTATGCTTTATTTAATTAATTGGACATCAGTAGAAATAATTTACTTTCCTTGAGTTCAGCAGTATTTTAACACAGATTGTATTGATTGAATCAAAATCATCTCCTTCTTCAGAGCTGCTGTTCCTTTGCTGCTTTGATGAGTCTTCTTCATCTTTTCCAGTCCTCCCCATCCTTATTCTTCAGCGCCCTTCCCACATAGTTCACCTTTACCCTTCTCCCCGTCATGGGACTTCTCCATATTCTACTCTCTTAGTCTTCCTGTTTCTGCATTCCACATGCCCTACCATTTCAAATCGAGCTTCTCCAAATTCCTCACTGACATTTATAACCCTCACGTTTCTCTTTATTAGTCAATGTCAAAACTAGCTATACCACTGTTAGAGTACCTACTGTATAATCTTAATCGCTTACCTGTCTCACTTGTCCTTATCGTAAACTTTTTATTCAACCCTGCCAACCTCTAATGACAAGCTGCTTGCTGACTGGGACTGTCTTTACTTCATCCCAGCTTTACCACCAATAGAGGCTTCTCAAGACATCTTCTTTAACCCTTAAGAGACTGCATCGAGACAAGAAATGGACAATGCAGCTTCTCAGCTATGAACGTAGATCATCCAGTAAATCAAGAGCTTTGCATTTCGACTCAGCTTCCTCTTTGCCAAGTCTGATCAATAGAAGGTGCTACTCTGATCTGCCTGTCAATCTCCAGTTCCCTTGTTCACTCAATCATGAACAAGCTCCCAAGATGCTTAAACTCTTCTCCTTTAGGCAACACCCACTTCCCAACCCAAAAAAGGCACGCCACCCTTTTCTGACCTAGAACCACGACCATGGACTTGAAGGCCCTGATACTCATTTCGGCTGCTTCACAAACTGTCTCAGTGTGTGTCAAAGGTAACAGCCCGATGAAGCCAACAGGACCACATCATCCATTAAAAGTAGAGATGTGATCCTTAGGCAACTGAACTGGACACCCACCATTCCTTGAAATTTGCCTAGAAAATCTGTTCATAAAAATAATGAACATAATCAGTGACAAAGCACAGCCCTGCCAAAGTTCCACACCCACCAAGCTTTTCATTCCAGTTGTGCCCATACCAAATAGCCCGCAAGAGCTGGCCTAGTACCACATACTTCTGAAGCACCCCCAACAGGACATCCCTAGGGTTATAGTAGTATGCCTTTTCCAAGTCCACCAATTGCATGTACACTGGTTGGTCATACTCCCATCATCTGTGTGTGGGATGAAATCTACATTGTTCCTCCTGAATCTGAGGATTGATCAACAGCTGAGGCAATGTCCCCAACCTCCATGGAATGTTGAAGAAGCGTGTCATCCTAGACAGTTCAACAACATCCCAAGCCTTTAAGAACTCAGGGCAAATACCATCCTCACCTGAAGCCTTACTACCAAGGAGTTTTTTCAATTACTTCAGCTCAAGTGATAAGTGCAGGCCTCCTCTGAGTCCCTTGACTTTGCTTCCTCAAAGTAAGATGTGCCAGTGGGATTTAGGAGGTCCTTCTACTCCCTTCATAGCTCACCATCACTCTCTTCCAGGACCAGAACACACTCATCTCAGGCCCATCCCTTCCTTCACTCCTCCTCACCATCCTCAATCCTCCAACTCAAACTATCCCTCTCGGTAGAGGATTCATGTAGTGTCAAAAAAGAGATTTTCTGCACATCCAGATTAACCCAGTCCTGCTACTTCATCTGTGGGATCCCTATCCTATCACTTTTCGTATTTTGCATCCTAATCCGGTAGGCCTCACGGATGCACTTAACCTCATATTTAATCTCCCTCAGGAATCTCCTGGAATAGCCTCTCCTACGCAACACCTGGAACAGCACATGAACAGCTTTATCTACCTCTGACTGTTCCGTGTCTCATGAAGCGAATGAGTTGGGATTCTACAATTCCCCTGAAAGTATGTCGCAGGTGGAAGCTGGAGGCATGCAGCAATGCATGGGTGTCTGTCGATTTAAAGTAAAATCTCAAGTGTAGTTCTTTCTCCACCTCCATCTCTGTAAAGTACATCTCTGTGTCTAAAAACAACACAGTGTCCCTACTTGTCTTCACCTGTAGTTTAATGTTGGCATTTAAACCATTCATCACCTCAATAAACTGGTCAAATTCAACTCGAGAAAAGCACCAGACTCCAAAAATATCTTCTAAAAACATCAGCTATAGCCATGGCAGCTGAGTACACCTAGCGAAGCACATCTCCTCCCAGTCAGCCATATAAATGTTGGCGTAGGAGGGGTGTATTTTTTACCAATTCGCTGTCCTGTAAGTCTGAAGATATAACTTCCCATCAAACTCGAAGTCGTTCGTCCGCAGACTCAACTCTAATAATTCAAGGATGCCCCTATCCGGCCTACTCCCATCTGGAAACCTTTGAAACATTTTATTCACTGCATGTAAACCCAACTCTATATTAATGTTTGCATATAGAGATTCCACATCAATAGTAAATAAAAAAGCCTCCTCCGGAAATACCTTACCACGAATAATCTGTAAAAAGTGATTAGTGTCCTGGAAAGAGCTGTTGTGTTTCTGGGACACCGGGTTCAGATAGTGATCAATCCACTCCGACATGTGATACGATTCGGAGGAACAATCCAATACTATCGGGCGGCCTCCCGGAATCTCACCAACCTGGACCAACCAGGCCTCAGGGGGCTTATGTATCTTAGACAATCGGGCCTCGTATGCATATTGTGCCCGATCCATAATGACAGTCATCGACTCTTTGTCTGCCGGTTTGATGATAATGTCCCTCCTTCTCCCTTTTTTTTTTTTTTTTATATTTTTATTTTATTAATTTTCATTGTAATCATTCCATACAAACAGATCGATTTATAACCCAACAAATTTGAAGACTAATCAAACCCCACCCCTGAGAAGGAGAGCTTAGCTAAAGGAAAATTGCTTAAGGCTTTTTAATAAGGCAACATTAAACAAAAGAAAGGGAGAAGTAAATATCTATGTAAATAAGAGATGGAGAAGGGAGTTAAATGCGGTAATAGTTATTTCTCTTATTCTAAAATAATATTGATTAAATCCTGCCATGTTTTGAAAAAATTTTGTACAGATCCTCTAACTGAGAATTTGATTTTTTCCAATTTCAAATAATATAAAACATCGGTTTCCCACTGACTTATAAGAGGAGAATTAGGATTCTTCCAATTTAACAAAATAAGTCTGCGTGCCAAAAGTGTAGTGAATGCAATCACCGTTTGCTTGTCCTTCTCCAATTCAAGTCCATCTGGAAGAACACCGAACACAGCTGTTAATTGGTTAGGAGGGATTGTGATACCAAGGCTGTCTGAGATGCACTTAAAAATTTTTGTCCAAAATGATGTTAGTTTGGTGCAGGCCCAAAACATGTGACCCAGTGAGGCAGGAGCTTGGTTGCAGCGTTCGCAGGTTGGATCTTGCCCTGGAAACATTTTGGACAGTTTTAAGCGAGACAGGTGGGCTCGATATATAATTTTTAGTTGAATAATTCTATGCTTTGCGCATATAGAACTCGAGTGTATTCTCTGCTTTGCTACCTTCCACTCCTTTTCTGATATATTGATTAAGAGATCTTCTTCCCAATGTCCTCTTGGGATCTTTGAAAGGTAGGGGACTCTAATAAGATTTTATATATTGCGGAAATAGTGTTTATTTCCTCGAAATTGAGCAGTATTTTTTTCCAGGATTGTGGAGGGTGCAAGGTGGGGGGAAATCGGGCAATTTCTGTTTAACAAAATTTCTAATTTGAAGATAGTAAAAGAAATGTGTAGCTGGGAGGTTGAATTTTGAAAGTAATTGTTCAAAAGATGTAAATATGTTGTCTATATAAAGATCTCTGAGCATTTTAATCCCAAAAACTTTTCCAGGTATTAAAAACTGGATATACTTGCGAAGGTTGAAAGAGGTGGTTCTCTTGCAGAGGTGCCACTGATAAAAGATTTTCCATCTTAAAATGCTTTCTAATTTGGTTCCATATTCTGAGTGAGTAAAGCACAATTGGGTTATTAGTATATTTGCGATAACTTTCATTTATTGGAGAACAGAGTACTACAGGATTTTACTTCTATTGCGGACCAAGCCTGTGTATGTTCATTTATTTGTGTCCAGGTTTTTATGGCTTGTATGTTTGCTGCCCAGTAATAAAACTGAAAATTAGGTAAACCCATGCCACCTTCTGCCTGAGGCCTTTGTAGGGTCGCTCTTCGGATACGTGGGTGTTTTGAGTTCCAAATGAATGAGGTTATTGTTGAATCTAACTGTTTAAAAAACGATTTATTGATATATATTGGAATGTTTTGAAATAGAAAGAGAAGTTTAGGAAGGATATTCATCTTAACAATGTTAATTCTTCCGGCTAGAGTGAGATGAAGGGTTGACCATCTATGCAAGTCTTGCTTAATTTTTTCCATACAGACGCCAAAATTTTGTTGATAAAGAGCGTTATGTTTACTTGTGATATTTACCCCTAGGTATTTAAACTGATCTGCTATGGTAAAAGGTAGGGTGTCTAATCTAATATTATATGCTTGTGAATTCACTGGAAAGAGTACACTTTTATTCAGATTAATTCTAAGACTAGATATCTTTTGAAATTCTGTTAGTGCTGTTAAAACAGCGGGGACAGTGTTTTCTGGGTCTGATATATATAAGACCATATCATCTGCATATAGAGAAATTTTCTGTTCCAGTGCTTCTCTGACAATCCCCTTTATCTGATAAGAATTTCGGCAGTGAACCGCCAGTGGTTCAATAGCGATTGCAAACAACAGTGGCGACAAGGGACATCCTTGTCTGGTACCACGTTCTAGTTTAAAGTAGTCTGAGCAAATGTTATTAATACACACTGAAGCTTCTGGATTGGTATACAGTAGTTTGATCCATGCACAAATATTCGGGCTAAACCCAAATTTCTCCAATGCAGTGAAAAGGTAATTCCATTCAATCATATCAAATACTTTTTCTGCGTCTAATGATAGTAATATCTCTGGGGTGTTTGATTTTGCTGGTGAATATATAACATTAAACAAGCGTCGGAGATTTGAAGATAGGTGTCGGCCTTTAATAAATCCAGTTTGATCTTGTGATATTACGAGGGCAGCACTTTCTCCATCCTTCTAGCTAGGATTTTTTGAGAGTATCTTAACTTCATTATTCAGGAGTGAAATTGGTCTGTATGATGCACATTGTAACAAGTCCTTATTTTGTTTAGGGAAAGACGGTGATTAATGCTTGTCGAAATGTTTGAGGTAGTATTTGGTTGTCTCTAGCTTCTGTAAATGTTGCCAATAAGAGGGGAGCTAGCTGAGTGGAGAATTTCTTATAAAATTCTACGGGGTAACCATCAGGGCCTGATGATTTCCCGCTTTGTAGGGACTTTATAGCGTCTAGTAATTCTGTTAGCGTTAGAGGTTTTTCCAGTTCCTCAGTACTTAAAGCATCTATTTGTGGTATCTGTGATGTATCCAGAAATGCATTAGATTGTGTGTTGTCTTCTTTGGGCTCAGTGGAATATAAAGACTTGTAGTAATCTCTAAATGTGTGCATTATTTTATTATGGTCGATGATTTCTTCTCCATTCTTGTTGGTGATTACTGGTATTGCATTGTGAACTTCTTGTTTATGAATTTGTTGAGCTAAAAGCTTATTAGCTTTTTCTCCATGTTCATAGTAATGCTGTCTAGACTTATAAATAAGTTGTTCAGTTTCTTTAGTTGTTAAGATGTTAAGTTCTGTATGCAGGGCCTGCCTTTTCCTGTGGAGAACTTCATTTGGACGCCTCCTTCTCCTGAGGGTCTGAAGGGATCTTTTCTCGGCCAGGGTCAAATTCTGCCTATCCTGATCACAGAACTCAATCTGATCAAAGAACTCCAAGTCTTTTCTAACCGTCTCCAATACTGGCTGGCTCACCTGCACTTTCTTAGGCGTCCAGACCGATCGCTCCACAAAAGGTGTTGCCGTCCCTTCCCTATCTAAATCAAAGTAGTCTGTCAGTTTAAGTTTTCTATGGTAAGTGTATAGATCTCTCTTGAGTAACTCCAGGTTCACCTCCTGAGGTGTTGGCACAAAACTTAAACCCTTTCTGTAGGAGAGAAATATCTCCCTCCGTTAACCAAAAATTCTTAACATAAGCATCTGCTTGACCTTTTTCTGGACCATCTCCATCCGGCTTCCATGGTTATTGATCCCTATTGAAAAAATGACACCCTTGATTTTGTCCCTTGGAGACAGTTTTTCCAAAATATATTATATATGACATAATTTTGCCCCTGGGAAACTATTCAGTTCTAACTGACTATTTGTAAACTCCCTCACACTTCCCACATTGGACTCTCCGATTACTAAATAGGGCTTTTTAGGTTCCAGAATCCAGTCTTCCTTTTTCTGCATGGTATGTTCATGCACAATCAGTCTTTCTACAATCTCCAAGGTACCCACCGGACAATGGGAAAGCTCGGCTCCAATTGGAGAGACATCCAGTTCCATCTCAGTCAACTCCATTCCCACCACTGTCTGCCGCTGTTCCACCTCCAAATCACTGCTCATGCTCACCTCCTCCCCCGAAGGAAAATCCCCACTCCTGTCTCTTGTTTCACCCCTTAGACCAATCTCTTCACTCAGTTCCACCTCCCCACACAATACCTCTCGCTCCGTCATCTCACTCTCCTTCCAATCCAAAGGGAGAGGTTGTCCCCCCCTTCCTTAAACCCCGTGAGCCCAACAGCCCCTTCCAAAGACAAAAACTTCTTGGAAGAGGATGTCGAAAAAGGACAAACCCCCGAAGAGCCAGTGCTAACCACCCTTCCCTCACCCTCAACTAAAGATTCAGGAGGTTCCATTAGGATAGAATTCTGTGCTTTATTCAAGTCTAAAACATCCGTCAAAGACTTTACTATTGCAGAACAAGCTCCAAAAGCCGGTAACACCTGCCCTGAAACTGTCCCCTTTTGACTACCCCCGTTCCTTCCATCCGAGTCATCCTCCTGATTTTCAATCATCCGTTTAATCCTCATCCTCTGCTGGATTGAAAGGTACGAAGAGGAGCTGGAAGAAAACAAATTATTCGTAGGGAAGATATGCCTACACTTCATCCCTGCGTCCATCAAATCCCTCTCCTGAATCGACTCCAGTCCTAGTGAGATATGCAGTAAGCCCCCCCCCCCCGAGAAGTTTCCACCCTGGTGCTCGAAGCCAGCTGAGGAGTCCTAGGTTGAACCGTTTTCTTGGCTCTGCCCCTTTGGAGGTGCCGCTGCTCATCCATTGGATCCTGTTCCATCAAGGCCTGGAGGTGTTGTTCCCTGTTTACACCCAACTCTGGGATGGATCTTGTAAATAAAAAGGACTTTAGCATTCCAATGGAGGATTGAGTCAGTTTTGTTCTATACCTTACTTTACCGAAATGTATGGCTTTATCTACCTCATGGTCTAGTGCCCCCACTTCCTCCCGATTAATACTATAAATTAACCTGGTATAATGATCTTGTAAAATTCGTACATTCTGGTATAACCATTCCTCTGTGTTCCTATTTATTCTATTTAACGTATACTCATTGGGACAGGCTGGTTTGATAAAATTGGACAGTTTCTCTGCATAGTTTTTTCATCCCCTTTGGAACATGATTGAATTTCAAGGCCCCATAAATGATCTCTAAGTGGTGGATACCCTGAAGAATCTTAAAATATCTATCTATTTGACTCAGTAGAGGATGCTACATTCGAACCCTCCAGGTCACCTTCTGCTTGTAGTGCAGATAATCTGTTTTCTATCATGCAGTTGAACATATTGGATTTCTGAAAGAGACTGTCATTATGGATCTTTATGTGTATGCAGTAACCTTCTTGTTCTGTTTGGGGGCAGTGACCCCAAAGGCACTGGTGACTGTACTCACCTGGAAATGAAATACTGGGTTCAGCTGTGCAGCGGGCCAATTCCACAAAATTCCCTCTTCAACAAATGGGAAAATGGTGCAGTAGTGTCAGTAAACTATGGTTTCCATAGTTTACCACCTAATCAACCCCAAGAAACGTTGGAGACCTTTTACTTTCTAAGTCATTGAATACTTAATTATAGTTTTGTACTTCTTCCTGATCCCGTCTTCTATTGTCACATGGCAAGACAAATGTTGTTGGAATAATCTAAACTTTTTGATGTTAAAAGAAAATATGAGCTACACTAAACCTCAGAAATATTTTGTTGAGTTGCTTTAGGTGCTGATAAAGAGAACACAATATCTCATTTATGTAGATAAAGTTCATCTTCTAGATGTGCTCCAAGATGACTTGCTACAACTGGCATCAGAATGATGCTTGAGCATTCTTTAAACCAAAGGGCATCATTTGAAACTGGGACAATACTTTTGGAGTGTTGACACTTTTTTCTTAGTACTATCCATCTTTCTCTCTAACTTAACCTGCCAATAACCATGATTCAAGTCCAGGGAACTGAAAATTGCAGCTTCAAGCCATAGCTTGAGGGTATTAAGCTACATGGGTAGTTGTTCTGTAAAGTGATTATTTGGAGCCCAATAGTAAACACAGAAACAGTAAATCTCATCAGATTTTTACAGCAGTACCACTGGAGGAGCCCAAGCTGAAGTGGAAAGCTTGATGATGCCTTCAGTGAACATCTGGTTGACCCACCTCTTGATTAACCTTTCTTACAAAGGTGACTCCATATAGGGACTTGGTCAATAGCCTAAAACGTAATGACATGTTGTTGTATATGTCTGTCCTTCTGCACGAAACCACTTAGCTCGCTGTGGACCCATTTTGTTGAATTTGGCAGATTTATTCATTAAGGATATTTGTCAGGGATGTTTAATTTTCATTGTGATTTCTTGAATGGAGCGCACTGTACAAATTTTTGAAAGTTGAAATCTCCCAATTAAAAAGCA
Source organism: Erpetoichthys calabaricus (assembly GCF_900747795.2). Classification (NCBI taxonomy): domain Eukaryota; kingdom Metazoa; phylum Chordata; class Cladistia; order Polypteriformes; family Polypteridae; genus Erpetoichthys; species Erpetoichthys calabaricus. The sequence goes on from NC_041396.2 coordinate 140,364,468, forward strand.
TTATAGAGTTTTATTTTATGAGAGAGAGATGATTTCAAAGAGAAACCTTTACCTTGACAGGCATTATTTTTACCTATATATTTTCCTCTTTCACATGTCTGATAGCCATAGCGGACAAAAAAAAAAACATCCTCAGTACAAGTTATTGAAATGCCAGTGCACGCAACAGGAATCACACTTTCATATCAGTGGCTTGTGCAAACCACAATCATTCCAACTAATGTCCGCTACTTGAAGTCATACCATCCAAGTTAAGTGATCTTTGTAATTATAAAAGCAAGAAATGCACGCAAAGAAAACAAAAAAAAAAAATCATTCATCTTATGTAAAAATAAATGTGGCTCCATAAGCATAACTCAATAAGTAGTTATGCATACATAACTATATATTTGTACAACATTTTGTACACTGAGTGACAACTTTAGCAAGTCTATTTGATACTGCAGACATATACTTCCTATTTAAATTACACCCAAAACAACTTCATGGCTACATTATCTACATATTATAATGATTTAATATTTCACAAACAGTATAATTTACCAACATTGTTACCTTAATAACATTATGGTCAAGACTGTTGCAACCAAGAATTTTAGCTTGAGACTTTGACATAGATTTTATCTGGCACATGTTTCAAAATGTTATGCTTCAGAATTATGAATTACAATTACCTATATACAGCCTCCACTATCAAAAACTAAAAATAGTGCATCAATCAATGCAATTTTGGTGTCTATTAAAGCAATTTCAGCCACCATAACCGTATTTGGGCTGTGATTTTAACTACATGATATTGTAAAATATTATTAAAAATAACTTTTTGTTTGTACACCAATAATACATTCATTTACTTTCTATTATCATTGTTATTTTTGGACATGACTCATTATAACAAAAATATTTACAAATTTTTAAATATTTTAAAATGAAAAATTCTCTAACTTTCAAAACAGTTAATTACATCCTCAAACATACCTGAATGTTGTGTCATGTGCACATTTTCTTTCATGTTATTTATTTGCTATTTATGCTGTTAGAAGCTCACTATACAAACAGAACTGTGTTATCCCATTTTGCCATAGCTTTATCATGTTAAAAGATTTGGCATTGTTTCCTTTAGCAACAAGAATCCTTGTAAGCCTGTGACTAATTTACGTATATCAATCTTTTTCCTGTTCCTTACATTGTTGATGTTGTAATTCAAAGTTATGAATTTTCTAGATTGAGCTTCCATGAGACAAACAATGTAAATTGGACCATCTGGTGCAGGAGCCTAAGGAAACTGAATTCAAGCATTTCTTATTTTTCTTATGTTAGCATCATATGGTCAGACTTTGATCTAATTCCCATTCACAAATAAATCTTCATCAGGTCTTTTTGTAGACCATTCCCTTAGGTTTGTCAGTGTTGCTCTTTAAGATGTCAGCAGTGAAAATATAATATTTTGATTTAAATTTCTAAGCAATTCACTCCTCATTTGTTTTGAATTATTATTATAAACTTTTTTCACTCACCATTATATTGTGTAAAACTGTGAACACAATTTTTAAGACTCTTATAAATATTTTGATATAGTGTTAACTGTAACATTAAAATTAGTTGCATTCAAGTAAGGAGTATAATACCTTTTTTAATTAAGAATAATGTAACTGTCAAGATCAAGACAAATGACCATTGCCTGTGAGGAGATGTAAGCAGACAAGATTGCACCCAGGAGGTTGTTTTTTCTGCACACACACTGGTACAGATGCCTGGTATGGGTTCTGAATTGCTGCAGAGGAAATCTGGATGCAAGCTGGCAACTGGATGAGGACTGATAGACTGCATTTAAAAGCCAAAAAAGAAAGCAGGTGGTTGGCTGAATTCACCTGTCCCTCAGACAAGCATGAAACAAACAGATAACAGAAAAGAAACTTGGCACAGGTTTCACAAAAAGCAAACAAGTGGAAAATAAAAAAGGAACATTGAAAAGGTGCTGTGCAATTGCCATATTGGGACTTGCAGATTGTACACAGAAAACAATACAGATTGTTCCACAGCTGCTGCAACAGAGGAGTAGATGGAGCACTGGAATAAAATGGCAAAAAAAAGCCTTGAAAATGTTTACTGGAAACCTTATTAAACCCAGGTCCATGTATTCACACAAAAATTAACCAGTTTAGTTTTTTTTTTTGAGAAAGTAAAGGATTTTTTCTTCAAGCACAGAAGTGCTTATTCTGTGGCTTTAGAAAACGGGTGTCAAACTCCAGTCCTGGAGGGAGGTTTTCATTCTAACCATCTTCTTCATTAGTGACCAGTTTTTGCTGCTCTTTTTCATTAATTAGCATCCAAACAATAATGAGACACAAAACAAGCCACCACATGACCTATTTACCTGCGCCTATTACACAATATGTGAAAATAAAAAAAAAAATCAACAGTTTAGGAAATGTCTGCTGTGGCAGAATGAAAGCAGCAGTAAGCCATGGAATTAAATAACGGGTTTAATTAACAGCGAGAATGGGCTTCTCATTAAGAAATTGGTTGGAATTTGAACTCCCAGTTTGGCTGATCATATATTGGCTCATTTCACATCTTATTTCTGTTTGGCTGCCATTTAATGAAGCAACGAATCAATTCAGAGGACTGACTCCTTAAAAACAGGGCTATTAAAATGAAGGGAAAAGAAGTTAATTAGCAGTGAAAACTAGTCACTGATTAGGAAAAGGGTTAGAATGAAAACCTGCGGCCCACGAGGCCTGGAGTTCGACACCCCTGCTTTAGAAAATAGATCCCCTTAATGTCCAATATGTAGAAAAACATTACCACACTTATGATGCAAAATCACAGAAACCAAGAGAAGACTCACAAGCCAAAAACAAGATAATGTAAAGGAAAAAATAAACTAAGAATAATGGAAACATGCCTACAGCTTTGATGATCCTGACAGTTACATTGTGAAATCAAAAACAAAAAATGTCACCCAGAAATCTAGCCACTTCTTTGAAGAAAAATACACTGGAGGCTGCTCATGTCTGAAAGACATTTCTTGCAAAAGGGTGATGTATTATAGGAGATAATTGCTTTCTGTTTAATGCTTTGTGTTTGTGATATAAAGTGTTCTGTTAGGCTGTTCCACCAAGTTACAGTATGTGTGTACTGGTTAACTTAGTAGTGTGTATAGTGAGGTAGTCCAATAAAGATGACAGACCCCCTTTGCATGAAGGTAAACACTGTAATAATATCATTCTTTTTTTAAAAGTTATGGTACTCATGACATAATTAAGAGTATTGACCGCAAAGACAGAAAATACTGAATAATTTATTAAAAAACAAAAATGATAGTTATCATTACTTCTATTTCTATTTATCTACTGTAAACTAGCCCTTACAAAATCAGATGGTTGACTCGTTAGACCAGTGTTTCTTAAACTGTGGGTCATGACCCATTTTGGGTCACATGATGTCTGAATCTGGGTTTCGCTAAGTCATGAATCACAATAGTACAGAATGGGAAAGGGTCATGAATGGTTTATGGAATGCATTGTGAATTGTTGCCATGGGCAAGGAGAACTTGCCAACCCAGTGACGATGATCTGCAGCAATTCTAAAAGATGCCGCTCCGCAGCAATTGTGGGTGACGAAGACACAAAAAAGGCAAAAGGAAAAAAAAAGAGCATCTGTTAGACTATTATGTTGTTTATTTTTACAATTCATATTGAGTTTTTATGATACAGTGCATTGATTGGCTGTTAATAAAATATTTTGCACAGTAAGTGGCCACTTTATTTGTACATCTGCTTGTTAATGAACAGCTGGTAACTCCAAATAACCAATGATGTGGCTGTAACTCAATATACAGTATACCCTATGTAGACATGGTCAAGAGGTTTTTCAGTAATTCAGGCAAATGTTAGTGTGGCCAAGATTCATGTTCTAAGTGACTTAACCATAGTGCCATTGTTGTTGCCAGATGTGGTAGTTCCAGCATTGCGGAAACAGTTGTCTTACTGGAATTTATATACAGCAGTCGTTAGAGCTTATGGAGAATGATGTAATGAACAAAAAAATATAGGCAAAAACAAATGAAATGCCAGAAATAGTCAAATAACAGCTGTTTACAAAGTTCATGTATGGACATACAACATATCAGACTTTGAAACAGACAAGCTACAGCAGGCAGAAGACCACTTTAGGTTCATTTAAAACAAGATGATTGGACTACAGTAAGCAAAACTGAATGACTAAATATCAGAAAAGCTTTGCTTGGTCTGATAAATCATGATTTCTGATGCAGCATGCAGACAGTATAATAAGAACTTGGCATCAAGAGCATGAATCCATGGTAGTACAGTGGGTTCAGAAAGTACTTAGACTCCTTCGCTTTCTGCAAAATTTGCTGTGATGTTTTTAAATTGATAAATTTGCCCATCGGTGGCATGGTGGCGCAGTGGGTAGCGCTGCTGCCTCGCAGTTAGGAGACCCGGGTTCACTTCCCGGGTCCTCCCTGCATGGAGTTTGCATGTTCTCCCCATGTCTGTGTGGGTTTCCTCTGGGTACTCCGGTTTCCTCCCACAGTCCAAAGACATGCAGGTTAGGTGTATTGGCGATTCTAAATTGTTCTTAGTGTGTGTGTGTGTGTGCCCTGCGGTGGGCTGGCGCCCTGCCCAGGGTTTGTTTCCTGTCTTCCGCCCTGTGTTGGCTGGGAATGGCTCCCGTGACCCTGTAGTTAGGATATAGTGGGTTGGATAATGAATGGATGGATGGAAATTTGCCCATCAGTCTACACTCAATAACCCATGATGACAAAGTGAAGACATGCTTCCAGAAAGGTTTGAAAATGTATTAAAAATCAAAACACTGAAATCTCATTTATTTAAGTATTGAGACCCTTTGCTGTGGCACTTCAAATCAAGTCAGGTATATCCACTTTACTTTAATTATCCTAGACGACGTGTTGAAAACTTAAATGTGGTTTACTTGTGGCAAATTAACCTGACTGGATAAGGTTTAAAAAGGCTCAAACATATGTATATATGGTGCCACAATTAATGCTTCATGTCAGGGGGAAAAACTAAGCCAAGGAGCTCTGTAGACCTCTGTAATAAAACTGATTTCTACAGCTTTGACTGTTATCAGGAGTACGTTGGTCTCAATATTTGTAAAATGGAAGAAATTTGGAAGCACCAGTACTCTTCCTAAAGCTAAATAATCAAGAAACAAGGGCCCTGGGCTTGGGTGTTGACCAAATACCCAATGGTCACTTTAAAAGAGCTTCAGAGGTCCTCAGCTGAGATGGGAGAACATGTTAGAAGGACAACCACCACAGCAGCACTCCATAAACCAGATCTTTATAGTAGAGTTTCTAATCCACTTGGAGTTTGCCAAACAGCATTTAAAGGACTCTGAGAACACGTGGAAAAATATTCTCTGGTCTGTAGAGACCAAACTTGACATCTTCAGGCATAACTCCTATTATGCAATTGGGCTACTTCTTAGTGACAGGTACAGGGAGACTGGTCAGAATTGAGAGAAGGATGAATGCAGCCAAATACAGAGAAGTCCTTGGAGAAAATCTGTTCCAGAGTGCACACGACCTCAGAGGTGACAGTTCAGCTTTCAGTGTGACAATGGCCTCAGCAAGACAACTCCAGAGTGTGTTTGGGACAAGTCTCTGACTGTCCTTGAGTGGCTCAGACAAAGCCCAGGCTAGGCCTAAATATCATATAGCATGTATGAAGAGATTTGAAGATGACAGTTTGAAGACACCAATCTAATGGAGATAAAGAGGATCTGCCAGGAAAAATGGGATAAACATCTGAAATCCAGGTGTACTGAGCTTGTACAGACTTATCCAAGAAGACTCAAAGATGCAATTACTGCCAAAGGGGCTTCTACAAAGTAGTGTAATAGGGGTCTGAATATTAACGTGAAAGAGAGATTTCAGTTTTTGGCTTTTAATACATTTTCAAACCTTTCTGGAAACATGTCTTCACTTTGTCATCATGGGTTATTGAGTATAGATTGATGGGCACATTTATCCATTTAAAAACAAATCTACAACACAATAAAGTGTGTAGAAAGTAAAGGGATCTGAATACTTTCTGAATCCATTGTAGTACTATGGGAAAAATCTTTGGCACATATTACGCCTCATAGCAATGGAGTATCACCTAAGTAACATAAGTGTCTAGGCATTGTTACTGACCATGGAAATTCCTTCATTACCACAGTGTACTGTTTTTTCAAATGGATAAACTTCTAAGATCATGTTTCTTCTCATAAATTGCACATCATTTCAAGATGGTTTCATGAACATGATGGTGATTTCAGTTTACACCAATGGCTTCCACGGCTCCCATATCTTAATCTAATATAATACATTTGTAATGAGGTGCAGCAGAAGGTTCACAGCATTACTGCGTTGTTGAAAAAAATCTGCAAGATCTCCACACGATCATCAAGTTAGCATGGGCCAAATCTCTAAGTAATATTTTCAGCACAATAATGAAATTATGTCCCAAAGAATTCATGCTATTATGGAGGCAAAAAAGTGTCCTTCCTATTAGTAGGTAGGTATCTATATATATAAAATTCTTTTCGCGTTTGAAACAGAAATTACATATGACCATGCGATATGGAAATTACATATGAAACGGAAATTACGTATGACCATGCAATATGGAAATTATGTATGACCACAGAACATATTATAATACAAGAACCAATCACATCGTTTGTGGATGCCATTTTTATATCGCCTTACGAATTGTTATTATTTGTGTGAGAGTTATTTTACTGATATTAGAAAGAAGTAAACACAAACACGCCGATCTATCCCATAGAAGTGCGCCCCACGTCACCTTCTCCCAGCCCTCCTCTCTGGACTACAGCGCTGAGCTGTCCACCGCCAGGCGCATTCTGACAGAGAAGTTTTATTTATTCGTCCACGTGACTGTCGCGGAAACTGCCACATTGAAACTTTTTTTTAGTTGGCAGTACTTGATAGTAGAAGAGATGAGGAAAACAGCTTTGCGTCTTTCTACTTTTTAACTGCGCCGAGCTGTAAACAATGTGAAGATGAGACTGCCTTCAGTGAGGGGTCGTGAGAACAAAGTGGACGCTGGGAGGTGTGGAATGTTGGGCTGCTCTGCCGGGTCGAGAGCATCGCAGTTTCGGGCAGTGTCCTCTCTTCTCGCACTGTTTGTGACTCTTCAAGTGCCCCGTTGGCTCCTGGGAAAGTGGAAATCTTTGCGAATGAGTATAATCGGCGTCATCGAAGCAGGACTCTGTTTGTAAATTGCCCTACACGACTACTTACTGTCCTTTAAGGTAAGTTTGTGTCACTAAAACCCCACAACATTCAAGGTTGCTTTTGTGATCAATTATTTTAAGAAGATGGAGAGTTTACATCTAAGAAGATGTACAGACCTCTTCATGTAAAGTGTTGGACTTGGGAATTGTTTGGATCTTCTGCCCGTTAAGCACGGAAGGGTAGCGTCCACATTTATCAGAATTATTTTTCTCTTAAATCACAGGCACATAATGCAAGGTTGTCAGCCAGAAATTTGGACGATAACATAGAAAATGTAATTTCTATACCACAGCGGTCGTGTAGCGCCATTCAAAAGGGATCTACTACCGAGAGATGATCCAAATACATTTTAGCTGCTGTTAGTACTACTTACCTGTTGTGTTATACCGCCTTTAAAATGTAGTTTACCTGAAACCACTCCAGTAGTGCTCAATGTATCTTTACTTCTTAAAATGTTAATGTTTTACTGTTTAATAACATAGACTACATTTTATTTTTTTCCCTTGCACTCAGTGAGCGAAACCACTAGGTAATCAGCTAGTACCTAATAAAGTGACGGCTGAGTGTATTTGAACCAGGAATGGGCAAACCATTGAAACCCTTTTAGTACTGCTAATTATTTATGGATACTTTTACATCAAGCAACTTGTTTATAATTAAATCTGAAAATAAATTCAAGCAATTTACAGACTCACTAAATCAGAGGATCAATCACTTAGTTGGACTAGTTTCCTTACTTTTTTGCTTCAAGGTTTTAATTTATTTCACTCTCTCTTTGCCAGCAAACATTTCTGAATAAATCCCTACACTGCAAAATTCATGCATGGACAAAGCTGTTGTCTGCACTGACGTGTTAAGATTATTCGTTCTGTTTTCAGATTCATTGTGTAATGAACAAGTACTGCTTGTTTCATTCTTACTGCAGCACAAATCATGCTAACTGCTGTAATAACTGTCTGAAATTAAACAGACAGAAATGTAAGAACAACAAAATGGCAAAGTGTGCTGAATATAATAAACAGAGAGTGATGTTTGCTTTCATACACTGTTCACCTTGTCTGCTGCCATCTGTCTATTTATCTAACAAGGTTCAGTGGAAGACTGACTCAAGCATCACTTTGTCAGTAGAAATTTGAGGAATCTGACAGCACCGCTCTGAAGCTGGAGGTTTATCTGGGAAAAGTGAAGCAAACAAGATCCTGCAAGTCAAAGTTCAAACAGGCCATGCAATGTAATGCCATGTAATGTACTAACATAGTATTATATCAAGAGAAGCCTATGAAGTACTGTGCTAGCAGGAGATCATCCTCAGGTCTAACTTCCATTTCAGTCAACAACTGAATTGGATCAGCACTACATTTAACTAATGCATGGCTACTTGAGTGGTGCAGCATTGTTTATAGTCTGTATTGTCAGTTGTATATCTAAATGATTGTTAACTTGTCGTGTCCCTAATAAGAAAAAGCCACGGTGCTCTCAGATCATATTTAAAGGTGGAAAGCATGAAAAAAGCAACATATTCTGTTGAGACTTTACATGTCCACACCTTCAGTAAACTTTCTTGATGACAGTAGAATTAAGTCATTTTTGATACCCTGTATTTTATAAGAATGCTAAATTTGTGAGATGCAGTATTATTTTTTTGTATATACTGCATTACGCTATCTTAACACTGTGTGAGGATGCTATAATTAGGGAATCCATTCCCGGACGGGTTTATCCATTCCCGGGAATTCGGGAATCCTGCATGTCATTCCCGGGAATGACACAGTGCACAGGCATCTCACATGTGAACGGTTTTAGAGCGAGCGACACTTATTTTTAATAAAACACCAATAAAAAACATCTTGTATCACCCCAGTCCCAAAGGTATCACGTCCTAGTGAGCTGAATGACTTTCGGCCTGTTGCTCTGACATCACATGTGATGAAGACCATGGGAGGCTGCTGCTTCACCACCTTAGGCCACAGGTTCAACACGCCCTTGACCCTCTGCAGTTTGCATATCAGGAGAAGGTGGGAGCGGAGGATGCCATCATCTATATGCTACACCGATCCCTCTCTCACTGGACAGAGGCAGTGGTGCTGTAGAATTATGTTTCTAGACTTCTCTAGCACCTTCAACACAATCCAACCTCTGCTCCTTAGGGACAAGTTGACAGAGATGGGATTAGATTCATACCTAATGGCATGGATCGTGGACTATCTTAAAGACAGACCTCAGTATGTGCGTCTTGGGGAACTGCACGTCTGACATTGTGGTCAGCAACACAGGAGCGCCACAAGGGACTGTACTTTCTCCGGTCCTGTTCAGCCTATATACATCGGACTTCCAATACAACTCGGAGTCCTGCCATGTGCAAAATTTCGCTGATGACACTGCTATCGTGGGCTGCTTCAGGAATGAGCTGACGGATGAGTATGGGGACCTAATCAATGACTTTGTTAAATGGTGCGACTCAAGCCACCTACAACTGAACACCAGCAAAACCAAGGAGTTGGTGGTGGATTTTAGGAGGCCCAGACCCCTCATAGACCCCGTGATCATCAAAGGTGACTGTGTGCAGATGGTGCAGACCTATAAATATCTGGGAGTGCAGCTGGATGATAAAATTAGACTGGACTGCCAATACTGATGTGCTGTGCAAGAAAGGACAGAGCCGACTATACTTCCTTAGAAGGCTGGCGTCCTTCAACATCTGCAATAAGATGCTGCAGATGTTCTATCAGACAGTTGTGGCGAGCGCCCTCTTCTACGCGGTGGTGTGCTGGGGAAGCAGCATTAAGAGGAAAGACGCTCACGCCTGGACAAACTGGTGAGGAAGGCAGGCTCTATTGTTGGCATGGAGCTGGACAGTTTAACATCTGTGGCAGAGCGAAGGGTGCTCAGCAGGCTCCTATCAATTATGGAGAATCCACTGCATCCACTAAATAGTATCTCCAGACAGAAGAGCAGCTTCAGCGACAGACTGCTGTCAATGTCCTGCTCCACTGACAGATTGAGGAGATCGTTCCTCCCCCAACTATGCGACTCTTCAATTCCACCCGGGGTGTAAACATTAACATTTAACATTATACAAAGTTATTGTCTGTTTTTCACCGGCATTATTATCATTCTTTAATTTATATTATTTATTGTATCATTATGCTGCTGCTGGAGAATGTGAATTTCCCATTGGGATTAATAAAGTTCTATCTATCTATCTATCTATCTATCTATCTATCTATCTATCTATCTATCTATCTATCTATCTATCTATCTATACTATCTATCTATCTATCTATCTATCTATCTATCTATCTATCTATCTATCTATAAGACTAACCTTAACTACAAGCAGTTCATGCTGTCACATAACAACAACAACAACAACATTTATTTTATAGCACATTTTCATACAAAAAGTAGCTCAAAGTGCTTTACATAATGAAGAAAATAAAAATAAAAGACAAAATAAGAAATTAAAAAGACAACATTAGTTAACATAGAATAAGAGTAAGGTCCGATGGCCAGGGTGGACAGAAAAAAAACAAAAAAAAACTCCAGAAAGGCTGGAGAAAAAAATAAAATCTGTAGGGGTTCCAGGCCACAAGACCGCCCAGTCCCCTCTGGCATTCTACCTAACATAAATGAAATAGTCCTCTTTGTATTTAGGGTTCTCACTGAGTCACTTGATGCTGATGGTCATAGAGACTTCTGGCTTTTAATCCATCCATCATTGTTGGAACATCATGGTGCTTTGAGTAGATGGTGGTGGCGCAGGCCACCACCAAAAGGACACCGGAAAAGGAAACAGAAGAGAGAGTAGGGGTTAGTACAGATTTGAATGAATAGTTTTTATAATGAATTGGATATATAGAGCATCAGGATTTAAATTACAGTGAAGTTATGAGAAGGCCATGTTAAAGTAATGTGTTTTCAGTAGTTTTTTAAAGTGCTCCACTGTATTAGCCTGGCGAATTCCTACTGGCAGGCTATTCCAGATTTTAGGTGCATAACAGCAGAAGGCCGCCTCACCATTTCTTTTAAGTTTTGCTCTTGGAATTCTAAGGAGACACTCAGTTGAGGATCTGAGGTTGTGATTTGGAATATAAGGAGTCAGACATTCCGATATATAGATGGGGTGAGATTATTTAAGGCTTTATAAACCATAAGCAAATTTTAAAGTCAATTCTGAATGACACAGGTAACCAGTGTGGTGACATCAAAACTGGAGAAATGTGGTTGGATTTTCTTTTCCTGGTAAGGATTCTAGCAGCTGCGTTCTGCACTAGTTTTAAACGATTTATGTCTTTTTTGGGTAGTCCTGAGAGAAGTGCGTTACAGTAATCTAGTCGACTGAAAACAAATGCGTGAACTAATTTCTCTGCATCTTTCAATGATATAAGAGGTTTAACTTTTGCTATGTTTCTTAAGTGAAAAAATTCTGTCCTAGTGATCTGATAATATGCGATTTAAAATTTAGATTACAGTCAACAGTTATCCCTAAGCTTTTTACCTCCATTTTGACTTTTAATCCTAATGCACCCAGTTTATTTCTAATAGCCTCATTGTATCCATTATTGCCAATCACTAAGATTTCGGTTTTCTCTTTATTTAATTTGATAAAGTTACTATTCATCCATTCTGAGATACAAGTTAGACATTGTGTTATTGAATCAAGAGATTCGGGGTCATCAGGTGCAATTGATAAATACAGCTGTGTGTCATCAGCATAGCTGTGGTAGCTCACGTTGTGTCCTGAGATAATCTGACCTAATGGAAGCATGTAGATTGAGAAGAGCAGCGGACCCAGGATAGAGCCTTGTGGAACACCATATAGGATATCATGTGTCTTTGAGTTGTAATTACCACAACTAAGAAAGAATTTTCTCCCTGCCAGGTAGGATTCAAACCAATTTAAGACGCTGCCAGAGAGGCCCACCCATTGACTAAGGCGATTTCTAAGAATATTATGATCAATGGTGTCAAATACGCCACTCAGATCTAAGAGGATGAGAACAGATAAATGACCTCTGTCTGCATTTACCTGCAAATCATTTACTACTTTAACAAGTGCAGTTTCTGTGCTGTGATTTGTTCTGAAACCTGACTGAAATTTATCAAGGATAGCATGTTTACTGAGGTGCTCATTTAACTGCATAATGACTGCCTTCTCTAGAATTTTACTTAAGAAAGGCAGGTTAGAGATGGGTCTATAATTTTCAAGAGCAGAGGGGTCGAGATTATTTTTCTTAAGTAGGGGTAAAACTACAGCAGTCTTAAGACAGTCTGGGAAGACCCCCGTATCTAATGACGAATTTACTATGTCAAGAACATTATCAATTAGCACGCCCGATACTTCTTTGAAAAAAGTTGTTGGTATTGGGTCAAGGGCACAGGTGGAGGGTTTCATCTGAGAAATTATTTTATGTAAATTAGGTAAATCTATCCTAGTGAAAGAGTTTAGTTTGTTTATAACGGAATACTGGTGTTTAGGAGGATCCTTAGTGTTGGGGAGATATACTATGTTATTTCTAATATCATTAATTTTTTGATTGAATAATACAGCGATAGCCTCACAGGTTTTACTGGAAGTACTTAAGAGGCATTCCTTTAAGTTACCTGGGTTTACATAAGTACATGTATCTAGTTAGTTGTGGTAATAAGAGCGTAGAAAGCACAACACGTTGAGCGTGCGGTCATCCAGGCGAGAGCGCACCTTCATGCAGAGTATGCCAGCCGCTGAGAAAGCACGCTCTGCCTCAACTGAAGTAGGTGGCACAGTCATCAGATACCGATACACTTGTTCTAAACAATGCCCACACTTGCTGTTGCTTGGAAACACCGCAGTTTCAGCTTTTACTGATGTATCCAGTTTCTTGTCATCATTCTGTGATGGTAAGTTTCTTGGCACAGATAATGCGGATGCAACAGACTGACGCATTGCAATTTCAAGTTGCTGTTCAAAGCTGTTGTCTGATGAAGTGCAAGCTGCAGCAATGATAACTATAACTCTGTTATTTCTTGATTGATTTTTACACTTTTACACGCTATATATGTGAGCTTGGCCGTTCCCATTCAGCCGGGAATTCCAGCAGTTTCATTCCCAGGAATGCGGGAAGGAAAACATATTCCATAACCGATCATTATAAAAAATAGTTTCAGCTACAATAAATTGGATGACTAGTTCAATATTGGTATTATTTTAGCAGTGTTTGCTACAGTGCCATTAAAAAGTATTTACCCTCTCCAGAAAGTTTTCACTTTTAATCTCTATACAGAGTTGAATTACAGTGACTTTAATTCAGCTATCTTTGACACTGATCAGCAGATATCAGTCTTTAATGTCAAAATGTGGTCTAAATTAACTAAAATATTAAGCACAAAATAATCGATTGCATAAGTATTAACACGGCACACCTAAATCACTGTTGGTGCAGCCAGGTAGTTTTAGAAGTCACATAATGAGTTAAATGGAGATCACCTGTCTTGGGTTTTAATTGATTGTAGTATAAATGCACTTTATCTTGAAGGTCCAACTTGTGTTGAAACAGTATGGTGGCCTAACCTGCACAATAAAGACAAAGTACACAATCCAAACAACTCAGTGAAAAGCACAAGTGAAGGAACTGATGAAAGAAAATATCCAAGTCACTGAATATGTCTTGGAGTTCAGTTAAATCAATCATTAAGGAATGGAAGGAGTATAGCACAGCTGTCGATCTGCCTAGCACAGGCTGTTCACAATAACCAAGTGATTGCACAAGAAGCAGACAGTTTAGGGAAGTCACCAAGAAACCTATGTGAACACTGAAGGATTTACAAGCTTTGGTGGAGAAACTGGAAAGTCTGTCCATACAACAAATTTGCCTGGATGCTTCAGTGGCAAAGAGAAAGCCACTCTAAAAAAATGCTACTGACTCTGTTACAGTTTGCTAGAAGGTACATGGGAGACTCAAGTCAACTGGGAGAAGGTTCTACATTCTAATGAGACTAAAATTGAGCTTTTTAAGACCTTTAAGGCTTGCTTTGGTTCATAGCTCCTGCACATGGCTAATTATGCATGCAAATTAGCAATTAGGTGCTGTACTGCAAGAAAACAGCGATCAATGTAATAAATCTGGCAGCAGTACTCATAATATTATCTTTATGGTCAGTAAATGCACTCCTCAAATGAATATACTGCAAGTTTAATTATTTTTTTTTATTTTAAAAGCATGCAGGGTGGAAGGCTAGAGCACTGATTGGGACATGGTATAATGCATGCCCAAAGCAGTTCAGCAAGGATTCTTACAGTATGCAGGCATGAAGCTCTATAATGTCACGCTGGCCTCCCAAAGCATCATGAAGCATTGGGACAACAAGCTGGCCACAAACTGAATTTCCATGAAAATATTCAGCAAACAAGGTCACTGGCGAATATAGTATATTTACTGCGAAAAATGGTTGGTGAGTTTTGCAGATCAACATTATTCATTATAATCACACTTTTGAAATTCTATTCTTTAGAAGCTTATGCATGAAAAAATAAAAACTCAGTTTAGAAATCTTTCAAAAGAAGAACATCTTTCATGTTAGCTGGTTTTAGATAGATAGATAGAGATAGATAGATACTTTATTAATCCCAATGGGAAATTCACAAATTTATAAATTCCATAGTAACCATTTTTATTTTATTTGCTGGAGTTCAGCCTCACGTGGACTGGCAATGGGAGAAACCATTTTTCCTGGTGGGCCACTGTTGCATTGGACTCTGTTACACTCTCTCCCTTGTAAGAATGTCACTTAGACCTTGAAGCCGGTGACATTTCACAATTATGGCTTCAACAGACATCAATATAAGTATGTCCTTCTCTATATATTAGTGCAAGGTCCAAATTCCATTCCCTTAAATTAATAATAATAATAATAATAAAAAGAATGCACTGAACTCAACAAAGAATGTGCATTTCAATGTCTCATCTACTAGTCAAAATTGCACATGTTTACACATAAAACACGAGCACATACAGTATCTTTCAATGAAGAGCAACTGCCATATGAGTCACATAAATTGCTTAATTCTTTCTTAAAATATACAGATCAGTGTCTTCTGAATAGAGTCAGATGGGGGGAGGGGTGATGTTAGAGCAAGTGAGCTTATTCAGTGCAGTAGGAACAACGCACATGTTGATCTTTTTTTTTCTTTCAGTACATGTGCCTTCCCTGTTTATTTATATATCTCTGCCTGACTGTCTCTCTATTACTCAGTGCTTTGTCTGTCTGTGTGTTATGGATCTTAAAAATAAGTTATAAGGACAGTTGTTCATGTTAATTGCAGTCTCAATTGTTAAAAAATATTTTAAAAGGAGCTTCCCACATGAAAATATAACAATCTCATTAACTGACAGTGCATACCAATTTATAAATTTTATGTCCGTTTGAGGTTAAAAAGAAAAAAAAAAAAGGAACTCTTTACCCCCAGTGGGGAATCGAACTCAGGTCTGTAAGGCACAGCAAAGCTACTGCGCTCTAAGAAGCAAATCTTGGCACACTACACCATGGAAACTATTGTGCCATTCTTGAAGCTTTTGTGAAAGTGTTTATTTGATCTTTGGAACTCAGGCTTTACACATTCTATAGTTTATGCCTACTACATTTTGTAACATTTATTACTAAAATATGAAAAAGTTTCTGTTTTAACAATGTGTTTACACAGATTACTGTAGAAACGGAACACACATGAAATGCGTGTGTTCCAAATAACGATCTATTATTTCCACTCCAAAACTCCACTTCACTCCCAGATAATCAATCAAGGCATGAGCTGGGAAAAGTTCACACACGTTCTAAGTCGGTGGGGGGATGGAATAGCCGGCTGCTGGCAGCTTGTCTTTTATCAGCACATTTAGAGGACAAAGGATGCTGGCGGAGAGGTGTGAACGGATTTAAGAAGCGATTTAAGGTGGGCCGGATCTACGAGTTTTTTCGTAGGCTCTGGTAATTCTAGTGTTAAGAAGGCCTTTAGAGTTTCCCAGAGTGTTCCTGCAGAAACCTCTGTGGGCGTGTTTGTCTCTAGGAAGAAGTTGATTTGTTTGGCTATAAATTCTGTGCAGTTCTCGTCTGCCAATAGAAGAAGGTTAAGGCGCCATCTGTGAGGTGAGTGTGAGGGGCTTAATGATTTTAGCTCCAAGACTAGAGGGGCATGGTCAGAGATAACAATTGTGTCATATTTGCATGATTTAATTGTAGGCAGGAAATTATTATCTATAAAAAAATAATCAATTCTTGAGTAGCTATAATGCACTGGTGAGTAGAACGAATATGTTCTTGAGTTTGGGTTTAGAAACTTCCAGGGGTCTGATAAGTTGTGATCATTTAAAAACTGTGTAATTGTCTTTGCAGTATTAGATGTCGTCCCCCCTGTCACAGGGGTCCTATCTAAGAGCGGATTTAAAACACAACTAAAGTCCCCAGCCATTATAATTTTATGAGTGTTCACATTGGGAATGGATGCAAATAGATTTTGCATGAATTCCTTATCATCGACATTGGGTGCATAAACATTTATCAAAATCATTTTACTGTTATATAAGTGGCCCATGACCATCACATAACTCCCTTCAGGGTCCGATACTACATCTGATGCTACAAATGGAACTGTTCTGTGTATGAGAATTCCCACCCCTCTAGTTTTCTTTATAAAGCTAGAATGGAACATTTTGCCAGTCCAGTCTTTTTGTAGTCTGAACTGATCCTTGCTTAGTAAGTGGGTCTCTTGTAAAAATACTATTTTAGCGTTTAAGCCTGTTAGGTGAGAGCATACTTTCTTTCTCTTTAATTTGTGATTCAGGCCTTTAACATTCCAGCTCACAAAGTTAACTGTCCCATCATGGAGACATTGATTCTGATTTTTTAATGTCATTTTATAGTCTTAACTGGTAATGAGGCAGTTTTAATCTTAGTTTCAAAATTCCCCATGAGTTATTGCATTTTAAGCTATTGTTGCATTGATATTTATAGTTATAGGGATTAGAAGAATAGATTAGATATAGCCTGCTCTCCTTCTCTCCCCCCTTTTTCCCCCCACCCCCCCATTTTGCCTCCCCACATGAGGCTTGATCCCACTTCGCGATGTCCCGGTCCTCTGACATACGAAGAGACAGAGCACGTCCAAAACAAAACAAACCCCACCCCGCAGCGGCATTATAGAATTAAAACAAAGAGATATCTATTGCAGCTGAATTCTTAATACTATCTGCCGAAAATATAATCATTAACAGTCTCTAAGCTTAAAATAATTTTCAGCAATTTTAAGATATTAAGATAAAAAAAAAGAATGAACCCTGGGAATGATTTTAAAATGTAGTCTAGGATAAACATGGTAATTCCTACTTTAATATTATAATGTAATAGTATAAATAGTATAATAGTAATAGTTTAAATGTAATAGTAATGTAATAGTAGAAATAGCAATAAACCAAGAGTATAATGTTAAACAGTCTACTTTAAGGTAGTAAAACAAAAAAAAAAAAAAAAAATCCTACTTTAATTACTTCCACACTTCCACACTCACGTCTATAACTCTAATTAAGACATAAACATATAATGTCCAGATAAGGAAAAGGATGTATAATTATAATACGTCTCTTTAAAATTGGATCCAAAAGGTTGTTTTGGTTCAGCTTCAGAATCACCTCAAAAAATTCAATCTGTTTGAAAAATTTCAGTCTGGTTTCCAAACTTCTCACAGCACAGAGACAGCCCTGGTTAGAGTCACCAATGACCTCCTGATGGCTGCTGACCATGGCTCTCCATCACTCCTTATCCTCCTGGACCTTACAGCTGCATTTGATACGGTAGATCATAATATTCTCCTTCATCATCTTCACTATACAATTGGACTTTCTGGCATTGCTTTGGAGTGGTTCGAGTCCTATCTTACAGACAGGACTGAGTATGTGGCCTTGGGGGATGCTAAATCTCATACCCACACTGTCACCTGTAGGGTCCCACAAGGATCAGTCCTTGGGCCGACCCTCTTTAATATCTATATACTACCCCTGGGTCACATCATCTGCAAGCATGGAGTGTCATTCCATTGCTATGCCGATGATACACAGCTCTATGTGAGACTGGATTCGACTTCTCTTAACACCTCCATCAACGTTTTCCTCTTACTTGAATGAGATTGAGGCCTGGATGTCCAAGAACTTCCTCAAGCTGAACAGCACCAAAACTGAAGCTCTTTTAATTGGCACCCCCCATCAACTTCGTTTCTCTGTAAATTGTATTTCCTTTTCTGACCGTACCATTACCCTCTACCCTTCTGTTACAAATCTGGGTGTCAAGTTAGACTCCCATCTGTCATTTGATATACATATCCATCACCTTTGTAAAATTGTATTCCTTCATCTCCGAAACATAGCCAAACTCCATCCCTACTGCTCCCTCTGTGATGCTGAAAATCTGATTCATGCCTTTGTCTCATCCAGACTGGACTATTGTAATGCACTCCTCATTGGGATACCCAACAAGAGCCTTCAAAAGTACCAACAAATTCAAAATAGTGCTGCAAGAATCCTGATGAGGGTGCAGAAATATGAACACATTTCACCAATCCTTCGATCACTTCATTGGCTCCCTATCCATCTCCGTATCGAATACAAACTCTGTTTGTTTACTCACCAGTGTATCCATGGAAATGCTCCAAAATATCTTAAAGAACTCCTTATATTACAATCCACTACAAGAAACCTCCGTTTTACAAATACCTACTGCCTTCGCCACCCTGTGACCAAACTTCATACAATGGGAGACTGAGCCTTTGCAGCCGCTGCTCCACGGCTCAGGAATGCCCTACCAGAGAGTCTAAGAACACAGCAGATTGTGGGCTGTTTTAAAAAACAGCTAAAGACTTTTCTATTTAGGAAAGCTTATTAACAAGAATGCTATAATTATTGTTGTTTTATCTCTGTTTTTATCTTGCCTTGCCTTTGTTTAAACATTTTATGTTGCACTTTGAGATTTACTGCTAATGTAAAGTGCCCCTATAAATAAAATGCATTATTATTATTATTATTAAGTAAACTTTAGCACACATAACAAAGCAAACACCTTTTTTTCATTGACTAATAATTTTATAGGGACAAATGCCTTCTTGGCATTACTAATTTAATAAATAAAAAAACCAGGCAAATGCATATCAGATTTATATGCAATGAGCACATTTTAACATGGAAAAAATGAAAAGTCAAGTTTATTTATTATTGGAATGTTAACTATTGTTTAGTTCATTTAGATTTAACTTAGTAGTGCCAAGACACTGGCTGGAAGGCCAGGGTCTACCCTATAGAGGTTGGAGGCCATGGTTTTGTTAGTAAAATAGTAATTTAGCTGATCCATGGTGTTGGCATGATAAAGTCATACCTACAGAAAGCTGTAAATGAGTTACTAGCTATGGCTTCAGAGGAAGGACAACATTTGGGGCAAACACCCCTGTAAAGGCTGCTTTAAGGGGTGGCGGATAGACATCCCCAATGCGCCACTGCCCCCCACACCAGGAAATGTACTGGAGTAGGGGGCAAAACATCTGTGAATCACGGCCTCCAGCTGATGATTCTACAGCTGACCCAAGGACCCCAGCAGAGGTGCGACAGGCAGAAATGTGAGAGCAGGAACCAACATCTAAACTCTACAGTAGTCTGAACTTTAATTTCATTAATGTGTCATTTATCAAACTAATAATAGTGGAAGTTCATTAATGTGTTATTTATCAAACTAATAATAGTGGAAGTGTTTAATTAATCATATCACTGCAAATTCGTTTTTATGGTAATATACAGCGTCTTACATCTGTTGGCTAACAAATAATGATTTCATTGCATAGAAATGTATACTAAAGAGATTAAAACAATAAAATAAGATGAATTTTCAATTTTCAGAGACTTTCATAATAGAAAACAAAGTGAACCAATAATATAAAGTACTGTATACTTTAAATTTCTACCTGGTTAAATCTAACAGAAAGGCTACTATTATTTTTAACTATTCAAAAACTGAATTAGTCAGAATCTGTTTCTCATTGTTTGTCTCTCATGGTAAAGTATAACAAAAATCGGTGGTTTTCGAATTCACTTGGAGAAAGTGAAATACGAAATTAAGTGCTGTTTGAAGAAAAAAGACATAAATTATCTTAAAAATGTTAACATTTATAAATATAAATTTTTTTTTTGCAATTTCAATTGACTGAAAAAAGATGCCTTGAGGAAATACATAATACAATGCCTGATAATATGTGTATAATAAAGATGTGTAAAATATGTAGTACAATGTGTGTTTTTGTATTTTTGCATTCTGTGTTATTCATATATGTTACATAAATAACATCAAGACAATTCCTAGTACACATCAGTGTACCTGGCCAATAAAGTAAATTCTGATTCTGATTTTAAAGAGGTGTATAAAATCTTGAATTTCAGAGACTTCATGAGAATAAAGATACAATAGGTGCCTCAATGGTCTCATGAGATTGTGCCCTATCCTTATCAAATGTTAGTACTGTAAATGGTGCATTGCCTTTGAAGGTTCGGCTCTCAATTTCAGTAAAGTGTCCTTACTTCCATAATTCATTTATAAATTATCAGATTTAAAACTGCACTAATCATTATTGGAGATACCCTATGCAAAGAGTAAACTATTAAACAGTTAAATACAGAGATATGAGTAAACATCCATAAAATTGTCTAATTTAAAGAAGAAATCTTAGCAAATGAACCAGAGTGCTTCCTGGCTGACATGGACTGCATTGCTGATTCAGTAGTAAAAATTGCCATGAAGGACTCTGGTAAACGTGTATTGATATGCTCAATGTACTGAATTCTAGATTTATAATGCACACTAATTGCTATTAATTCAATTGAAATCAACTGCTAAATTTAAATTAAACTGCCTACTATATGCCTTTCTTTTACCAATGGATATTCCCAGGATCTAAAATTGATATTTGATAGTTCAAATTGAAATATATACTTCATGCGTTTCAACTATTGCTATTGTAAGAGCCAATCTTAGAAAGTTAAAGTTCTGAGTTAATAATTAATGTTTGCTTAATTTGAATAGAATATAATTTCTTCCATAGTCATAGACAATGGCATGGTCTTTTCCCCCTATACGTTAGTAAGAGATAGAACCTTCTTGCTATAACTGAGAAACAGTGTAGTTATAGCTTAGTTGTAGTGTTTAGAACAGGTCCCAGTAAACAGGGACTTGAAAGACCCATTTTCAACTTAGAAATGGGATAAGCATACAGTTTTCAGACCGTTTTGAAATGGTTAAGAAACGTCTTGAAATGGTTCAGAAACGTTAAGTAAATAATAACGATTTAAGATGTAACAAGATTAAGCTTAGAACTGAACTTTTATTATACATTTTTCCATTTTTTTGCTATTTTAATTTTCTTTTTTGTGTGAACTGTTTTACTTTGGGGCGGCACGGTGGCGCAGTGGGTAGCGCTGCTGCCTCACAGTTGAGAGATCTGGGGACCCGGGTTCACTTCCCGGGTCCTCCCTGCGTGGAGTTTGCATGTTCTCCCGTGTCTGCGTGGGTTTCCTCCGGGCGCTCCGGTTTCCTCCCACAGTCCAAAGACATGCAGGTTAGGTGGATTGGCGATTCTAAATTGGCCCTAGTGTGTGCTTGGTGTGTGGGTGTGTTTGTGTGTGTCCTGCGGTGGGTTGGCACCCTGCCCGGGATTGGTTCCCTGCCTTGTGCCCTGTGTTGGCTGGGATTGGCTCCAGCAGACCCCCGTGACCCTGTGTTCGGATTCAGCGGGTTGGAAAATGGATGGATGGATGGATGTTTTACTTTGAAACTTAACTAAACTTTTAAAAACGAAGATATTTTGTCTGTGGAATCATTTCTGCGCGTCAGGCTTTTGTTGAATCCCATTTTTTAAGTTAGAGCTGCTGAACTTTGGTAACTTTGGGAAAACGCAGCTACAGCTATGTATATAATTTCCTTAAATGTTGCATTATAAAATGTATTGTGCCATTTTTGTGAAGAATGACCAATATGGGAAGATTCCAGTACAGAAGTTAATTGGGTAAATTAAATCAAGTAATTTGACAGTGCTGCGGTGGGTTGGCACCCTGCCGGGATTGGTTCCTGCCTTGTGCCCTGTGTTGGCTGGGATTGGCTCCAGCAGACCCCCGTGACCCTGTGTTCGGATTCAGCGGGTTGGATAATGGATGGATGGATGAATTTGACAGTGTTGGTTGGTCGTCTTAAGAATATTTTCTGATTAGCAGATTTTCAAATAAAATTAACAGTCTGACACAAATTACTAATATTTTGAATGCTTTGCTTTTTGAAATACAACAGTAAATCACTCATTGTCTTTTTAAGATTTTTTTTATTTTATGAGAAGCCTGATGATCATTATTTTTTTCTTTTACACATTATTGTTGTTTAAGCTCAAATAATCATTTGATCAGAAATAAACCAGTAAGTGCTTATAATCCTTATTTTAATTTTTTTCATAGCAAACAAACTGCTTGCAATACGTGCCCAAGATAATTTCACAGAGTCTTTGTGGGAAGGCCATCGGTCAAGGACTAAATTTCCACAGCAAACTTAAAGCATATGAAGTGAATTTGTGGTTTTGCAGTTAGACAAATGGAAAGGACTGTTACAAAGCACATCGTATATATTATTTATTACAGTTAAAGCATTTACATAACTTTTCATTAGACACAGTTTAATTTTTGCATGTTGCATGTTTGTTCTTTGTTTGTATTATTTTGATTTATAAAGATAGCTACCTAGATCTGTCGCCAGGAGAATTGGTCTGTATTTTATTAGTGTTTTTTTTTTTAATAAAATAATTGTAGTGTTTCCATAAATTTTATCAGTAGATTAACTGACACAGAAATATGTTGTCTGAACCAATTAAATCTAAGTCTATGTGCAACTTATCTGTCCTGTTTTGGAACATAAGTTAATTATGGAAATACACCATTTTACCTGCTATAAGATTCTTCTTTAACTAATAGCATTTTCTTATAAATACACAGATCAGTCAGAACATTAAAACCACTGACCTCACAGGTGAAATGAAAACATTGATTATCTCATTACAATGGCACCTGTCAAGGCGGTGGGATATATTAGGTAGTCAATGAACGGTCAGTTCTTGATTGTAATGTGTTGGAAGCAGAGAAATGGGCAAGCGTAAGGATCTGAGCAACTTTGACAAGGGCCAAAGTATGATTGCTAGATGACCTGGTCAGAGCATCTCCAAAAGGCAGGTCTTGTGGTGTATGGGGTGTTCCTGGTATTCAGTGGTTAGTACCTACCAAAATTGGTGAAACAGCAACAGGATCATGGGAGCTTAAGTCTCAATGATGCACATGAGGAGTAAAGTCTATCAAATCGAGTCCAGTCTCACAGAAGAGCTACTGTTGCAGAAATTGCTGAAAAACTCAATGCTGGCCATGAGAGGAAGGTGTCAGAACACACAGTGCATTGCTAGTTGGTGAATGTGAAACTTTGTAGCCACAGGCCGGTCAGAGTGCCCCTGACCCCTGCCTACAATGGACGTGTGATTATCAGAACTTGACTATGGAGCAATGGAAGAAGGTGGCCTGGTCTGATGAATCTCATTTTCTTTTAGATTATGTGGATGGCCTGGTGCATGTGTGTCATCTTACCTGGGGAAGAGATGACAGCAGGATACACTATGGAAAAAAGGCAACCCAAGGAGGGAGTTATATTTTTCGTTAATATTCTGCATGGGAAATCTTGGGTCCTGACATTAAGGTGGTTGTTACTTTGACACATCCACCTACCTAAAGATTTTTGCACACCATGTACGCCCCTTCATGGCAACAATATTCCTTGATGGCAGTTGCCTCTTTCAACAGGATAAAGTGTCCTGCCACACTACAAAAATTGTTCAGGAATGGTTTGAGGAACATTACAGAGTTTAAGGTATTGGCTTGGCCTCCTGACTTCACATCTCAATCCAAATGAGCATTTGTAGGATGTGGTGGAAAAAAAATCCCAATCCATGGAGGCCCCACCTTGCAAGTTACAGAACTTAAAGGATCTTCTGCTTATGCCTTGGTGCCAGATACCACAGGACACCTACAGAAGTCTTATGGAGTCCATGCCTCAACAGGGCAGAGCTATTTTGGTGGCACAAGAAGGACCTACAGAATATTAGGCAGGTATATATAAAATAATGTTAAACCCATAAGACTTTCTCAGGATGTAAAAAACAAGAATTAAAGTATAAACAACAGCACATTGCAATCTCTCTAAATTCTATATGTACAGTAATCTACACTGGAAGGCAATTTTCAAAGTACAACAACAATGAATTTCTTGCGTATCCCAAAATCTCACAAGGAGTGCCACAATGGGCTTTAACAGGCCCCATTTCTTGACAGCCCCCCAGTCCTGACTTTTTAAGAAGACAACAAAAAACTCCCAAAAAATACCCTTCTAGGAATGGAAGAAATCTTGGGAAAGGCAATTCAGAGAGAGACCCCTTTAAAGGTAGATTGGGTGTACAATTGGTGTCAAAAAATGGGGTAAACACAATACTCAAAACAGAACACAATTAATCCGCTTCACAGAGGTAAGTGGCCAATCTACCATTGGCACCTTGGGGATACAATACAATAGTACTGTACAACAGTACAATAGTAATAGTACAAGCTACAAAGCAAAATGCAAAAATAGATTATAACACTCACTAAATACAGAACTATCACATATGATGATACAGATTTGTTCAGAGTCCTGGAGATCTTGGCCAACAAGCTGCCTCCCCGCTACTGGCCATTCCACAGCTGAGTCAGTGCTGGGCTGGCCATTCTGATAAAAGGACCCTTCTACCCAATGATTCCAGTTCTCCTTTATCAGAGAAGACTTTTCCATAGGCAAACAACTTGGCAGCTGAGCAGTAGCACCAATTGCCACATGTGAGTACAGAGAAGAGAAACAGAGTAGGAGGGCATTAGTACCAGATTATAAATATCGTAATACTTATGTTTTAGCACTAATGATTAACAGCAGAGATGAGGTATGCACAGTTAGTCAGCAGCTTTACTCAGGGTATGCTAAGCTGAAGTAGTGAGTCTTCAGCTGGGATTTAAAAGCTGTGACTGAAGGGGTACCTCTTACAGTAGCAGGCAAACCATTCCACATCTTTGGGGTCCTTTAACTAAAAGCTCAACCTCCCACTGTTATTTTATTAATCATTATTACAAGGGTTATCAAAATATTTTTATATATAACCAAAACATTTTGGTCTTAGGAGTGATTTTCTGTTTCACATGTATACAGTAACAGTTTGCCCCCTCCCCCCCTTTTATTCTAATTTCTAACAAAGAATTAAAGTGAAGGTTTGTTCTTTTTATATTATATTAAAAAAGAATGGTTTCAAGTATGTATCAACAGATTTTTTTATTCCCCATTAATACAAAATTCAGATTATAGGGCGAGCAAGTCTGACAACCTACCTTCCAATTGTGGTCCCTCATTCATTTTTAGTTGAAACAAAGAATTAAAGTGTGGGTTTGTTGTTATTATTATGGATTATTTATTCCTAATTATCCCTGCCTTGTGCCCTGTGTTGGCTGGGATTGGCTCCAGCAGATCCCCGTGACCCTGTGTTCGGATTCAGCGGGTTGGAAAATGGATGGATGGATGGATGAATTATTCCTAATTAAGTATATCAAACTTTTGTGGCGGGAGAGGCAAAGCTGATGACCTACCCATCTGTTTTGACCCCCCTACCCTTTTAGTTTAATTTCAACCAAAGAATTAAACTGCAGGTTCTTATATTATGATAGATGAGAATGGCATTGAGTGCCTATCAACTCATTTGTAATTTCTCATCAATTTATCAATTTAAAGGTGTACCAAATCCAATGACCTATCTGTCAGTTTGATCACCACATTTGCCTTACAGTTTAAACAGTTTGGTTGACACAAAATAATCACTGTAATTGTATAACTTTGACTTACTATTCATCATTTATGTAAGTTGTAACAAGGTTTACAAATCTGTCAGTTTTTTCACCCTTTATGTTTAAAGTGTAAATTATCTCCCTGAGTACCTGAACCATGCATGAACCACAAAGGAACATTTTACTTTTTAAGACAAGATGACAGTAAGAATTCACATGCACACACACATCTTCAGTTCTATTAAGAGTGCTCATGAAAAAAATTGTAGTAATATCCTTCCAGATTTATTCACATCTATAATGTTCTTTGAATACAGAGCTTTTGCAACAAGAGACAGCTTGTTAAATGTTATTTGTGTCAGATCCTCTGTCTTGAAATGAAATACCGTACATGTATATTGCATCTAATAACACTAAGCACCTTGTAATTTTTACAACTTTCAGTAAAACAAAAAACAGCTGAGATTTACAGGGAGGCAACTACTATGAAAAATGTTTTGATGTATTTTAATGATTATGCTATAATGATCTTTAGAAGACTTGCTTTTGGCCCACTTGATGTTCTGCGTGAACAGAGTGGACTAGGGCAGCCCACAAGGAAGCCTGTTTGGGCTGACTTTGGTCTTTCTATGGGAGAAGCAGACTATGTGCTGCCCACACATAAACCAGTTTAGTTTGCCCACTTCACAATGTGCATATGGGACCCATATAGGGAACTATGGGGGCTAAACCCAATAGGGTTATCCCACACTATGTCAATAGGAGACCATGAAATTCATCCTAAACTTGGCCCGTTAAGGTTTTAGGTGGTCACATGGCTTCTCACGGTATTCATTGAATCTGGTTACGTAAGTTGGAATTTCTTAATTTTGTATATTTCTTATGTAGTTTTATCTTTTAAGTTACTGAGGCTGAAATTGCAATAAAATATTTAATTAAATCAGTTAGATTCTGTTACTGTTACTGTTAGGGTATTACTCATGCCCATTTCTTATAATCATAGTGATTATAAAATGTTATACAACTTTGAAACCACACTCCTTTTCATTAGAGATATGCTGAAATAATTAGAATATACAACAATTTTTGGCACAATTTTTGTATTCTAAATATGTGCTCTTTATTTATATATTTTTATTTGATTTAGCAGCAAAAGTATCCATTTAAATGTACTATATATCAAAGAGCTGTTGGCACCTCATGAGGACTTACTTCTTTAACTTTACCTACTTATCTTTGAACTGTCTGCTTCCTTCCTTTTTTATTTTTAAATAAACATGTGAGTCCTAAGTAACATATGCAAGCTGCTATTTCTTAAATCTTTATTTCTCTTTATAGGAATGGGCTCACTTGCTTACTATTGATGTCACTTAATATTTACTATCAAGCTGCTGGGCATTCTGCTTTTTTTGCTTGTTTTAGTTTTTCTGCTGCAATTGCCTCAGTGTTTAACATAAACAAAAAGAACCCTTCTCAAATGGCCAGTTCACACAACAAACCAGAAAAAAAGAAAACTTTTTAAAAATGGTAAAAGGCTGGGATGAACAGAATGGCCCAGTGGCATCCATAAGAAACACACATGAAAGAAAGACGATCAGGGAACAACACAAGCAAGCTCTGTAAGTAAAGCACTTCGTCCTTAGCTAAAGTGCATGTGGTTGTCTGCAGAACAAAATTTAAGATCTTGGTTTATTTGGTCCAGAGTCAATGGCTTCACTGCTATTATATATAGATATATTTAGAAATATGGTAGGCTTGGTGTTTTATCAGTTTTGGTTGCGCCGAAGTGCCTCGTGGCAAATGGGCAAAGTGGCTGTTTATAGTTGCTGTGAAGAAAAGTACAATAAACAACAAAGGCGCTCACTTGTATGTTAAAATGTTACTAGCTTCAAGTTTTTTGCCTTATGATGACTGGCTCACGGCTTTTAAAGTGCTTGTGACACTTATTTGAAACCTGCCAACCTTAAATGTACTGGTGTTATACATAGTGTGGTAATACATTATACTGGACCTTTTTGTGATGATATACCTTTATTTTCTATAAGTAAAGAAATATATTTCTTGCATACATAACTTTGAAAAGGCTCATTGAAAAGTGAAATGGCGACAGAAAAGTGATGTTCTACATAGCGATCAAGAGTAAACTGGGTGTTTCTATCATATAAAACTGTAACCTTTTCAGCTACATTAGCTGAAGTCATTTGTCAGAGGGGGACACTTTTACATTTTTTTTGTGCACTGGGTGGCTCCATTAGGCACCCACTGTTGGGACTGGGGGGGGAGAAGTTAAAAGGCTATCTGTACTTATTAATGGTATTTGCTGTCCTGCAAGGGAATCACTGCTTTGAAGTTTGGCCTTAGAAGAATGTCTGTATTTACCTGGCTTGGAAATATTGGTTTCTAATCAGCATATCTGTACTTATTAGTGGTATTTGCTGTCCTGCAAGGGAATCACTGCTTTGAAGTTTGGCCTTAGAAGAATGTCTGTATTTACCTGGCTTGGAAATATTGGTTTCTAATCAGCATATCTGTACTTATTAATGTTTGGTAACCATACATTTTGTTAACTTGTGTTTTTATTAATTGTTAAACCCAGGCAATTTAGATGTGCCATTGATTAAACTGTTTGTCCAGGACTAACAACAGAGGGGTGAAGTAATATAAACTGCTGGCCAGCAGAAGGCAGAAGGGAGAGTCCACAGGAAACGCTGCCAAGACACTGGACAGGGCACAGGGGCTCGCAGGCAGACAAGGGTACCTGGCTGGCACAACGTGAGGCACAAGGACGGCAAACACTTCCAGGGAGGAAGAGACAGCTCCACAAAGAGATGCCGGATGTGGGTTCAGCGAGAGAGGGAATCCGCATGAAAGGACCCAGTAGAGCTGACAGACGAGACATGAGGCGTGCCTAGGTCCCAGCAACACAAGGAGCCCAGAGTGGAAGAAAAAGGGACAACGAAGAGACGCTGACAGGGAGTCAACAATTTGACACAACTTCTGCTGGGGAACAGAGTGCATCCATGAACAATTAAGTGTTGGGGTAACACAGTGCCCAAACTGGACTGTGCTCCACTAAAGGTTGTATCCTACAATTCTTGTTTTTACGGACTTTTACGGACTTTTAGAGTGTGGACTGTGTATTTTCCTTTTAAAAAAAAAGAAATTAATTCCTGATATGTTTAGGTTCTGTTATGTTCGTTTATCTTTTTAATGTACTTTATATTGTCTTGTACAATAGAACTTACTGTTGTTTTTTTCTAAATTACTGTTGTGTCTTTCATTGTGTGTTTACTCACCGCCCAATTTAAAGAAGCCTGTGTGCTATTATTGGTAAATTTCAGGAGTTCCCAGTCTCTTAATAAAACTGGGTGGCGTAGTCGGATATTTTAATGGTGTCTAAGTTAGATTACCTATAAGTGTGACCAGACACCTGTGACACATTCATAATGGGTACAAAACAAATATGGATTATACAACAATGTAATTTCCATACAACATGTTCTCCGAAGTATGCAACCCTAATACCACATATTTCAAAAAGGTTAAGTGTTATTGCACTGTGTATTGTAATATTTCTTATTTAATAATGGCCTCATATTGACAAATATATAATCTAGCAATGTTCTACTTGCAATGTTCTTGTTCTACTAGGTTAAACAGAATATATGTACAGTCTTTTAAAGAAGATGTGAAGTTCCAACTGCTAAAAAGGCCTTGCTTGACACCCTAAACTACACCGATTCCACCAGCAAGGCCTAGTCTTATTCCAGCAACAAGCCTGGTTTTGCATCCTCCAGCTCCTTCACATGTTTCTCTCTAGCCAATGCTATAAAATGAAACAAAACTTAGTGCACCAGCACAACTCCTCTGTCTTCTCCAGTTTCCACATGAAGGATGCAGTCTGCCCTTCATGCTCTCAAGTAATATCTTGTAAGTTGGGATTTCATCTTAACCTTCAACTGTGAATGGGCCCACGGACATAGTTAGTGGCACTACTCATTACCTATTAAAAAGTACTTGTCAAAATTTTAATTACATATTGACATTGAAGGAAGTTTACAAAAGTGTACATAGTAATCTTTTTTAGCTAATTTTGAAGAAAAATTAAATATTTTTATCTTTTCATTCAAATAGCATTGTGCTGTTTTTAAGGACCCCACTATTTTACCATCACAGTGTCCTATGCTTGTTCCATTAGGGGGCGATATAGTTCCATAGTTGGAATAAGTTCTTTTAAATTGCGGCGTTTTAAGTAACCAGAAACTAGATATAATGTAAAAGGCGATATCACTCCCATAGTGATACGGCGGTAAAATTCACATAAGAGAAAATAACTTAGCTTTTTCAATGACGATTTACGCAGCATAACAGACGAGGAAGCCATGACAACACTTTGTGTATAGTTTGTTATTTTCGTCACTGCGCTAAAAGGATTTTCAGGATGGATGACGGTATCACCCATCTGTCCATCGGCTTCAAAGTATTTGGCTACTGTCTAAGTCTTTATATACTGTCTTCTCCATGTGTAGGCCCTTACTTAGGTTCCAAACAAGGAAAGAAGAGGATTCGATTTCATCTCTAACATACAGAAATAGTACAATGCCCATTTTCATAATTGTACCTTCTCTCTTCAAATGCTTACCTAGCAATTCTAAATGCTGAGCCCCTTTGTACTAAATCTGGTTCAGCTATGCATGTACAAAGAAAAGAAAAACAGATTTAAAATGTCTGCACAGAGACAGTGACATTAAACTTAATATTATAACAAACTTATTATAACAAACCACCCTTTGTCACTGGATCTGTGACAAAAATAATACTTGAAGGTCTTATCCACAAAGCAAAAGGTACTCGATCCCCCTTCACAGTGTAGACAGTTCCTCAAGAACATTTCTGGAAATGTGAAGTGTAGTGCCACTATAGCTCCTGTTTCATTCATCTAATATACCAGCGTAAATAAATATTAACAATAAGTTACAGTACACTTGGAAAAACAGTTGCATTCAACATGGTGTTACTAAGTAGTGATCACTGTATCCCACCAGTGGTGTAGGTGGAGATCTCTTGTTATGTTTTACATAGTCAGTGTTGTAACTAAATATCACTGAGCCCATGCAGTGGGTACCATAGCCTCAGATTACATTGTAAATCTATATAGCATCTTGATGGACTTCACTATTCCTTGGCACTCATAACATTTCTAGCTACAGTATCTATACATATTAATAAAACGCAAAGCCCTCACTGACTCC
The DNA here is from genome assembly GCF_900747795.2 of Erpetoichthys calabaricus. Classification (NCBI taxonomy): domain Eukaryota; kingdom Metazoa; phylum Chordata; class Cladistia; order Polypteriformes; family Polypteridae; genus Erpetoichthys; species Erpetoichthys calabaricus. Next base: position 140,395,952 of record NC_041396.2, read on the forward strand.
CTGACTGACTGACTGACTCATCACTAATTCTCGAACTTCCCGTGTAGGTGGAAGGCTGAAATTTGGCAGGCTCATTCCTTACAGCTTACTTACAAAATTTAGGCAGGTTTCATTTCGATATTCTATGCGTTATGGTCATAACTGGAACCTGTTTTTTGTCCATATACTCTAATGGAGGAGGCGGAGTCACGTATCGCGTCATCACGCCTCCTACGTAATCATGTGAACTAAAAACAAGGAAGAGATTTACAGCACGAGTCAAACGCGGGAACGAAGGTAAATGACGTTAATTTTTGAGTGTCTTTTAATACTGTGTAAGCATACATATTAACACATGTGCAATTAAACGTGTGCATTTACGGGGTGATTTCTCAGGCTTAAAAGCTCGCCTTTTACTAAAAAGGTAAATGGAAACTGTTTTCATTCTGAAGGGCACTAATCACATTAGATTTCAGACGTTAAACGCGCAAAAATGTCGGTACACCAGATAAATAAGCGCAACATATTATCAGTTGTATTGTATGCTTACAATACATATAGAAATGTGTTAATCGTTAACTAATATTATGGGATGGTGTTTTTCGACTCGCGCCTTGATTTAAACGATTGCATTTCTTGGTGCGTTTGCGTAGCTTATTGTCAATATCTTTACACCTCTTTTTAAGACTTAATTTAAAAAGGTTTTCTTTTCTTCTTAATTAAAATTTAAAAGCAATACTTCACCGCTGCGAAGCCCCTCTAGCACTGACGTCTGAGGTTCGATTACCGTAAGCGAGTGCAGTGAGTGTGTACGCCTGATGACCCAAGAATAAGGGGGAAAGACGTGTCGCGTACTCTTTGCATTATTTGACAGTAAACTATTTTCAACCATTCTATGATCTGCTTCTCACAACTGAAGGCACCGTGACTGATGTTACCTCACTTGCTGGCCAACCATAAGCGTTACCTGGTAGGTAACCAGCCACTCACTTCACTCCCTTACGGGAATCGAACCTCGGACGTCAGCGCTACAGGCAAAGCCCCTAAAATTGCGCCACGGCGTGTGGTTCGTTTATTTGACAACATGTAGATCGGGGTAATTACAATCACGGCATTCGTAGTCTGATTCACAATCTGATTGTATGGGTGGTTACCTACCAGGTAACGCTTATAGTTGGCCAATAAGTCAGCTCGAAGTGATCACTCAAGCGAAGGCAGCTTCACAAAAAAACAGATCCTTAACAAACTGTTATTAGTATATTTTCCCTCAATTTAAAAAGGTTTTCTTTTCTTCTTAATAAAAATTTAAAAGCGGTACTTCGCCTGTGCGAAGCGCGTGGATTTGACCGACTGACACATACAGACATATTCATGAGTGCAGGTACTTTGGAAAGAAAGCACCGTGTAAACCTAAAGTTTAAATTAAGTTCATAGACCTACAAAAGGTTGCCATTCATTTGAGGCAAGATTGCTTTTCTTCTGTACAACTATACGTTACATTCTCAAGAGTGTGCTTGCACGGCTTCGGATATAGATATATATATATATATATATATATGTATGTATGTCTATATATAAATATGTAAGCTTATAAGTACTGCCTTACTTCTCTTTAAGAAAGGAAGATGTAATGATATTTGATTTAAACGATTCCATGTCTTCCTGGGTTTGCTTAGCTTATTGTCAATATCTTTACACCTTTTTTTAAGACTTATTGACTGAAACGGGCTTTCACGAAAAAAGTTAGGGCTTTGCTACAGGGTACACCCTCCACAAGTTAAGCAAGTAAGAATAAAATATATATTTCTGTTTTATTTAAACCTTTTAAGTTCGTATGCATAGCCCCATTTGGCTGTTTTATTTTTTTTTTTCTTTTTTCAGTAATATTTAATCTCCTTAAAGAAAAAGAACATATCCATTTTACTTTTTTTGTTTCTCTTTAGTAATATTTTAGTGTAAAAGGATAACCAGTATTTAAACCTTTTATGTTACTTTATAAATTTATTTTACACAATGTTGAAAAATTAATATGAAAGCTACATATTTTGGCAGCTGCTGCTTTAATTTTCAATGAAATGAAAAAACCTCTCCAAGAGAAAACGTCAATGAAGAAGAAACAGTTTGCACTATCTAAAAAGGAGAAACCCTCATTTATAAAAGTTGGCTGCAGATGACTTAACTGAAAATAAATGAATAGTTCCTATGTGTATAATACATATTTATCTATTTTACTTATGCCTTTATTCCAGCAACTTGCAACATCTGAGGTACAATTTGTTACATTACTTTTGTTTTTTGCAGCACAGGCAGGTGAAGTGACTTCCTCAAGGTCACACAGTGGTGTCAGTACCAGGATTTGAACTGACAAGCTCCGGGTTTACTGAAATATTACTGAAGAAAGAAAATAAACGAAAACGGGCAAATAGGGCTATGCATACAGATGTCCATCCATCCATTATCCAACCCGCTATATCCTAAATACAGGAGCCAATAAGGAGATATGTATATGTACAGTATATATATATGTATATATATATATGTATATGTATATATATATATATATATGTATATGTATATATGTATATATATATATATATATATATATATGTATATATATATGTATATATATATATATATATATGTACAGTGGAACCTCGAGATACGATCACCTCTGTATACGAGAAATTCAAAATACGAGGAAAGTATGAGCAAAAAATTCAGATCTAAATACGAGCATTGGCTCACGTAACGAGCCACGAGCCAGGCTATGGGTATAGCTCGCGGCTTAGCGAGGGGGCGTGGTAGCTGTAGCGAGCCGCAGGGCGATCTGCGGTGTCTGCGTTTCTCACCTAAGTGCACAGGTGGGAAACTGCCCACATCCATGATTTGTCCTGTGGCTGATGGGCTGGGCAGGGTTGCCACCCGTCCTTTAAAATACGGAATCGTCCCGTATTTGAGAATGAAATTGCGCGTCCCGTTTTGAATCAATACGTATGCGTCCCTTATTTTTTTGTATTAAAAGTGGTAACCCTAGCAGCTGCCATGTCTTCCCCGCATATATAGAGAAGCGCGAGCCGGTTAAGGGGGAGAAGAAGTAAAAGAAAAGAGAGGAGAGGAGAGAGAACGGAGGTTGCAGGAGGAGGCAGGAATCCGCAGCAGTAGGAAGTCGGTGCGAGAGAGCGAGCGAGTACAGGCTCGCGTGTAGCTGAACAGGCGAGCCAAACAGCTGAAGCAGGACGGTGTAGAGAAGGTCAGCTGCATTAAGTGTCTCGCCTGTTGCAGAGCCCGCATGGGAGAAGCAGGTGAGACGCTAACAGAGAAGAAGCACCGGGGATTGTCATCTGTTTTTTGAAGACTGCTTCCTGTTGACGTTTTAACCTCGTGTTAAAGGATTGTTATTCTTATGTACTTTAAACCTCCACTTCACAACTGTTTTAAGGATTAAAGATTTATTGAATGCTCTACTGCACTTTGGACACCTGTTTTGATTCTTTTAATAATCAGTTATATTATTTACCAGTGTTATTTATTAAAGGTAGACTACAGTATATATAATTTATCAGTGTTATTTGTTAGGAAAATTGATTTTTATGTTAATATATTTGGGATGCGGAACGGATTAACTGGATTTCCATTATTTTCAATGGGGACGTTTGTTCTAGATACGAGAAATTCGCTATACAAGCTCAGTGCTGGAACGAATTAAACTCGTATCTAGAGGTTCCACTGTATATGTTTATATGTATATATATGTATATATGTATATATATATATGTATGTATATATATATATATATATATATATATATATATGTGTATATATGTGAATGTATGTATGTGAATGTATGTATGTATATGTGAATGTATGTATGTATATATGTATGTCTATATTTATATCTATATCTATATATATATATATATATATGTATATGTGGATGTGTATATGTAGATATATGTATATGTAGATATGTGTATATGTAGATATGTGTATATGTAGATATGTGTATATATGTATATGGTTACATAACCTCTTTAACACACTACTTCTCCGCTGCGAAGCGCGGGTATTTTGCTATATGTAGATATATATGTGTCTGTATGTGTATATATATATATTTATATATATATATATATGTGTGTATGTATGTATGTGTGTATATGTATGTGTATATATATGTTGATATATGTATATATATGTGGATGTCTATATGTATATATATATATATGTATATATGTAGATATGTGTATATGTAGATATGTATATAAGTATATATGTTTATGTATATATATGTTTACATAACCTCTTTAACACACTACTTCGCTGCGAAGCGCTGGTATTTTGCTAGTATATATATAATATATCTGTATGTGTGTATATATATATATATATATATAATATATGTGTTTATGTATATATATATATATACACATATTATATTATATATATATATAATATATGTGTATATGTATGTATATATATAATATATGTGTATATATATATATATATATATATATACGTATATATATATATGACAGCAGCACTCATAACAATGACAACACAATTACATTGACAATCATGTTACATTATTTTTAAAATGTTTCCTTTACTTTTTCATAACCTCTTTAACACACTACTTCTCCGCTGCGAAGCGCGGGTATTTTGCTAGTGTTGCTATATGTGCCCCACCCTTTGGTGTCTGATCCTTTTATACGAGTTACAATAGTTGTAACACAAATCAGATGCTATTTTAGATCTATTGCTATGATTAATAATTGTTTTTAACTAGTATTATTGCATAATTGTACGCTATTTGTATCCTCCCCAACTTCACTATCGGATGTTCTATTCCCTTTCTGTTTACACTTTTAACATCATTGGTGGTAAATTATGCATATCCTCAAACCTTTGAGCCCCCTCTTAATATTTTCAAGTATATTCCTAAGCTTTCTATATACATGCCTTGTTCAACCCAGTGGTTTGTAGACAAAGTCTTTTGCTTGGTGGCTTTGCAGATCCCTCCGAACAAACGTGTGGCTGGTACAGGACTTAGTCTTTGCCATTACTGGAACAGAAACTAAACAGTTTTATTGCCATTAGAGAGCTAATGAGATGAACACATGGTGATTGTCCATTTAGCAAAGGAACACTTCACTTGTCTTGCACTGGATACAGCAGTCAATCAAGGGAACCCTTCACATTCAACAGCTGTCATCTCACTTCAGTGGCATTTCACAGCCTGTTTTCGTTAAAGTCCATAAAACTTTGTTTCTGCAGCAAATGTCTGCACAACCATGTCATGGCATCAGATTTACTTAGCTGGACTTACAATCTTTCTTTGATTCCACACTCCTTACACTCTGGACAAGCGAGTTGTTTCTTCACCAGCTATTATCAGGTATGTGCAGCAGACCAAGAGTCATTAGTACAGTAAGTCACTTTAAGTCTTCATTCGTAGCACACCACCTTTTCTTCATTGATAAAGCTCTACCATTGACTTCAGAAGGCCTTAACAGCCACTAAATTGAGTGGCCAAACTAAAATACTTGCTATGCTAAATAAAGAAGGGTGTAGGGTAGAGCAAATACATAACATAAAACAATGCTTTATCAATCATATGTATAATACAATACAGCACTATTAATGAAAATTCTAGACTCTCAGTTCTCAGTCTCATATAATAAATAACAGTTAGAGATAAATTAATATGGCAAATTATTACATTTAAACCAGGCTAGTGAAAATGTTTCTTCAGTAGGATAATACACTAAATACAATTAACACATTGCATCAGTTATACATCACAGATGTCTTAAATTATAACAAGATGTTACTGTACATATTTGGACTTAACACTAGAATTACCAGAGCCTACGAAAAAACTCATAGATCCGGCCCACTTTAAATCGCTTCTTAAAACCGTTCTCACCTCTCCGCCAGCGTCTTTTGTCATCTAAATGTACTGATAAAGACATGCTGCTAGCAGCCGGCTATTTCATCCCCCCAACGACTTAGAACGTAAACGAGCTTTTCCCAGCTCATGCCTTGATTGATTATCTGGGAGTGAAGTGGAGTTTTAGAGTAGAAATAATAGATTGTTATTTGGAACACACGCATTTCATATGTGTTGCATTTCTACAGCAATCTGTGTAAACGCATTGTTAAAACAGAAACGTTTTATATATTCTAGTAGCAAATGACAAAATGTAGGCATAAACTATATAATGTATGAAGCCTGAAGTCCAAATATCAAAGAAACACTTTCACAAAAGGTACAAAAAAAAAGCCACCGCCAAAAAAAGCCGTCTTAGTGTGTGACATTGACACGCATTTGCTATCACTGTTTCCGTGGCGCAACAGTATCAGTCGCTGATCGGGAATCAGAAGGTCATGAGTTCAATCCTGCAAAACTCCCTTTTGAGAAGTGTTCTTATTTTCACTATTTTAGAATAAAAAGATACATTTGATTTCAGTCTGTAACAGCCGGTGTAATTTATGATATTTGTAAAGGTTAGCTTTATTTTTTTTTTAAATTCACTTTTCATTGTCTCAGTCGCGTTCAGGATCCTTTCCTACCCCATCTGACACTGCTGTTTTCACATAAAGTCGCGCTATAGTTCTGCAGTGTATCACGATACATACGACCGCGTGTTTTTTGCCCCCAATATTGCCAGTCCCCACGTGTTGCTGTATGCTGTTTCTTTTGTACTCCAGGACATGCAGAGGAAAGCATAGTAAAGAGCAGTAACTTCAGCGCTATATGCAATCATCAGACACTCCCCATCTGATACTGCTGTTTTCACATAAAGACGTGCTAAAGCTCTGCAGTGTATTTGTGACTGCATTGTCGTACCAATGCTTGCGAACTGAAGTGTCTGCATGCACTTTTCGTGGCATTACACGTGTATTTTTTGAGTATGTCCATGTAGCTCAAACACAGGAACATATGTTGATGTAAAAGTATAACAAAACAAGTGCACATTTATTCAAGACTATAACAGAAGAAAACAGAAAGCAAGTTACAGTAGGCGGTTAATATGACAGCTTGCGTGGTGGAATGCTAAGAACTGCTGATTTCCATTCCGTGCTATATAACTGTTAACATTTGAATCTGATGATTGCATATAGCGCTATCTTATTCAGTGTGCGCAAGAACATGCAGGTGGCCAGTTGCTGAGTGCTACAACGCACATTTAAAAAAAAGAAAGAGACAAATATATGTGACGTTTTGAAGAAATTATTTTATGACGCGAATAGTACCAATCAGAAAACATCGTCGAAGTAATGCAATATTATTTGAAAACGAACAGCGTCAGATCGGATGTGAAGTTATACTGGCGCTGTTTGAGTCAGATCAGAAGCTGAATAAGCTGAAAAGCTCCTGTTCTGACTCTAAGTAAAAAAGCATGAATTAATCAACAGAAATAACCGCGATTGACATTTTAAAGTTAACGATTTACAGTGCATACCAATTTTTAAATTTAATGTCCATTTGAGGAAAAAAAAAACACTTTCTTCAAAGCTGAGAATCGAACTCATGTCTCTGTAGTACGGTAGGGTGGCTGTGCTCCAAGTCAGCAAACCGTAGCGTTAAGCCACGGAAGCTGTTGTATCATCCTTGAACCTTTTGTGAAAGTGTTTATTTGATGTTTGGACTTCAGGCTTCACATATTCTATAGTTTATGCCTACATTTTGTAACATTTATTACTAAAATATGAAAATGTTTCTGTTTTAGCAATGTGTTTACACAGATTACTGTAGAAACGGAACACACATGAAATGCGTGTATTCCAAATAACGATCTATTATTTCCATTCTAAAACTCCAGCAGTTTACTCACTCCCAGATAATTATAATCAAACAAGGCATGAGCTGGGAAAACTTAGTGAACATTCTGCGACGGTGGGGGATGGAACAGCCGGCTACTTGCTGCTCGTCTTAATCGGCACATTTAGAAGACAAAAGAGAGGTGAGAACGGTTTTAAGGTGGGCCGGATCTACGAGTTTTTTCGTAGACTCTGGTAATTCTAGTGTTAAGCGTTTTCATTTTTGTCTAAAACAAAAATCTTATAACATCTATACTATATAACACACTGTAGCTTATCTTATCAATAGACAAATCTCTTAAATGTCTTAAATATATCACAACAGCACAGTTTATATAGACTAATTGCAGACATTTTTAATTATTCCCATATAATATAAATTTCCTAATGTACACAATCCATTCAGCTATGTGCATTATCACTGAGCACTAACCTTAACACATTGATGTAATAACAAATCTTCATAAAATTAATCACTAACAGATACAAATGCATACATGTATTTCAGTTCTAATACATTTCATAATTACTGAAGTGATATTAATAATAATCATTTGACATACATCAAAATATGTAAACCTGCTATACTGCATTTTATATGAAGACTAGAGAAAGAAATTAGTCTAGTTTAATATAGCAACATTTAGCCTGTTTATACCTTACAATTATTTGTATTTACACATTATACAGGACTTACACATTATACAGGATGTTATACCCTTACACTTGCACAACTATTCAGCATGCAAGGAAATAATTCCAATAATGGCTGTTCATTCATTTATGATTGATAAGCAAACATTCACCACCCCTTTGGTCAGATTATATCTAATTTCTCTTCCCAAACTTGCTGTTAAACTATTTATTGCAGCTTGTATAGGAGTAAGCTGTGTTTCAATCCATTAGTCACAGGGTTTGCTGAATCTGGAGGAAAAGAACATCTATAGTTTTGAAGTTACATAATTTTTATGTTTATAATACTTTTATTGAAATTCAGATTTTTAAATTCTTAACTCTTTAACTGACCATGCTACAGGTTGTCCTTCTGCCTTCAGTTAAAATGTTCTAAGATTCATCTAGGTCAATAAATCATGGCTTTATTTAACACTACATCTGTTTGTAGGCTTCAAAGACATTCCAGGCTCACTGACTAGGCACAGGATATATTACAAATACCAATCAAGTTATTCTTATGATTACTTTTGATTTTACTTGCTATTGAATTTTTAGATACTAATACAATTAAATTTGGATATGATCTCCTACTACTATGTTATTATGTTACTAGGTTATTATATGAGGCGTCCCCCATATCATTTAGGATTTGCTTCACATTATTAATTAGTCAGCTGAGAGAAAGAAACACAGACTGTTCGACACAGACTTACAAATGGCATATAAGAACATCTGCCACCCCAGACTCTGAATAAGAGTAATTAATCTTCTTTAATTTTTCTCTACTAGATTTTATCCCACTTCATGCCCAAGCAGTTACTTGTCTAAGGCAGAAGTTCTTTAAACAACATTCAGCACACTAGAGAAAGCAACTGTTCACAAACAAACAGCTTTCACTCTTTGCAGTCATGTCAACACACTTAGCAATTGCTTCATTCTTTCAAATATCATCCCATATTCTCATACTCACGTTCTCTTTTACAATTATACTTCATTCACAGAATAAAGTTCTCTTACAATTGTATTTCATTCACAGAGATCTCTATCACACATACTATAAATTCACTCGAGGTTGTGCTTTTTTTTATTTTATTCATAAAGTTTCACCGTTCAAAGCACTTAAACGCATCTTTCTTTTATGCTTATTTACTTATCATGACCATTAAACAACTTCCTTCTTTACCTTCATGCTTATCATTACAATCAAACAACTTCTCAGGACTCAAACTGGTATTACTTTCATTAAATTAGGAATACATCTTACCTCAGTTTCATACGGCGCTAGTCTCCAGATCATGAAATCTTCATGGTGAACCAATTCCATGACAATCAAGGAAAATTATTTCTGTGGCGATCCGATTCAGTGACAACAAGGTGAATCCACTCATCGGGAAAATCACGTGGCACAATTCCACAACAAGAAAGCATTCCCAGAAAGCATTACGCAATCACAAAGAATATCCTGACTTAATAAGGAAAACATACATGCTTGAACCTTTTTTTCCTATCACCGGGCAAGTGTGCTAACCACTACACCACCATACTCTTTATCTTTATAGTTCCTAAAATACACAGCCTTCATTCACGCACATCAGGCACATTCTGCTTATCGCAAGAACTTGTCTCCCTTCTCATTTATTATTATAAAAAGAGCATTTTTCCTTTAAACTTGATCAGGGTTTGAAAGGAAAAATATTTTGCATGTATATGATAAGCTTTTAACAAAAGTGGAGACATTTTATTTACTTTAACTCAATTATACATATCGATTATTATATTTCTTTGTCATGTGAGAAACTGCCTCATTTTTAAATCCACACTTATCCAATTAATACATTCTTAAAAGTATGGCCAGTACTTACAGGAAGGTAACAGAGGCATGCTTCTCATTGCAAAGTTAACATTAAATGTATTTATTCTTTTCCCAGTTTAAGTTAGAGCTCCTTTACATTTTAGTGCTATTTGTGTACAACGTTTACAGTTTCTTTTTAAAACAGTAGCTTATATTGTAGGTTTGTATAAACATATACTTATAAGATGACTAATTTAATTAGTTTCTGTGTGTTTTAGCACACGGCATAATACTTTAGCAGTATAGGCGAGGGTGTTTGGGGAGGGGTGGTTGCCAAAACCTTTAACCTTTTGGTCACAGCAACAGCTGCATTGCTCATAAACTTCTTTTTTTAACAGGCGAACAAATCGTATATTTTGGATTACATCGGGCTGCTATTATGCCATTAAAGATTTCTACAATTATTTTAGTGAGCGCGATCGAGCCTTTATGGATTTTATCGGCATTGACACTGTTCATCTTTAAGTAACTGACTGCCAGACCCGCTGGATGCGTGACTCGTCAGACAATAAAGTAAATGCATGCCTGCATGCATCAACTCTTAATAACGTACAGCTCTTCATAGCTTTACAAAATACTGTTCCTAATGGCTAACGATGTAATTTATTTTAATAACAGTGTTCCCCAACACGGCATTTACTTCTCTGGCAGGTTTTGGACTTTGTACGGCAGCTGATTAATCTGTGTTGTCCACTCAGGTGCCATTTCACTTTATTCCAGACAACCAATCTCGTGTCTATAAGTTTAAAACTGTTGTTTTACAATTTATTTTGTCCGGTTTAGTTTCGTCTTTTATTCCCACATTTTGTAATCATGCTTTGGACTTTTAAGTCCAACACGCATAATGTAATTAGCAGAAACTGCTACAATTTAACAGCTGCTATCTGTTTTTTTTTTTATTATTACTGCCCCATGCACTGTGGCCCATGTTACAAGCCCGCCTTATTGTACTTTCACAGGATTAATTAATATCCCTATTCCAGTTATGGCTAGGCATTTAAGGCAGTATAACTCATTCATGGGAGTGCATGACAGTGCGCCCGACCATCCCGATATACTCAATATCTGACCGAGACCTTCCATGCTGTCATTATCAGAAGCTTATATAAAACATTATAAATATGATACAGTTATTAATTTAGCCACAATCCTGCCGACTACACCATTTTGTTCCATTAGGGGGCGATACAGCTCCCTAGTTGGAATAAGTTCTTTTAAATTGCGGTGTTTTAAGTAACCAGAAACTAGATATAATGTAAAAGGTGATATTCCTCCCATAGTGATATGGTGGTAAAAATCACATAAGAGAAAATAACTTAGTTTTCTTTAATGACGATTTACACAGCATAACAGACGAGGAAGCCATGACAACACTTTGTGTATAGTTTGTCATTTTCGTCACTGCGCTGAAAGGATTTTCAGGACGGATGACGTTATCACTCATCCGTCCATCAATTTCAAAGTATTTGACTGCTGTCCAAGTCTTTATATACTATATCACATGTAGGCCCTTACTTAGGTAACAAACAAGGAAAGGAGAGGATTCGATTTCATCTCTAACATACAGAAGTAGTACAATGCCCATTTTCATAGTTGTGCATTCTCTCTTCAAATGCTTACCTAGCAATTCTAAATGCTGAGCCCCTTTGTACTAAATCTGGCTCAGCTATGCATGTACAGATTTAAAATGTCTGCACAGAGACAGTGACATTAAACTTAATATTATAACAATGCTTAAGTCAAGCCAGGACTCTTGAATGTTTTGTCTCAGCACTCAAAACATAATCCTGATGGTGTTAAAACTCTTTCAGCTTGTTCTTACATTCTGTGTTAAATGTTTTGTTTAACTTGCCGTGGAGTGCTAAATCATAAACAAGTTGGAGCATTTAAAACAAAATGTGAAAGTAAAAACGTGGTGTTACCAGGTATCACCTTTCTTGTAACATACTGGCTGATATTGATGAAATAGAAGAACAACTGAAGGACCAAAGTGAATTGGTATGTATACATTGTCACCCACAATGTGTGTCATTTATTTCACATAAAACAAACAACTTGCATTTTCCTTATCATTTGTAGACGAAACACTTGTCACCAGTGGGTGGAGTGGATGCCAGCTCCATTACTAGAAGAATTTGAAGTGTCTGCTTGCCACCAGTGTTGCAAAGGAGATTTATTGGAAGGGATCTTGACAGAAGAAATCCTTCATGAAGGATTGTTCAAAATACTGATAGGTGAATAATACAGACACCTCCATTGCAATAGTGCTGAAACTCGTGCCTTTTACATTTCATGTAAACAAGAGAACTCACATCTACCATACTTGTTACCTGCATAAATCTAATTGAAATAGACTTTTAAATGAAAGAGGTATAGATTAGCAAGTGAAATTATATAACTTGTTTTGTTCTCCTTTTTTCCTTTGTAGATTCAACACTAATAAGCACCAAAACAACATCGTCTTAGGTGGAGGCAGCCATTAAACTTTGGTCTACAAAATGTTCAATCTAGAAAAACTTGTTTCGTTAATTAGCAGCAGATATTTACTAAGCAAATTTTTCTAGATTGAACAGTTCTTAGCAGTCAGGAAAGTAGAGCAGTGAAGAGGGTGATAGTGTAAGTGTTCTTTAATATGAAGAAGTGCAAACGATGCAAGTGGAGACCTTTTATGTAAGGAATAAGAGGAGCACAAAGTTAGGAGAACTGACAGGGAAAAGTAACGTTGATCTCATAGAAGAACAAATATCAGACAATCGAGGGGGAGAAGATTACAGGAGCTTAACACTAGAATTACCAGAGTCTACGAAAAAACTCGTAGATCCGGCCCACCTTAAAACCGTTCTCACCTCTCTTTTGTCTTCTAAAAGGTCAATTAAGATGAGCAGCGAGTAGCCGGCTCTTCCATCCCCCACCGTCGCAGAACGTTCACTAAGTTTTCCCAGCTCACGCCTTGTTTGATTATCTGGAAGTGACTGAACTGCTGGAGTTTTAGAATGGAAATAATAGATCGCTATTTGGAATACATGCATTTCATGCGTGTTCCGTTTCTACAGTAATCTGTGTAAACACATTGCTAAAACAGAAACTTTTTCATATTTTAGTAATAAATGTTACAAAATGTAGGCATAAACTATAGAATCTGTGAAGCCTGAAGTCCAAACATCAAATAAACACTTTCACAAAAGGTTCAAGGATGATACAACAGCTTCTGTGGCTTAATGCTACAGTTTGCTGACTTGGGGCAGAGCAGCCTTGTCGTGCTTCAGAGACGTGAGTTTGATTCCCAGCTTTGAAGTGCTTTTTTTCCTCAAACGGACATTAAATTTATAAATTGGTATGCACTGTAAATCGTTAAGTTTAAAATGTCAATCGCGGTTATTTCTGTTGATTAATTCGTGCTTTTTTACTTAGAGTCAGAACAGGAGCTTTTTCAGCTTATTCAGCTTCTGATCTGACTCAAACAGCGCCAGTATAACTTCACACCCGATCTGACGCTGTTCGTTTTCAAATAATATTGCATTACTTCGACGATGTTTTCTGATTGGTACTATTCGCGTCATAAAATGATTTCTTCAAAACGTCACATATATTTGTCTCCTTCTTTTTTTAAAATGTGCGTTGTAGCACGCAGCAACTGGCCACCTGCATGTTCTTGCGCACACTGAATAAGACAGCGCTATATGCAATCATCAGATTCAAATGTTAACAGTTATATAGCACGGAATGGAAATCAGCAGTTCTTAGCATTCCACCACGCAAGCTGTCATATCAACCGCCTACTGTAACTTGCTTTCTTTTTTCTTCGGTTATAGTCTTGAATAAAAGTGCACTTGTTTTGTTATACTTTTACATCAACATATGTTCCTGTGTTTGAGCTACATGGGCATGCTCAAAAAATACACGTATAATGCCACTTAAAGTGCATGCAGACACTTCAGTTCGCAAGCATTGGTACGACAATGCAGTCACAAGTACACTGCAGAGCTTTAGCGCGTCTTTATGTGAAAACAGCAGTGTCAGATGGAAAGTGTCTTACGATTGCATATAGCGCTGAAGTTACTGCTCTTTACTATGCTTTCCTCTGCATGTCCTGGAGTACAAAAGAAACAGCATACAGCAACACGTGGGGACTGGCATGATTGTGGGAAAAAAAACACGCGGTCGTATGTATCGTGATACACTGCACAGCTATAGCGCGTCTTTATGTGAAAACAGCAGTGTCAGATGGGGGGGGTGGTTATAGGGAAGGATCCTGAACGCGACTGAGACAATGAAAAGTGAATTTAAAAAAAAAATAAACAGGACTGGCAAGATTGTGGGAAAAAAAACACGCGGTCGTATGTATCGTGATACACTGCACAGCTATAGCGCGTCTTTATGTGAAAACAGCAGTGTCAGATGGGGGGGGGGGGGGTATAGGGAAGGATCCTGAACGCGACTGAGACAATGAAAAGTGAATTTAAAAAAAAAAATAAACAAAGCTAACCTTTACAAATATCATAAATTACACCGGCTGTTACAGACTGAAATCAAATGTATCTTTTTATTCTAACATAGTGAAAATAAGAACACTTCTCAAAAGGAAGATGTGCAGGATCGAACTCGTGACCTTCTGATTCCCAGTCAGAGACTGATGCTGCTGCGCCACAGAAACAGTGATAACTATTGAGTGTCAATGTCACACACTAAGGCGGCGTATTTTGGCGGTGGCTTTTTTTTTTGTACCTTTTGTGAAAGTGTTTCTTTGATATTTGGACTTCAGGCTTCATACATTATATAGTTTATGCCTACATTTTGTCATTTGCTACTAGAATATAAAAAACGTTTCTGTTTTTAACAATGTGTTTACACAGATTACTGTAGAAATGCACTCCACTCTAAAACTCCACTTCACTCCCAGATAATCAATCAAGGCATGAGCTGGGAAAAGTTCGTTTACGTTCTAAGTCGTTGGGGGGATGGAATAGCCGGCAGCTGGCAGCTTGTCTTTATCAGTACATTTAGATGACAAAAGACGCTGGCGGAGAGGTGAGAACGGTTTTAAGAAGCGATTTAAGGTAGACTGGATCTACGAGTTTTTCGTAGTCTCTGGTAATTCTAGTGTTAAGTGGCCATTCTTTAATGTAATGTTTGTTTTTTGTTTTACCATATAAATTAAATCATTTAACACTAGAATTACCAGAGTCTATTAAAAAACTCGTAGATCCAGCCCACCTTAAAACCGTTCTCACCTCTCTTTTGTCTTCTAAATGTGCCGATTAAGACGAGCAGCAATAAGCCGGCTATTCCATCTCCCACCATCGCAAAACATTCACTAAGTTTTCCCAGCTCATGCCTTGTTTGATTATCTGGGAGTGACTGAACTGGAGTTTTAGTGTGGAAATAATAGATCGTTATTTGGAACACACGCATTTCATGTGTGTTCCGTTTCTACAGTAATCTGTGTAAACACATTGTTTTCATATTTTAGTAATAAATGTTACAAAATGTAGGCATAAACTATAGAATGTGTGAAGTCTGACGGCCAAACATCAAATAAACACTTTCACAAAAGGTTTAAGAATGTCACAACACCCTCCGTGGTGTAACACTGAGATTTGCTGACTCAGAGCACGACAGCCCTGCCGAGCCGTAGAGACCAGAGTTCGATTCCCTGCTGGGGAGGAAGTGTCTTTTTTTTCTTTGTAGCCTCAAATGGACATAAAATTTATAAACTGGTATGTACTGTAAATCGTTAAGTTTAAAATGTTGATCGCGGTTATTTCTGTTGATTAATTCATACTTTTTTACTTGAGTCAGAACAGGAGCTTATTCAGCTTATTCAGCTTCTGATCTGACTCTAAGTAACAGCGCCAGTATAAATCACACCCAATCTGACGCTGTTCGTTTTCAAATAATATTGCATTACTTCGACGATGTTTTCTGATTGGTACTTATTCGCGTCATAAAATGATTTCTTCAAAACGTCACATATATTTGTTTTGAGATAATGAATAGAGCTGCAAATTACAGGTGCTTGTTCAGTGTAATAGGAACCATAGCACAGAGGGGTGTGTACACTGCAACAAGTGCACATGTCATAAATGTAGGAAGGGCGCTCCTTGGGTGGGCTATAGCGCGTCTTTATGTGAAAACAGCAGTGTCAGATGGGGAGTGTCTGATGATTGCATATAGCACTGAAGTTACTGCTCTTTACTATGCTTTCCTCTGCGTGTCCTGGAGTACAAAAGAAACAGCATACAGCAACATGTGGGGACCGGCAAGATTGGGGTTAAAAAAACACGCGGTCGTATGTATCGTGATACACTGCAGAGCTATAGCGCGTCTTTATGTGAAAACAGCAGTATCAGATGGGGTAGGGAAGGATCCTGAACGTGACTGAGAGAATGAAAAGTGAATAAAAAAAAAAACAAAAACAAAGCTAACTTTACAAATATCATAAATTACACCGGCTGTTACAGACTGAAATCAAATGTATCTTTTTATTCTAAAATAGTAAAAATAAGAGCAGTTCACTTCTCGAAAGGGAGTCGTGCAGGATCAAACTTGTGACCTTTTGATTACCAGTCAACAACTGATACTGTTGCACCACTGGGCCGTCAAAGTAAATGAGTGTCAATGTCACACAGTAAGGCGGTTTTTTTTTCTGCAGTTATATTTTTGAATAAAAGCGCACTTGTTCTGTTATATTTGTACCTTTCGTGAAAATGTTTCTTTGATATTTGGACTTCAGGCTTCATACATTATATAGTTTATGCCTACATTTTGTCATTTACTACTAGAATATGAAAAACGTTTCTGTTTTAAAAATGTGTTTACACAGATTACTGTAGAAACAGAACATACATGAAATGCGTGTGTTCCAAAGAATGATCTATTACTCATCCATCCATCCATTGTCCAACCCGCTGAATCCGAACACAGGGTCATGGGGGTCTGCTGGAGCCAATCCCAGCCAACACAGGGCACAAGGCAGGAACCAATCCCGGGCAGGGTGCCAACCCACCGCAGATGATCTATTATTTCCACTATAAAACTCCACTTCACTCCCAGATAATCAATCAAGGCATGAGCTGGGAGAAGTTCGTGCACGTTCTAAGTCAGTGGGGGGATGGAATAGTCGGCTGTTTGCAGCTTGTCTTTATCTGCACATTTACAAGACAAAAGGCGATGGCAGAGAGGTGCGAACAGATTTAAGAAGCAATTTAAGGTGGGACAGTTCTATGAGTTTTTTCGTAGGCTCTGGTAATTCTAGTGTTAATTTGAAAGAAACGTTCAGGCAGTTTTAGTAATCCTAACTCAAATTTTAACAAAGAGGCCAGTACATTGCAAGTCCTGTTGGATGTTGGACATTTTAGATGATGGCTTGGAGGAGTCAGTTTTCTATGAGAGCTACATCTGCAGGAGATGCTAGCTGATCAAGCACTTCAAGCTCAGGTTCGCTGGCCCAGGTGTCCATTAGAGAAATGGTGTGCACCCCTAAGGTGGCACCGGAGGAGATTCTAGACCAAATAGGTAGAGATAGGTGGGACACAGTCACCAGGTGTGATGTAAAGTCCAGGGGCATCAACCCCAGATTTGAATGTTTCAAACTGTTTTCAGGTCTTTGCTGAGATGGACGATGTCTCTGAAGATTCTGAGGTGGCAGGCAGAGATGGGGAGCCCCAATGGGCAACCACAAAACCAGCTCAAAAAAAGAGAGAGGTAGTGATAGTTGGGGACTCAATCATTAGGGGGATTGAAGCACAGCTTTGTTCCAGAGGCCTTCCTGGAAGGGTTGATACGCTCTTGGCCAGAGTGGGAGTGGATCCAGTAGTCATTGTCCATTGTTCATGTTGGAACAAATAACATACATAAGGGTAGTCTGTCAATTTTGCAATCCAAATTTAAAGAGTTAGGTGCTAGTCTGAGTTGCAGAACTGACAAGACAGTCATCTCTGAAGTTCTGCCTGTGCCATGCACCAGTCCAAGTCAGAAAACTTAACGTGTGGCTGAAATCTTATAGCAGGATAGAAGGGTATACGTTTGCGGGGCATTGGGACTTCTTTTGGATCAGATGGGACCTATTCCACTACGATGGATTATGTCTGAACCAGAGGGGCATCTATGTGTTGGGGAGGCATATGAGTAGGTTAGTTGAGGATTGTTTAAACTAAGGCATTTGGTGGTGTAGGGAGATTAGGACAGGCCAGGTTTAAAACTGCAAATGGAGGAACAAACAATAGTGTAAAAATAAAAATGTATAATATAATTTCTAACCCAGCGTTTAAATGTAAAAGAGTACCACATTAAAACTAGTTTGCCTAAATTCTAGAAGTTTCTGAAGTTATATGTAGAGGAGAATAATCATGATATTATAGCAATAATGGAAATCTAGCTAGATAAGAAAAGATGGAGATGAGTATAACATAGAGGGATACATATTTATTGCAAGGATTGACAGAACAAAAAAGGAGATGGAGTTGCTGTTTATCTCAACCAGAATTTAAACACATGTCCTCTTCAACTGGATAATTTGCCTGGAAAGTATTAAGGAAAGAGGTCTTATTTTAGGAGTGTTTTAAAGACCGCCCAATGCAGACAATAATTTTATTGCACATCTTTTTAGTAATATTAAAAAGGCAAGTTTACAGGAGGACATTAAAGTGATGAGGGAATTTAACTACCCAAATTTTAACTGGGATAACCTTGCAGAGCACAAGAGGAGGAGTTTTTAGAAGTAATCAATGACTGTTTTTTAACACAGTATTTTAAACTATCAACACAGGGTGAAACCTGCCTGGATTTAGTATTTTCTAATAATCGGGATAGAATTGAGGGTGTAGAGGTGATGTAACCACTAGGATCAAGTGACCATAATATAATACAATTCTCAGTGTTTTGGATGAGTGCAGATGCAAAGACTAAAATTGTTAAGTTTAACTTTGGTAGGGCAAATTTTGAGCAGGCAAAGTCTAAGGAGGATAGATTGGGATAAGCTAGGTGTGGAAACATTTGTGGTGCAATGGAACAGGTTTAAAACATTTTATAAATAATGCAGAACAGATACATACTTAAATTTGGAATTAGTAGGAAATTTTAAAAAACACCACAGTGGGTTGATATGGAATTAAAAAAGAAGCAGAAAAGGGAAGAAACCGCGACATAAGGAGTATAAGACTAATAACTCCAATGTGAATCACAGGGTGTATGAGAACATGAGGGCCACCATTAAGAAGGATATTAGAAAGGCTGAAAGACAGTTACAACAGATAAGGCAAAAGACAACTCAAAGAGATTCTTTCAGTGTTTTAGTAGTAAAAGAACAGTCATGGAAGATTTGAAGTCCATCAAGAATAGTAAAGGGGAATTAAAGCATATAGACAGTGAAATAGCATATGCTCTAAACTCATGTATTTCTGAGGTATTCATAAGTGAGGAAGTAGACAACCTCCCAGGAGTAAATGGGACTACTAAGGAGGTACTGAGGGAGTTAAAATGTGTATAGGGAGAAGTACTGCTTAGATTAAATAGGCTGAAATCAAACAAATCTCCAGGACCAGATGATATTTACTCTCGAGTTCTTAAGGAGCTTAGCAAATCCATATATTTAGGAAGTCATTCCGAAGGACCGGAAAATGGCAAATATTCTCCCATTATATAAAAGGGGTGACCAGGCAGATCCAAGCAACAAGAGGCCAGTAAGCTTAATATGCATCACAGGAAAATTAATGGAAGGAATTATTAAGGATAAGATTGAGCAGAAGTTTTGCTGAATAGTCAGCATGGGTTCAGTAGAGGGTAGTCATGTTTTACCAACATGCCGGAATTCTATGAGGAAGCAACAAATGGGTATGAGTCCAAGTCATCTGTTGAGGTTTTCAAAACTACTGTGGATTGTAACTAGTACAAGATCAGCATGAAAGTAGTGGAAAGCCAGCCTAAACAATGACAATAATTTAGATTCCGGACACTTTAGTGGTTCTGTAAACATGACATATTTACTGAATGCACACCATACTAAGTCATATTTCATAAGGACAGAATTAGCTGATAAAAAATAAACTATTTCAGGTCAAGAAAATACAGTAAATGCTAAGGATAAAGAACATAAACAGAAAAAAGAAAAATGAGAAAAAGTAGATGCTAAAAATTTTTACATTTATTATATTATTTACACAGCATGCCAAATAAGATTTCTTTTTAACAAAGTGAATGAGGTATATTAATCTTTGTTAAGAAAGGAAAAATCTTGATCATAAGCATAAAATCAATCTCAATCTTGTGCAAACAGAATGGCATACATCAAAATCCAGGAAGGTCAGCAAAAGATCAGCATTTCCTTTAACAAGGGGAATACCCTTGTTTGAATTTTAAATAGAGGGTTTTGCATGGTCAAAACCAAGAATTCAGAATAAAAATGACTGTTTAACTGGGTAATCACCATTACAGGAGCTGCAAGAGCTGTAAGATTAGATGATACATTAGTTGCACAGACGTGACAAACAACTGATTCTTGCTTGTGGAAGGTGGGAAGTTAGATGTATAATTCAAATGCAAACATTGAAATAAGGTAAGTAATAAAATGATAATGTGGAAATGCACACATAAGGCCCAAAATCACTCCTGAGATGCATCACCAGAGCACATAAAGATAACTATTGTCACACGTGCGAGTAGGAGGCAGCTAAAGGGCTTGAATAATGGTAATACCACATCAGACCAGGGGGTGGCAAGGTGCGCTGACTGTCTTTTTCTCTTGCAACCAGCTACATTTAGCACTACCTGGGTACCATATGTCTTATATCTCTTTAATAATAATAATAATAATAATTCATTACATTTACAATCTTCCACAGTCTTTTTGACTCCTGGTCTTCATGAGTAGGGCTAATGGTCTTTCTAATCCACAAAAACAGACTAATAGCCTTGATCAAGAGGCACATAACTATGTGAACTTTTTTTTTCATAACCCTGCTCTGTTTCATTGTAACGATTCTTAACTGGTTTGAGATGCCCGCTGTCTTGACTTCACATGAGTTCTACTTGCTCCTTGTTTATATCTAAAAGACCTACTGGTTATGACACCTACAGTGCATTCGGAAAGTATTCACAGTGCATCACTTTTACCACATTTTGTTATGTTACAGCCTTATTCCAAAATGGATTAAATTCATTTTTTCCTCAGAATTCTACACACAACACCCCATAATGACAACGTGAAAAAAGTTTACTTGAGATTTTTGCAAATTTATTAAAAATAAAAAAATTGAGAAAGCACATGTACATAAGTATTCACAGCCTTTGCCGTGAAGCACGAAATTGAGCTCAGGTGCATCCTGTTTCCCCTGATCATCCTTGAGATGTTTCTGCAGCTTAATTGGAGTCCACCTGTAGTAAATTCAGTTGATTGGACATGATTTGGAAAGGCACACACCTGTCTATATAAGGTCCCACAGTTGACAGTTCATGTCAGAGTACAAACCAAGCATGAAGTCAAAGGAATCGTCTGTAGACCTCCAAGACAGGATTGTCTCGAGGCACATATCTGGGGAAGGTTACAGAAAAATTTCTGCTGCTTTGAAGGTCCCAATGAGCACAGTGTTTTTCAGCGGCAGGAACTGGGAGACTAGTCAGGATAAAGGGAAAGATGACTGCAGCAATGTACAGAGACATCCTGGATGAAAACCTGCTCCAGAGCGCTCTTGACCTCAGACTGGGGCGACGGTTCATCTTTCAGCAGGACAACGACCCTAAGCACACAGCCAAGATATCAAAGGAGTGGCTTCAGGACAACTCTGTGAATGTCCTTGAGTGGCCCAGCCAGAGCCCAGACTTGAATCCGATTGAACATCTCTCGAGAGATCTTAAAATGGCTGTGTACCGACGCTTCCCATCCAACCTGATGGAGCTTGAGAGGTGCTACAAAGAGGAATGGGCGAAACTGGCCAAGGATAGGTGTGCCAAGCTTGTGGCATCCTATTCAAAAAGACTTCAGGCTGTAATTGCTGCCAAAGGTGCATCGACAAAGTATTGAGTAAAGGCTGTGAATACTTATGTACATGTGATTTCTCAGTTTTTTTATTTTTAATAAATTTCCAAAAACCTCAAGTAAACTTTTTTCATGTTGTCATTATGAGGTGTTGTGTGCAGAATTCTGAGGAAAAAAATGAATTTAATCCATTTTGGAATAAGGCTGTAACATAACAAAAGGTGGAAAAAGTGATGCGCTGTAAATACTTTCTGGATGCACTGTATATTATTACTGACAATGATTCAGTGTAGATCTGAACTTGAAAAACTGCATCAGCATAGCAACATGCTTTTCTAAATCACCTTTTTGGAACTGTTACATTACAAAAAAGTGTGCAGCAAAATCCGAAAAATCCAGATATAAATAATGAATTGTTCTAGTGCATGTTTTCTAGATTTTGTCTTTGTTTTCTGAAAGCTTGTTCAGTTTTTTTTTTTTTTTTGAATGAATCAGAACTATCCAAAAGGACCTGTTGTAAAGGCAGGCTAGGACCTGTGTCTCAGAATTTCTCCTAGAAATTGCACTAAAAGTCATACTCGGATAAGAATTTGTCCTACAGGAGAGCATAAGAAGTATTTATGAAGCATCCTAGTCCAGGTTCCAGCAAGAAGTACAGTAGGTATTCACATCTGCAAATAAATGACGTCACAATTTCACAACACATCTAAAAATTGACACTCATGATGATGTTTCTTAATTTTTTGATGCTCATGCTGAGGTTTCATCACAAAGATGATATAATAATAATAATCAAAGTAGAAGAAGAAAAAGAAGAAGGAAAACATAATAATGTGGGATATTGCGCTAAGCTGCATGTAATTGTTGACACTTTACAACAGCATGAATAATATTGTACATACTTAGATGCAAAGACACAGACACACAAACTGAATGAGAGTAAAGCCTGATAATGGGTCTGTTTATTTAACAGTTAGTTCTCCCGGGATATGAGGGGCCAAACAGGCCATAAATCATATATTTTTGTGCATATTCTATTGGTTTACATATGAACACTATTGGTTTATAAATATTTTCTATCTGTTTCCGTGCATACTTAGTTGGTTTGTGTGTGTACAATACTAGTTTCATTCATATGAACTGTATTGGTTCCTGTCCGTATATTATTGGTTTTTGCGTGGACTATATCCATTTGTATATGCATACCACTGGTTTCCATATGATCTATATCGATTTGCATGTGTATATCACTGGTTCCAGTAAGTTTGTTATTGGTTTGTGAGTGAACTGTATCGGTTTATGTTTGCATGTTATTGGTTTATGTATGAACTTTATTGGCTTGCGTTCTGTGCCGGTCTAACAATGGATTTGTGTATGCACTATGATTTTATGCACATCTTATACTGGTTTCATGTGGATAACATGTCGGTTTTGTGCTTGAACTCTATTGGTTGTATGTGTGTATTATGTCGGTTTCGCATACGCACCCTATCACACCTTTGTGTATGACCTAAATCAGTTCTGTGTAAGAAATATATTGGTTGTTCACATGATCTTCAGAAGCAATGGGAGGGGCAAGAAACAGGAACTGAAGGGCTGGTATAGTCATAGAGTGTGAAGAGAAGATGACAGGAGACAGATCTGCGTTAAAACAGTGCAGCATTTTCTTTTTTGCACAATGGGAGAGGACTTGGTGGTAATTATTACTGTGTAACAGAATCTACCCTTGAATCTGTAATGAACACAGGGCTGAAATTAGGTACATATTTGGCCATCTTTTTTTTCGTTTCCAGGTCCATGATTGGGCTCAACTAGCCACTGAACTTTTTCACACGACTTTGGAAACCAGTTACTTATTCTAAAGGCAAAGTGTTACATATTTACAACTGACGCCTTTATCCAACATACCATATTTAGATACTACTGGTTGCATTTTTTTCCCAGTGCCCCCTGCACTGCACAGACAGGTGAAGTGACTTGCTTATGGTCACACAGTATCATTATCAGGACTTGAACCCACAAACTCAGGGTTTAAAAATGCAAAGTCTTAACCACAACGACACAATGCTTGCACATCTATAACGTATATATTAATTGGCATAATATAAATTTGTCCAGGACAAATTCCTTTGTTAAAACCTTGTTAAAGGTAAAGTTGAGTTTACCATTTTCAACTCGTGCAAGTCCAAAATCTGGAATATTTATTTTTTTCAAATAATGGATCAGTTTGCCAATTAATGTACATGCGGTAGAATATTTTGCCTTGCTGTTAATATAGAAGAAGAAGCTGGTTTGTGAATAAGCTGACTGCAAGCATATATGTAGCTAGGAGTGAATAAAAAACCAGCTGAATGCATACCTAACTTCAGTCCCGTGATCATTTCAGATGTTAAAAATAATTACCACCAAGCCCTTTCACAAATATACAGTGGCATGCAAAAGTACTCAGTCCCCTTGAAAGTCATCATAATTTTCTGCAAGACAAAAGATTTGTACAAATATTTATTTATTCAGTATTTTTTCTTATGCTGTAACAAAATTGACAAAAAGTCAAAATAAACCATTTTCTGTAGATATTTAACTGAAGAAGAAAAGCTCCAAAGTTAGTATCTATATAAGTATTTAATCTCTGTGATTTGGAAGCTCAAGGTTTACACCAATGACAAATTAATTACAAAGGTGACAGTCATAATTAAACATAATGAGGTGCTGGATATAAAAAGCCTCCTTTGTAATGGCTGTAGTCTTTGTTAGACAGTCACTGCAAAAATGAAGACAAAGTAGCATTCTACTGAACAAAGTTATTGAAATGCACAAGGTAGCAGGAAATAACTATAAAAATATCAAAGAGTTTGAATGTCCCATTGTGCACTCTTGGATCCATCTTTAGAAAGTGGAAGGTTCATCACAGCATCCAGACTCTTACTAGAACAGGCCATCCCTCAAAACTAAACATCAGCGTGAGACATCGACTGGTGAAAGAGGCGACTAGAAATCCAACAGTTGCTCTCAGACGTCTGCAATGCTGTTTGGCTGAAAGTGGAGTAAAGGTGCAGGGTTCCACAATTTCAGGAGCTCTCCATAAAACATGCATCTATGGGAGGGTAACAAGAAAGAAGCCATTCCTTAAGAAGGTCCACGTAAAAGCATGTATGGCATTTGCCACAAAAGCATGAGAAAGACCCAGTTAAGATGTGGGAGAAGGTTTTATGGTTAGATGAGACAAAAACAGAACTTTCTGGCCAGACTTCAAAGAGGTATGTGTGGCATAACACAAACATTGCCAATGCCTCAAGAAACACCATATCTACAGTGAAATACAGTAGTTACAGCATCATGCTATGGGGATGTTTTTCATGTGCTGGGACTGAGAACCTTGTCAGAGTTGTAGGGAAAATGGATGAGTACAAATACCGTACAATATTGCAGGAGAACTTGTTCCAGTCTGCTATGAATCTAAAGCTCGGGAGAATCTTTTAACATGACAATGACCTTAAGCATTAGGCCAAAGTGATACTGGAATGGCTTAAAAACATAAAGGTGAAAGTTTTGGAATGGCCAAGTCAAAGCCCTGTTCTTAACCCTGTTGAGAATCTGTGGCACTATTTGAAAACTGATATTCAGAGGTGCCATCCCACCAACATAGAGGGGCTCTGGAAATTCTGCCAAGAGGAATAGGGAAGAATCACTCCTGAACAATGTGCAGAAATGGGGCATACTGAAATACCCCAAAAGAACGAAAGCTGTTACTACAAAGTATACTGTTATATTGCATACTGTTATGACAAAGTATGAATGTGTTGGGCTTGAATACTTAATGCAAACACTCACTTTGGAGTTTTTCCTTTTCAGTTAAATATCTGCAGAAAAGGGTTTCTTTGGACTTTGGAAATGTACTGTTACAGCACAAGAGTTCACAATTAAAAGACTGAAAGGAAAAATATGTGGACAAATCTTAAAAAATTAAGATGACTTTTAAAGGGACTGAATACTTTTGCACATCACTGTATTTTTGTGAAAGGGCTTGGTGGTAATTATTTTTAACAGTATTTTCCCTTAATTCTGAAATGATCATGGGGCTGAAATTAGGAACGCGTTCGGCTGTTTTTTTTATTCACTCCTAGCTACATCCATTATATGCTTGCAGTCACACAACTTTTGCAAACCAGCTTCTTATTCTATTTTAACAGCAAGGCAAAACATTATACAGCGTGTACATTAATCGGCATCATTACAAACTGGTCCATTATTTGAAAAAATAAATATTCTACATTTTGGTCTTGCACGGGTCAAAAATGTTAAACTCAACTTTAATTTAACAAAGAAATTTGTCTTATCACAAAACTGTGAAAATGAAGGTGGTCCAACATGATTTAATCCTTTACAGTACACATTAAATGTCACAGTAAATCCCATTTATCAGATATTGGAGTGGGAATACTTTGTCAGTTTCACCCAGGTACTCACACTGGGGAGGGCAAAATTTGGCTGCATCTTAAAATACACATCTACTTTGTCACAAGACTGTGAAAGGTGAGGTGGCAGAGTATGATGTAACTCACCCATTCAGGTCCTAAATGTGGAATATTTAGCTTTTCAAAGAATGGACATGTTTATATTATGTCAAATAATATACACGTTGTAGATGTGCAAGCATTGGGGCATTGTGGTTAGTGCTTTGCACTTTCAACCCTGCGTTTGTGGGTTCAAGTCCTGATACTGACACTGTGTGACCACGAGCAAGTCACTTCACCTGTCTGTGTGGTGCAGTGCGGGGTCACTGGGCATAAGAAATGTAACCAGTAGTAACTAAATGTTGTATGTTGGATAAAGGCATCAGTTGTAAATGTAGAATATTTTGCCTTTACAATAAGTAACTGGTTTGCAAAAGCTGTGTGAAAAAGTACAGTCGCGTGTTGCAAGCAAGCATGTAGCTGGGAATTAATAAGAAGACAGCCGAATACATACCTAACTTCAGCCTTGTGATCATTACAGTCTCAAAGGTAGATTCTGTTAAATAGTAATAATTACCACCAAGTCCTTTTGCAAACGTATTGTGCAAGAAAAGAAAACACAGATATATCCGTCTCCTATCCACTTCTCTTCACACTCCATGACTCTACCGGCCCTTGATTTCCTGTTTCTTGCCCCTCCCATTTCTTCTGAAGATCACATCAACAACAAATATAGTTTGCACGCAGAACAGATATAGTTCATACACAAAATTGTAATACGCTGTACACGCATAACCAGTATATTGCGTATGAGAAACTGACATAGTACAGATATACACACAATAGTGTTCAAGTGCAAAACTGACGTTACCCACATGAAACCAGTGTAAGAAGTGCATGAAACCAATATACTACATGCATAGAAATCAATTGTTAGACCAGCACAGATTGCAAGCCCATATAGTCCATACGCAAACCGATAGCATGCAGTTCACTCACAAACCAATAACAAAGCTACTGTAACCAATGATATATAAATGCAATTCAATATAGTTCATATACAAACCAATGGTATGCATATACAAAAGGATATAAATCGGTATATATATTCACACACAAACAGATAATATACGGACACGAACCAATACAGTTCATATGAATGAAACCAATATTGAGCACATGCAAACCAATTAAGTATGCACGCAAACCGATAGTAAATATTCATAAACCAATAGTGTTCACACGTAAACCAATAGATTATGCACAAAAATATATGATTTATTGCCTGTTTGGCGCCTCATAATATCAGGGATTTTTCCTGCCTTGTGCACTATTCTTCCTGGTATAGACTCCAAATTCTCCATGACCCTGTTCAGGATAAAGCAAGTTTAGAAAATAGATGGATCTGTTGATGAATCACCTTAATAATGTTATTTAACAGTTTTTTTAAAACTAGCCACAGCTATTTTTGCGCAATTTCTGATTTCACATTCACTCTTCCAGTGTCTTGGTCGTCTTCCATTGTGCCATGCCATGTCTCCCTCCTTGATCCTTTTATCTTCTGCAGGGTTGTATCCAGTGTCCCAGGAGTCTCCTCCTGATTCCTGACACTTCCTGGGCTTGTAATATTTACTGGTAACATGTCAGGGATTCATGGAATGCAAAGATCAGCATACCTGTGTAAAATTTCAGTGTTACTCACCCCTCTAGCCCTGTCAATCTTTAGGGTGATATGCTGGCTAGTACAGAACATTTTGCACACATGACCACCTGTGTGTTGATACTGTGATATTGTGTGCGATTTACATGTTTTTGCTAATCCACATTTGGGGCAATGCTCTTTATGTGCATGCCAATTTGCATGAATGCAGTTTGCTTTAACACTACCTCACGTGTAGTGGTGGTGAATTTTATAAATCTGTGTATTACCTCATGCATTGTAAAGGCGTTTAAAGTTTGAGGCAAAATTTCAGAAGTGCTTGGTTTTCTTCTGCCTCTTCTTTTTTCTTCTTCTTCTTTCAGCTGCTCCCATTAGGGGTTGCCACAGCGGATCATCTTGTTCCATATCTTCCTATCCCCTGCATCTTGCTGTGTTACACCCATCACCTGCATGTCTTCTCTCACCACATCCATAAATCTCCTCTTAGGCCTTCCTCTTTTCCTCTTGCCTGGCAGCTCTATTCTTAGCATCCTTTTCCCAATATACCCAGCATTTCTCCTCTGCACATGTCCAAACCAATGCAATCTCTACTCTCTGACTTTGTCTCCCAACCATCCAACCTGAGTAATGTACTCATTTCTAATCATGCCCATCCTCATTACACCCAGTGAAAATCTTAGCATTTTTAACTCTGGCACCTCCAGCTCTGTCTCCGGCTTTCTGGTCAGTGCCACCGTCTCCAACCCATATAACAAAGCTAGTCTCACTAGACCTTCCCTTTCACTCTTGCAGATACTCGTCTGTCACAAATTACTCCTGACACTCTTCTCCACCCATTCCACCCTTCCTGCACTCTCTTTTAAACCTCTCTTCCACAATCCCCATTACTCTGCACTGTTGATCCCAAGTATTTAAACTCATCCACCTTCACCAACTCTACTCCCTGCATCCTCACCATTCCACCGACCTTCCTCTTATTCACACACATGTTTTCTGTCTTGTTCCTACTGACCTTCATTCCTCTCCTCTCTAGAGCATATCTCCTCAACCTGCTCCCTACTCTCATCACAATGTCATCAGCAAACATCATAGTCCAAGGTGACTAATCTCATCTGTCAACCTGTCCATCATCATTGCAAATAAGAAAGGGCACAGAGCTGATCCCTGATGTAATCCCACTTCCATGTTGAATGCATTCGTCACTCCTACCGCAGACCTCACCACAGTCCCACTTCCCTCGTTCATATCCCGTACAACTCTTACATAATTTTCTGCTACTCCCAACTTCCTCATACAATACCACAACTCCTCTCGAGGCACCCTGTCAAATGCTTTATCCAAGTCCACAAAGACACAATGCAACTCCTTCTGGCCTTCTCTATACTTCTCCATCAACATCCTCAGAGCAAATATTGCATCGGTGGTGCTCTTTCTTGGCATGAAACCATAATGCTACTCAGTAATCATCACCTCCTTCCTTAATCTAGCTTCCACTACTCTTTCCCATAACTTCATACTGTGGCTCATCAGTTTTATCCCCCTGTAGTTACTACAGCTCTACACAACTCCCTTATTCTTAAAAATCGGCACAAGTACACTTCTTCTGCACTCCTTATTCATCCTCTCACTTTCCAAGATTCCATTAAACAATCTTGTTAAAAACTCCACTGCCATCTCTCCTAAACACCTCCATGCTTCCATAGGTATGTCATCTCTACCAACAGCCTTTCCATTCCTTATTCTCTTCATAGTTGTCCTTACTTCCTCCTTGCTAATCCATTGCACTTCCTGATTCAGTATCTCCACATCATCCAACCTTCTTTCTCTCTCATTCTCTTCATTCATCAGCCTCTCAAAGTACTCTTTCCATCTTCTCAACACACCCTCCTCGCTTGTGAGTATGTTTCCATCTTTATCCATTATGACTCTAATCTGCTGCACATCTTTCCCAGCTCGGTTCCTCTGTCTATCCAATCGGTACAGGTCCTTTTCTCCCTCTTTAGTGTCCAACCTCTCATACAACTCATCCTATGCCTTTTCTTAGCCTTTGCCACCTCTCTCTTCACCTTGTGCCTTATCTTTTTGTACTCTTGTCTACTTTCTGCATCTCTCTGACTATCGCACTTTTTCTTTGCCATCCTCTTCCTCTGTATACTCTCCTGTACATCTGCATTCCACCACCAGGTTTCCTTTTCCAGATGTCAAGCCAAGCACCCTTCTTGCTGTCACGCTTACTACTTTTGCTGTAGCTAATCCAAGCTGTCTGGTAACTCTTTACTGCCACCCAGTACCTGTCTTACCTACTCCCTAAACTCAACATTGCAGTCTTCCTTTTTCAACTTCCCCCATTTGATCCTTGGCTCTGCCCTCACTCTTCTTGATCTCCATCGTCATCCTACAGGCCACCATCCTAAGCTGTCTAACTACACTTTCCCGTGCCACCACTTTGCAGTCTTTAATCTCCTTCAGATTGATTCTTCTGTATAGGATGTAATCTACCTGTGTGCATCTTCCTCCACTCTTGGACGTCACCCTAAGTTCCTTCCTCTTCTTAAAATAAATATTCACCACAGCCATGTCCATCCTTTTCACAAAATCCACTATTATCTGAACCTTCTTCATTCCTGTCCTTGACACCATACTTACCCATCACCTCCACGTCTCCACATTCCGTCTCTCCATCATATCGGCTAAATCTCTCCCCTTACCAGTCATACTGTCAACATTCAAAGTTCCTACCCCCAGTTCCATTCTCTTTACCTTCCTCCTCTCCTCTTTCCTCCGGACACGTCTCCCCCCTCTTCTTCTCCTTCTTTGGTCAACAGTAGCCCAATTAACCTGGGACTCAAATGATCTGGTATGGAAATCTGTATTGTTGTCTGCATGTTGATCTTGCAAAACTTTACACCGGATGCTCTTCCTGACATAAAACACCCCATTTATCAGGGCTTGGTACCGGCACTGGTTTGTGCATCCCCTGTGGCTGGGATCAAATTGAATCAAAAGTTGTATTTTACACATAACTTTACATTTTCACTTTGGCTGGCACGCTTGGATTCTCTGCATAGATGGTGTGATCACATAACTTAGAAAACTTGTGACGAATATTATTATTATTTGGTGGAATGGTGGCTCTGAGGCTAAGGATCTGCGCTGGTATCCTGAAGGTTGCCAGTTCAAATCCCCGTCACTGCCAAAAGAGATCCTAATCTGCTGGGCCCTTGAGCAAGGCCCTTAACTTTCAATTGCTCATGGGGCGCTGTACAATGGATGATCCTGTGGTCTGACCCCAAGGGGTATGTGAAAACTAACAAATTCCTAATACAAGAAATTGTATAAGGCGAAATAAAGAACAAAAAAAAAAAGTCTATGTCAGATTGGTACCTTTTTTAAAGTTTATTGTTGTCCAGCATTTCCAAAATAGTGCTGATCTCTGCCTGAATGCCATCTTTTGGCAGCTCCTAGGAAGTTAGGACAACTCATGAGCTCTTCTAAATCCCTGTGAAGTTAGGAGAAGGAGGAGGTTAGGAGCACACGCTGATACAGTGCATTACCGCCCCCACCACACAACAAACCAACTCAGGATCCCAGATTAGGACCCAAGTGCAGCCATGCAATGGGTGACACCTCAGCACCACACTTGTTCAGATGGAATGGACCAGTGTGAGGTTTTTTTACGGTGGCTGGATGCCAATTCTGCCACCAACACCCAGATTTTTCCTTGCAGGTTGGAGGGCCTACATGCAGGGCTGGATGCAGATTAACGTCATACCCAGGACGGAGAAAAGTTAGGAGTTTTCTAAATTAGGAAAACTGATAAAAAACTTTTACTACTAAGAGAAGGACCAAAACTGAGTCATTCTGAGGTTTTGATTTACTTACAACCATTTTCCTACTCTCAGACTACTCTTGATAAATAAATCCACAGAAACCAGCAAGCCCTATAACATTCAGAGAAAAAATAGAGATACCTGCTCCATTTCTTTAAAAGGAAGACAAATTTCTGTTTTTTCTTTAACAGCTGCTTTAATCATCTCAGAAGGGGCCATCAGGTGGTCTTTCTGGCATATTTCTTTGCTAACGAAATATTTACATTTCTTACAAATTACTAATAAATACTTCCTGTATATCTGGTTTAACTAATATTTTCTGGAGTTAGATCATTTAGTTTACCAGGTAGCCACTGGCAGTTGTGATACATATTGTAATATGCTGTTATGGGAAAAATACAATATGAAAACTGGAATTAGTTTATCTGGAATATTTATGCATTATAAAAAATCAAATCACTTTATTTCTTTTCAGCTATTTAGTTCTACCCCAAATACAAAGTTTATTGTTTCCAGCATTACAATTCTGACTTTCTGCACCCTCATGCAGAACAACGAAGTTCTTTTACAGTCAAGCCCAGGGGTGGGCAAATTCATTCCTGGAGGGCCGCAGTGGCTGCGGGTTTTTGTTCCAACCCAGTTGCTTAATTAGAAAACAATCCTTGCCAATAATTACATTTCATGGCTTGTTAGTGCTTTAACTCTGCTATGTCAAGTCATTCTCATATCCGAGATTTTTTTTCCATTCTAAGGATATCATCCAAATACTTTGAAGTGTAAAACGGATGGGTAATTCTCAATCCTTCACTTTTTTCTCTTCTCTTTTCTTCCAAGTATTTAATTAAACCAAATAACGCACGATAAATACACACAGGTGTAAAGGGTAACAAGCGAAATGGATAACTGCTGGTTTCTTTTGTCATTTGCATCTTATTGCTAATAAGGAGCAATTAAAAACCAAGAATGCAGCTGTTTAAGACTTAAATAAGCAATAAGGGTTCATAATCTTAACGAGGGAGATAACTAAAATGAAGCAGAAGTGTTTCTAGAGCAATAAGTGCTTCTTATTAAGCAATTGGGTTGGAACAAAAACCTGCAGCCACTGCGGCCCTCCAGGAATGAATTTGCCCACCCCTGGTCAAGCCTGAATTACATGCAACTTATAAAACGACCATTTACATTTTGTTTCTAGAAATAAATTACTAAACTGTTGTAGACTCTTCAGCATACTAAACAAGCAAAATGCACACATTTTGGTTCTTCTTTGCAAATAAGGGCTAAATTTACAGTTCACATGGAGTGAACTTTAATCAGTTTGGATGAAGGTGACCACAATATACAGTTTTACAAGCATGCTAATACTTCAAGCTCTTATGCAAAATCAAAATTCAGTTTTTGAAGACACGTTTTCACGAAGCATTTTGGGACAACATTGGATTTCTACTTCTCTGCTCTCCCAGCTGTCATACCATTAAACAGTCAACCAGCTATAGTGCTGTTTAGACTGAAACTTTTCATCAAGGTTTGGCAATAACTGTAGTGTAAGTTTCTTGTTCTCTACTTTAGCCTTTTATGCTATATCACTGACTAAAATCTTCACTTTTAACAAAAACTTTTATTTTAACTAATTTAACAAACATTTCTTTCATCAATACAAGAGTGTTTTTTCCACAGGAGATACTTTAAACTGGTCAGTTAAGATACCTTTTGCTTCTAGTCTGAAGTCTTGAACAAATGTGCAGTGCATTCTAGGGAAGTTTGAACACAAAGCAAGAATGTATGTATTTATTTAGTATACCTTTCACTTACTAAGCTGTGAATCTCAGAGAATTAACCTCCACATGACAGGACTTTGATTTTCAGTAGCTTTGGGAGCACTTCGACACTAGGCAGCTTCAGGTGTTTACCCTGGGGCTGCTGGGAGAAAGAAAATGAGGTGCTAGATTTAAAAAGAAAACTGTAAGAAGCCAGGGGGGGAATCACAATCATCTTTTGTGTTTATGTTACCCTTCTGTCACTGCTTGCATTACAATTTCCAATACCCCAAGGATTGCAGTTTTCCTTGGATTTGTGTTCTGTGTTCTGTGACTGACTTATTTGTATTGTTTTCTTTGGCTTGGAAATTGTCATCTACAAATCATCAATACACAGGATCTTCACAGTAGGACAAGCTTTACATATGTTACAGGTGACTTTTCAATGGGGACATATCATTCTTTACCATCAACTGTATCTTGTACTGGACTGTGTTTTGAAATGTGTTTAATTGTTATTTTTATGTTTTATTTAATACACCCTGTTTAGAACTTACTTAACAATATTCTTTTCTTGTCTTTTTGAGTCACTGTGTGCGGACCAGGTCTAGGCTGGAGGTGTTCCTAGCATCCCTAAATAAAATGAATAAATCGCTGTTTTAAGCATTGTGAATCTTTAAGAAAATACTTTTGTCTGATTATAACTTGTGAGCTGAGAGCTAGATTGCCCACTCCTTCTCTATCTGCAGTCCCTTAAGTGCAAAAAAGGACACTTTAGTGAAGCCCTATGTTGGTGGTGACAGCAACAACAACAACAACTTATTTCTAATATAGCCAAAAATCACAGAGAGAATGCCTCAATGGGCTTTAACAGGCCCTGTTTTTGATAGCCCCACCCCTCCCCATCTACCTTTGAATCCTTAAGAAGACAAAAATTTAAAAAAATCCCTTGTAGGGAAACAAAATGTAAGAAATCTTAGGAAAGGCAATTCAGAGAGATATCCCCTTCCAGGTAGGCCGGGTGTATAATGGGTGTGAAAAAATGGGGTAAATACAAAACACAAAACAGAACACAAGTAACCCTCTTCACAGAGCTAGATGGTCAATCTATTATTGCCACCACAAAAATACAATACAACAGCACAAACTATGCAGGTGCAGAGTGCCATGATAACTGTCAAGGCAAAATGGAAGAATAGATTATACCACTCAATAAATACAGAACTATCACATAGAAGGATGTAGATTTGTTCAAATACATCAAAAACAATTTAGAAGCTAATTAACATAATTGAAAAACAACAATACTTGTCCATCAGTTCATTGTAGAACCACGGCCAGATTGTAGACAAAGAGTCAGACAAGCCAGACACAGTCAAACGTCTGGCCAACTAGCTGCCTCCACACTATTGGCCATTCTACAGTTGAGTCAGTGCTGGGCCAGCCAAACTGATGAAAGGAGCCTCCTGTCTGATGATTCCAAGTGCTTCTTTATCTGAGATGACTTTTCCATAGGCAGGCAAACTTGGAAGTAGAGCAGTAGCATCAAGAGCCACATGGAGATACAATGGGTTGAAGGAAATATTTGGAAATAAAAACAGTCCGAATCCATATATAGCCTGAAGTTACTGTCCCTAAGGTTGAATACGTCGGGTATAATCTCAACAGTGAAATATGTAAGCGGTTACAGGTAACAGTTTCTTCTTATCCCCGATTAAGAAAGAACATAACAGTTTTAGCTGGTATCTTTCATTTTAGGTGATATGACGACATGATACAACTCTTTGATATTTAAACAAAAAGCAGATCACATTCCTATAATTTAAAAAGACACTATAGATCACAGATATATTATTAATCAGAACCCAATGCCTGAAAATATAACAGATAATTCTTTAATGAAATGGTCTTACTATAAACAAACACAAGCAATGTTCAGCATTTAAAATCCAAGCAGCTGTAAATGGAAAATCAGCCCATTAAATGAAAGCTTTTGCGTTTAAGGGCTCTCTACTGGCAGAATTTAATGCAGTAGATTAAATGCAAAATTTAATAGCTTCATATAAAACTTTGAAGTACCAGAGACCCCGGGGTGTCAAGAGTTCTTAAAGGCAATGGTATTTGTGAATATTCCTATTGTGAGACACCAATTTTTAAAATAAGGAATATAATGAAAACCTACTAAACAGTTTCTAATGCCGATAATAAAATATCGGATGCTTTTAAAAATCTTATTAATTATGTAACATAAAAGCTTTTGTTATTCTGATTAAGTCTGAAATTAAAATTGATATTAGCTTTTAAACAACTGGTTATTTTCTTTTTATTGAGTTGCAATTTTTTCATTCATTTTCCATAACTGGCATAATATAAAATATAATAAATGCACTATTTAAGCACACATAAATAATGTAAGAAGTAGTGGAATGTTTCTTTCTTCAAGGTTGGTCACTCATTTTGTGTTTCATAAGAAAGGACTAGAAAGTAAAGCATCATGGGTGGCTGTCAGAGAAGAAGAAAGCCAACAGTGCGTACTTGCAAAAATTTGCTAAATTGATTCACAATGTCAAGGTCATTTCACCACTGGTAAATTGTGGACTGTGTGATGCTGTCTGAATTTAGCTTTAAGGTGTTGTATACAGCAGATACAATATTGTAATGATCATTTAAAACAGAATAATCAGGTAAAATAAATGAGAGTTAATACAAAAATAACTTTCTCTGCAAAAAACAGATAATATGAAAATAAGTGGTTATAGGCTGGATATTATTGAAATCCTATCATGGAAGTGTGTGCTTCAAATATAAAATAAAAATGAAATAAAGAACAAGATAGATACTACAAAAATTGAGTCACTTACACCATATGTAATAGACGGCCAGGAGCCCTGCACCGCTGGGATGCCTGGAGGAAGAAGGAAACGGTAGAGCGGCGCTTCTTTTCCCTATGTACCAGGCTGGTCCTTGATCCCTGGGGGACGCACTTCCGGGACACCCAGAAGCGCTGACAAACCAGGGATGGTTTATGTCCAGAGTGCTTCTGGGTGCAAGGGCAGCACTTCTGCCACACTGGGGAGTGCTGCCGGGAGTCTGTCATCAGACACCTGGAGCACATCCGGGGCTGAATAAAAGGGGCCGCCTCACTCCATTCGGGGGCTGCAGTCGGGAGGAAGAGGACAGAGCTCGGTGGAGAGGAGTGGAGGCGATAAAGGACCTGTTAAAGAACTCGAGAGGCTGATTAGTGCAGGAGAACTGTGTGTGTGAGAACTTTGTAAATATAAATAAATGTGTGCTTTTGGAAGACATGAAGGTGTCT
Organism: Erpetoichthys calabaricus; assembly: GCF_900747795.2. Taxonomy (NCBI): domain Eukaryota; kingdom Metazoa; phylum Chordata; class Cladistia; order Polypteriformes; family Polypteridae; genus Erpetoichthys; species Erpetoichthys calabaricus. The sequence continues at coordinate 140,433,267 of NC_041396.2, forward strand.
GTCTGTCTGTATCCGGGGCTGGCTTCCACATATGTCTTGGATTTCTTTTTTTCTGTTGGTTAAGGTCAGTGTGCATATTTCTGCTGAAGTGTAATACTAAATGAACCACCAGATTATTTCCATTTAGGAATGACTAGCTGTGTATTTTTGTCTTTGAAATGCAATTCTTATTTAAAATACGATTTATTCACCTTTAAATTGCTTCATACCTAGGTCTGGGAATTGATCTTTCCACTGTGTTTTGCACTTGTCATAATAAAACTTGAACAAAAAAAAAAACAAAACTGTATTTCAAATTTCCAATGAAAACTCCAGCCACCATACCAACGACTACTTTAGCCCTTTCTCTGTTCATTTTGGCTCTATTGCTTTCCCTTTACACTCACTTCTCCCTGGTTTTTACATGATCCTGGTCTGTCACCTTCCCCTGAACACCTTGAGCATACTGTAACACACTTTCCCTATCCATACTTCTTGAATCTTGTGCAATTCAATTTTGTAGTGATGTTGAGCTCTTCCATGTTTTGTTTCTTTACTACCTTGTTTAGTTTTACACCATTTTTCTCTTCTTCACTTGTATGTTTCTTCTCCTTCATGTCTTTTGCCTTGCCTTTTTGTCAGCTGCATGTCTTGTTGCTTGGCATTGTTAGCACTTAAGAATCAACTGTTCAAGGGCACTTAAACATCCATTGAGTTTCCAAACCAGCTATATCCTAAATAGGATCATGAGGAAACTTGAGCCTCTACCAGCAAGCAAAGAATGCAATTTAGGAACAATCCCTGAATAGGGCACCAGTCCATTGCAGCGTGAACACACAGATGTACACAAATGTGCCAATTTAGTATTGCTAATCTACCTTATCTGGTTTGGACTGTGGGAGTAAACCTGGGCACCTAGAGGAAACACACACAGGCACGGAGAGAACATGTAAGTTCCACGCAAGGAGGACCTGGGACGAGAACCCAGACCTTCTTGATGTGACACAGCAGCACTACCACTTTGTCGCCATGCTGCCTCACTTCTAAACAATTTATTTATAACATAGCCTTTGAGTTAGCACAGTACCGGTTCATAATAATTCATCCATGCATATAAAATTTAAAAAGCTCAGAAAACAAATTGTTTTTCACATGTTTTTTGTTGCTAATGCAACCTAAGAGGTGCTGAGTCTTTGCCAGTGATGCTAAATAGTGTGAGAATGTGAGACTTTGTGGACATAAGCACAATTAAGATGAATGCAGTTCAGCAAAATGCTGCACTTTTTAGATTATGAAGTCACTTTCAGGAACAAGTTTGAAAGTTTTAGAGTTGCTTGAGCTTAGCTCTTTTTTAGAAGATAAAAAGACTAACGTGACATATAACTTACCTTCTGGGATTTGTCATCTGTTTTCCTGCCTCTAGGCTACATTTGGTATAAACTTTAATATACCTTAAAATAAAAAAATTGTTAGTGTTCACTTAAAAGTGCTTTTTAGCACATACACAATTCTTTTCACAATTTCAAGGCCAAGATTGTCCCTCAATACATAGAAGTGCTGTGATGCTTCACTAGCTACTTTAATATTCTTTACTTGATTGCTAAGTTTACGATATTTTACAAAATGAAGCACATTATCACCTGATTGCATGTATATAATGAAATGCTTTAAATAGAGTAAGAGTGTATCCAAGCCTCCTACACTCATGTACAGAAGAGCTGTAGACACACTCACCTTATTTTTTGCAAAAAGCAGTCTCCCTTTTCAAAAACAGTTAAAGGTGATAATAAGAAAGTGATGCTTGTTCAAAATGCCCAATCCTACAATTTATATGTTCTTTTGCAGCACTTATGTATATATATGTGGCATTTGGTGTCGGCCTTAGATCCATACCCATGGGACATTCACAATATTACCAACTGGACATGGGCACACCCTTTTCCACGGGGCTGAGGTCTTCTTCTTACCTGTACTCACTGCACTGTACTGCACTGCACAATATCATGACCTCACTCGTGAAAAGTTCTGGTTTTTACAATAACAGAGTCCAAAAATTCCAAATTCTGAAGCAAACCTAGACCCATTTTGGATATCAGACTAGAGACTATTATTTACATGGTATCATTCAGCAGCACTTGAAACAGCTTATATTTCAATACAAATTTCTACATTCCTGCAATCTGTTTTATATTATGAAAGAAATGACAAAAAGACTAATGATCTAAGTCTCAAAGCGTGATGGTGCATCATTTGTAAAATATTATGCTGATTTCAAAAAGGAAGATAAATGGCACATATTTTTGTCATAGAACATGGTAGCTCAGCTGAGCTTGGTGGCCAAGTTTATTGAGAAAATAATAGCCTAGTGTATACAATGACACAGACCTTAAATATCTTCATTTTGTATTACTGATGCCACTGTAAGACTGGACAGATTTTCATTTATGTTGCATTGGTAAGGATTTATCACCATAACCTCATTTAGCTGTATCTAGTGTCATGGGGAGGCTTTCAATATATTTACCTGTATCTTGCACACATGTCTTTGCATTGTTTACTTTATTATTTCAGATTTCTCTTTGTCTGGTTCTATACACTATTCTCTGTCTCCAGATACAAATTATTTTGATTTTGGGTATTGTTTTATTAAAGTGTTTTATAATATATTTCCCTCTCTTGAATGATCATTTATTTCAAAATGGCCAATGGTACTATTAATATAGGTAAAAGAAGAAATATGAACCTTACTTTTATTTGGTAGCAAAAAAATATTTTCTTCTCTGTAGAAACCATTTACACATATATACACACTCTCCCACACACAAACACAGACGCATGCACAGATATATATATATATATATATATATATATATATATATATATATATATATATATATATATGTATAATATGAAATTTCTTATGTTATTTCGATTCTAATTATATGCTGGAGATTTTTACTTTCTGTTATATTGGTAATAAAGAAACAAGTAAGAAATGTAGGAGTACTGTCACTAGTTGATCAATGCACATTTGCTACACGAGACAGCAAGTTTGACATGAAAATATCTTTTTATTTTATTATATTTTACGCAAGGGGAGGACTGAACAAAAGGAGGTACTAACACACAAAACATGCATTAATCTCTTTGTCCTACTGAACCTCTTTAGCTGGTAATTGATAATGAAAGAGATATTATGGGAAAAATCCTAGCAGAGCCATTTTCTTGGAGAGAAAACTAGTCATAAATTATAATTGTATTACTTCTTACTGTAGCCTTAGTAAGGGCTTCTTCCTTTATACCCTCTTACAATTAAAAATTATAAATATGCCTTTGGTTTTTTTTGGTCACTTGTATCCACTGCAGATTGCTTACATCATTTCCACAGTTCAGGAAAGTCTGGCAGCATCTTGTAATTTAAAATATAATCATTCCATTTAGACTGATGTATTGAAAAGCTAAAAATTGCTTTTAAAAATATATCCTAAATAAGTGTAATCTGTTCTTTGTTTATGGATGGTAAACAAAATTGTGAGAGATTTTTATTGTGAGCAATTACATTGAAAGCATGTACTTATTACCTTGGCCTACTCCAATAATTAATATTGCAAGAAATTTAATATGCAAATCTAATTCTAATACTCACTGGAATTTATTTTTTGTACTAGTAATAATAAAAACTGTGGGAAATTAATGAGTATTCTCACTATTAGATCAATGAACATGAACATGTACATTAACAGCAATTTTTAAGTTTTCCACATTAAAGATTGCGATTTAGAGATTTGTTTTAAATTAGAATAGCTAAATCTCCATTTTACTTTGTGTAGCCGCTGAAATGGTAATCCCTTATTGATATATAATATTCTCATGTGTATAAAATATTTAGTTTAAGTCACTTTATGTAGTTAATAATACTCTTTTTAGTTATTGGACACATGTTAATTTCTACTGAATCACTATTCCATTCTTCTGCTGTATTTTAAGTTTGCCAGCATAAGGTCTTACCATAGAATTTCATTTTTATAGCGTTTATTGCATTGGTGTTTACTGAAGGCATTTAACTTACACTAACATTCATACCCGCCCCCCCCCCCCCCCACACACACACACCCCATCGATTCCCCCTCTGTGTTTTAGTCCTTATGAGAGTCGTCTGTATAACAAATGATATTATTTGTTAAATGGCTTCTAGTACTTTGTATTGTATTCCTGTTTATTACTTACTGCTACTAACCCAGGATTTAGTATTTCACATTGTAGCAGTAGGGGGCGCTATCGCTCCCTTGAACCCTCAGGTACCACGCCAAACACCAGGTAAAAGTGCAATACTTTTTCTTTTTATTACAATACTGTGCACTAAGCACCCTCCACTCCACACTACACATACAATAATCAATAATCCAACACCAATCCTCCTCTCCCAGACACTTAGCCATCCTTCCTCCCAGCTCAGCTCAGTGTTCTGGTCTCCCAGAATCTTTTATATAGTCCATGACCCAGAAGCGTTTCTCTCTTCTGTCCATGTGACCGTGAACACTTCCGGGTCAGATAAAAGCTCCTTTCTTCAACCCGGAAGCACGTCGTTTCTCCTGTTCACGTGACCGGGACATACTTCCAGGTTATAGGGCACATAGCACTCCACAAGCCTCCCTACAGCGGCTCCTGGTGGTCCCCATGGTATCCAGCAGGGCTGTGTATACAAACTACAAGGTCCATAAGGCCCTGCTGGAATTCGGGGAACCTCCATGCTGTTGGGAGGGCTCCACCTGGCGGCCTGGAGGTGTGGGCTGGAATATTTAGCCGGCCATCCATCACAACATATTACCATTTATTTGATGTGTAATAATTTTATATTCAGTGAGCTTTAACTTTGCATGTATCATGATTGTGCCCTTTTAAATATTTTTGAAGCAATTGAAGGTGCTATGCAAAATGTCTGGAGTGTCTGGTGTCTCTGTGTTCTATAGTATATACCTAAATCAACACATTCATTTTTAACTAATTACTCTTGTCAGAATCTCATTTGTCAATAATTCATTGTTAACAAGGGTGAACAGCTCTACTTCTATTAAACACAGTTAGGATTAACTATGCGACTTGTGGTGGCCCCAAGAGTTAACTTGGTGCATTGATTACCTTTACAACCCAAACAAAAAATAAAACACTTACTACCCTTCTCTGCCTAGCTATCACAGATTAATTTTCCATTACCAATCAGGTTGGGTGGCTTTCCCATTGCCATCCTTCAAAATGCCACTGAAAGCACACTTACATTTCCTTTTTACATTCCATCTCTTATGATCCTGAAATGTCTTCTTTCAAGCCAGTGAGTCTTCACCCCAACTCTAATCACGTCTTAAGATTCAATATACATACTGCTGGAGGTGATGTTCTTCTGCTATCGGGGGTAGCCCTCTTTGGGACCATGTCCTCAAGGCTTACTGTATGCTCCCTTTCTCCATAAGGTGAAACATTATTTGTACTCATCAAGTACTTTGCACCACCTCCTGCTTGTGTGAACGTCTAGAACTCAGCAAGTCCATAAAGATCCTGTGTTTCATATCAGAATGTCAGGTACCTTATTCCTCACTTGAGTTGGTGCACATTAGTGTTCTGGTGGGATATTTAGACTCTCTCTTGCAGGATGCCTATCAACTCAATTCAATGCAGATTAATTTACTTTTTTTTTTTGTACACTTTCACAGCGCTTGCTATATTTTCCATAAATGAACACACAAATTAGGTTAAACAGTTGAACGCACAGTAACAGGCCAATTTCAGTTTGAATAATATAATCAAAACATGGCCATACAGTGTGTTTACTTTATAATTGAGACATAGCTAGTTGATAATGGGGGAAAGGAAAACAAAATATCCAATCAAGATCAATACTGAAGAAAATAAATCGATGATTAAGTCATAGTTATGGTGATTGGGGAAACTGCCTATTCATGCCCCCTTGGACATAAATGCCACAGTAAGATAGATAGATAGATAGATAGATAGATAGATAGATAGATAGATAGATAGATAGATAGATAGATAGATAGATAGATAGATAGATAGATAGATAGATAGATAGATAGATAGATAGATACTTTTTACAGAAGCTGTTTAACTCTTTAAGAGACAATGTCGATTTCTGTTCACAACAGGGTTGAGGGCGGATGTCGACTAAAGTCGATATCTGTGGGTAGAGGGTGATAATCAGCTGTAAACATCAACAACACTCACCATTACTTTACAGGTAGACCCTCTTTGCTAAAGGAGGAATGTTAGACTCGTTGACTTGACATTGAATCCCTGCATGTGTATGAGTAGCGTAGAGTAAACATTGTCTAGAATGGCATCAACATCAGGGGCCTCATGTATAAACGGTGCGTATGCACAGAAATGTTTCGTACGAACATTTCCTCGCTCAAATCGTGATGTATAAAACCTAAACTTGGTGTAAAGTCACGCACATTTCCACGGTACCTCATACCTTGGCGTACGCAGTTTCTCCGCTCAGTTTTGCCAACTGGCGGCACCCAGCGTCAAAGCAATGCTACTGTTCCTGTGTGGTCACCCTTTCTTTCTTAGACCCACATTCCTGACGCGGATTTATAAATACACTGAAATTAACTGCATATTTCAATGTTCCTTAAAAGTTTTGAAGAATCAGGTTCTAAGCTTACAGATGGCTTAACGTCTATTACAGAGCTGATTGTGTGGCGATTGGGTATTTGGAGAAAGAAAAGTAAGGACAGGAATTGGAAGTTAGTACGTTTGAAAGAGACAGTACTTCTGTAATAAATTATTTCATCGAAGGTCGCACATGGTGCAGCAAGCCTCTTGCGTTAGATATGAATAATCACTGCGCCACCGTGTTCCCATGTTTAATAACATGCTTTCATTCATATCATCATGAAAAAGATATCACGTATACATCTCAGTATTTTAATTATTCAGAGAGCTGTAATATCACGAATGCAATGGATTCTGTGTCCTGTCGGAGAAAGAGTAACAACGGAAGCACATAGTGATTCACACACATAGAGCACATAGAAGATCAAATACAGAACAAAGCATTTAACGTGCTACTTGAGAAACTAGTAAAATAAACTATTTTAAGATGAAGTTTATGATGTTCTACTTTAATGACAAAATAAATTACGTGATTAAAGTGGAAATTTCAAGATTAAAGTTGACATTTCGTGCTTTTTTCCCACTGTGTGCCTATTTTTTTTCTCTGTACCCTAATAAGCTTTCATATGACACTCAGACAATGGGCTACGAGTCGCCTTTTCACGCTGACTTTGATATGTGACTTCTTTTTTATTTCGGGCACTGTGCGACTTTGTGATCTTGAGTTTTCGAGTTTCTCTGACGCTATGTCACTCGATCAACTTCCTTTTGTTGATTATACCACTGTTTAAACCAACAAATAGTACGTTTTTCCTTTGCCTCCACTTGGTATTTGCTGAAATTCTTATATTTTCCCCCATGCTTTTCCCATTGTCTTTTCACAGAAGGCTATTTATATCGATTTGCATATTCAAAGAGGTGTAATTCTGGGAGGAGTTGGGGCAGGACAGAAGGCGCGTGCACGTGCGTTACTTTTCACGCTGAACGGGATTTATGTAGTGAAAGAACATGAAAGTTTGCGTGCACACAGATTCCTGCATCTGGATTTTTCTGTGCGTACACACATTCCCGCTTTTGTGCTTACGCCATGTTATAGTATGAGTTCTACGCATGGCGTTATACATGAGGCCCCTGGTGAGAGATCAAAGCAAAAGTGCAAAGCAAAATACTCAATGGACAATGTTTTGCAGATATTTTCTTATTTGGAATTGGATTCTGACTTGTCAGATTCTGATTTTGGTGCAAGTGATCTGGAGATTGAAATCTAAAACAAAAGTGAGGTACTGGCATCAACTGATCAGTCCCCATCTCATATGCCGCCGCCGCCAGAGATGGCTAATATTTTGCAACAGGGCATCACACAGAGCAACAGATGTTTTACAAGATGTGTTCAAAAAATATGGTGAATGTTTTAAAAAAGAAATGTTTATTGCAGTAAAAGATTTACAACTACTAGTCACCCTCAAAATACTCTCCTCCATTTCAAATGCACTTATCCAACGCTCCTTCCACTTTGCAAAGCAGTTCTGGAAGTTTTCTTTTAAGAGTGTCTTTAGTAGGGCTTTTGTGGCTGCCTGGATGTCCTCAATGGATTGAAATCGTTTGCCTTTCATGATCATTTTCAATTTAGGGAACAGCCAGAAGTCGCATGGTGCCAGATCCGGCGAATAAGGTGAATGCAGACACAGCGTAATGTTTTTATTCGACAGAAATTGTCGTACTAGAAAGGATGTGTGACACGGAGTGTTGTCATGATGAAGAATGAAACCGTTTCAACGTTTTCCTCGGTTATTGATGTTGAATGACATCCTGATCTTTTCTCATCTTCTACCAAGTCAGATCCATTACGAAACTGATCAAACTACTTGTAAACAGTCTTAATTGTCGGTGCAGTGTCACCATAAACAGATTTTAACATCTGATGGGTTTCCTGAGCTTCTTGCAATTTGGAACAAAATTTCATGTTAATGTGTTGCTTGATATCCATTATTAATGACAAACTTGAAAAACAAACTCAACAGTGGCTCACAAATGACTGACAGTATCAACAAGTTGAAACTTGTCACAAACTAGGTTCTAGGATGGATATGTCAGAACCTGCATTGAATTGTTTTGTGTTGCTCTTGGATGGTGCTCTCAACATTCAACATATTTTTTGATCACACCTCATATGTTGATATATGTGAGAATCTATTACGTTTTGTGCTTTTAAGAAAATTTAGTGTTTTGGAAAAATATTCAGACCATTGGGAAAAGGAAAAAAACACCCAAAGAGAGTTAAATAAACACATACATCCATCCATCCATACATTCATTATTCAACCCGCTCTATCCTAACTACAGGGTCACGGGGGTCTGCTGGAGCCAATCCCAGCCAACACAGTGCGTAAGGCAGGAAACAAACCCCGGGCAGGGTGCCAGCCCACCGCAGCACATACATACATACATAAGTAAGCAAATAAATAAACCTACATGCACACTTTGGTTTTAATACACACTGGCATGTGTAAAGCAAGAAAAGAAAGAAAAGTTCTGCCTTTCTGTCACTGTCACATTGAGGCACTATACAGGAGTATTGACACAGTTCTGCTAAATAATTCATTGGCTGAAAGTCCTCAATGTTAGTGTGTCAGTGAGAGGATGAGCACCATTGTTCATAATAGCACTACGGTTTGTTTTAATCTCTGTATTTTCTCATCTTTGCTACTACTGCCAGGGCATCCAGAGTTTGTTCTATAACTATATATTGTAACAAAGGCGCTATATTGTGTCACAGATTGGACACGGGAGGCACGTATAAAAATACATAAACTTTTATTTTTCTTCAGCTGGAGGGCACGTCTTCCCCGTAATCCCCCCAGCCACAACACAGTCCCCAAAGCACAAACTACACCCCAAAAACACTCCTCTCTCTTTCTCTTCCACCACCACTCCTCCAGAAGCTTAGTCTTCCTCCTCCTGACTCTGGCCATTGAGTGGTGGTTGCTGGCTCCTTTTATGGCCCATCCAGAAGTGCTCCAGTTGCTTGATCACCTGTTTCCGGTTGCACTCCCGGGTGGGGCTGAAGATTAGTCCAGCTGGGCTCAGGGACCCATGCCGCGCCCCCTGGCAGCCAACCCAGATCCCAACAGGGCTGTGGAGAACTCCATCTCCCATGAAGCCCTGCAAGAGACTGAGGCACCGCTCCAACCCAGGGGGGTGGCCATCCAGCGTCCAGGGGGAGGTACTGCACTGTGCAGGGCTGCTCCCCCTGAATACACATCCAAGGGGCATCCCGGCCAGGCATGGACCTGTCCGTCCACCACAATATATATATATATATATATATATATATATATATATATATATATATATATATATATATATATATATGTATATATATATATATATATATATATATATATATATATATATATATATATATAATCCAACGTCTGTCTGTATGTATGTCTGTCCACTTTTCACGAGAGAACAACTTAATGGATTTAGATCAGGTTTTTTTCTATAGTTTGCTTGAACATTCCGATTCATTTTGTGACTTCTCTCATTGTGCTATGTATCATAGTACCAATTTATTTGCACGAATCTGAGAGACACACAGTGGGCCGAGGTGAGGGGGACGGAGCCCTCCTCACTCATGCGCCAGCCTCAGGGCATGTACCTTACCTCTGCTTAGCTATTGAACAAGAGAACTACTTAACGGATTTCTGTAATTTGCTTGAACATTCTGGTTGATTTTGAGACCTCTCTTATCACGCTAAGAATCATAGTTCGCTTGCAGAAGCGATATAATCGCACTAATCCAAGACAAAGGCTACGGGCTGAGGGGAGGGTGAAGCATGACGTCCTTTTTCACTAATACATGGGCGGAGCCGCGGGGCATAGCTAGTGTATATATACACTGGTCAAAACTGATTAAGGGGACTCTGAGCTGTTCTTCCCCTTCTACCCTACAGCCCAGATCTTGCTCCTTCAAATTTCCATCTTTTTGCAGCCTTCAAAGATGCCATTCTTGGTAGAATGTTTAGTAATGATGACAAGTTTATTGAAGAAGTGAAGTTATGACTACAAGTGCAGGATTTAGACTGGTAAAAGAAGGGATGCACATTCTTCTTTCTCCCTAGTGCAAGGGTATTGAAGTTGAGAGATTATGTAGAAAAATAAGAAGTGTAGAAATAGCATTTAGTTCTCATTTGAGTATTTTAAAACAATTCTTATATAAACAAGAACAAATACAATGCAACTCTTTTTGTAACATTTTAAGTGTTTGCTAAGAATTCTGCAGTGCCAGCTGAGAGAAATTTAGCATTAATTTAATTTATTTAATTAATTTAGCATTAATTAATACTGTCAATTGAGACGTAGATGTTACAGTTCTAGAGCAATCAAAAGCCATACTACAATTCAAGGGAAATATTTGATCTGAATTGTGCTTACGTGTCTTTTTCTTTATACATCAGGTTTAATCAAAATCAAAATTGATAAATAACAAGTGAATAAAATCCAATATATAAAGTTATGGGTCTTCAGAAACAAAGACTACAGTTCCATGTGCTACATCCAAAGAATTTATATATATGTTTTTTTTGTTTGTTTGAACACTGTTGGGTGTTTCTTATAGATTTTTGGGTGCTGATCACGAATGTCACATCAAAATTTATCCATCACGTACAGTTTCAGAGAAATCTTCAGTTTTATCATGATTTTTTCTTATATTTGTATCCAAACATTTTCGCTCCCATAAGTGACTTATCAACAATGCTTTGTGCAGCCTGGGCATGTCCAGGCATGGAATCAGGCCAGGTTGGAAGCTGTTCTGTGGAAGTTGACACCCCAGGAATGCCTGGGCAGGTCTGAATGAGCTTGACGCTATCTCAGCATTCTATAAAGGTGGCTTGCATACATTTGGTTAATATAGATAGTCAGTGTGTATGTATAGTAAAGTATAGTATCTGTAGCAATATAACAGTAAGTAAGCTTGATGCTATAGATGTTTTGGTGTCGGATGATGTGTCTCCTCAATGTCGTAACAGCCGTAATACATTCTGCAATATCTGTGGCGAATATACACTTGAGCCTCAGAGACGTTGGATGACTGCTCTTGTGAAGAAAGCTTATCATCTGTATTTTGGCTGCAAAATTGGTGATCAAGACAAGGAATGGGCACCTCATATTTGCTGTGCGACATGTGCTGTCAGTCTGAGAGCCTGGCTCAAAGGCACTCGAAAGATGATGCCGTTTGCTGTTCCGATGATATGGCAAGAACAGAAAGACCATGTGACGGACTGTTACTTCTGTTTCACTAATGTGTCTGGTTTCTCTGCCAAAAACAAGAAGTCAATTGAATATCCTAATCTGCCTTCAGCAATGAGGTCCGTGCCACATGACGACAGTCTTCCAATTCTGAAACCACCAGAGGATTGGACCTTAGATGAACCAGATGAAGAAACTGCAATGCAGGGTACTGACAGTGACATTGACCCGAATTTTGAACCGTGCTCATCAGGCGATCCACATCTGATAACACAGTCTGAATTGAACGATTTGGTCAGAGATTTGGGTCTGTCAAAAGCAAAAGCCGAGCTGCTGGGTTCAAACTGCAGGAATGGTGTTTGCTGTCACTAGGTACGATAATTTCTGTGTTTCCATGCCGACATCATGATATAACCATATTTTTTGCACAAGTTGACAGTCTCTGTTTCTGTTGTGACATTGAAGGATTGTTCTCGGCCTTGGGTTGTGATCACAACCCAGAAGAGTGGCGTCTCTTCATTGATTCGTCAATGTTAAGCCTGAAAGCTGTTCTGTTACACAATGGCAACGTTTATCCTTCAGTACCTGTTGGCTATGCAGCACACATGAAAGAAACGTATGAGAATTATGGAACTGTTGCTGAAGCACGTCCAATATAGCAGGTACAACTGGAATATCTAGAGAGATCTTAAAGTCGTCACTCTGTTACTAGGACTGCAGCTTGGCTATACAAAGTACTGTTGTTTCATGTGTGAATGGGACAGCCATGCCAAAGAGTCGCACTATTTTCGACAGAACAGGCCACTCCTTAAAAAGTTAGTTCCAAGACAAAAAATGTGGCACATGAATCGCTTGTTGACCCGGCAAAGATATTTTTGCTTCCTCTTCACATAAAACTGGGACTCATGAAGAATTTTGTGAAAGCACTGAACAAGGAAGGCGAAGGTTTACATTATTTAAGACAGATGTTCCCAAGGATAACTGACGCCAAGATCAAAGAGGGCATTTTTGTTGGCTCCCAGATCAGACATGTTATGAGTAACAAGCATTTTGAAGGTCTGTTAGTTGGGCCAGAAAAAATTGCCTGGAAAGCCTTCAAACAACAACATTTATTTATATAGCACATTTTCATATTAAAAAGTAGCTCAAAGTGCTTTACATAGTGAAGAAAAGAAAAATAAAAGACAAAATAAGAAATTAAAATAAGACAACATTAGTTAACATAGAAAAAGAGTAAGGTCCAATGGCCAGGGAGGACAGAAAAAACAAAAAAACTCCAGATGGCTGGAGAAAAAAATAAAATCTGCAGGGGTTCCAGGCCACGAGACCGCCCAGTTCCCTCTGGGCATTCTACCTAACATAAATGAAATAGTCCTCTTTGTAATTAGGGTTCTCACGGAAGGACTTGATGATGATGGTCATGCAGACTTTTGGCTTTTAATCCATCACTGTTGGAACATCACGGTGCTTTGTGTAGATGGTGGTGGTGCAAGCCACCACCAAAAGGACACCGGAAAAGGAAACAGAAGAGAGAGTAGGGGTTAGTACAGATTTTAGAGCCACCATGAATAGTTATATAGTTATATATGAATATAATTGGATGTACAGAGTATCAGGATTTAAATTACAGTGAAGTTATGAGAAGGCCATGTGCAAAATAATGTGTTTTCAGCAGTTTTTTAAAGTGCTCCACTGTATTAGCCTGGCGAATTCATATTGGCAGGCTATTCCAGATTTTAGGTGCATAATAGCAGAAGGCCGCCTCACCACCTCTTTTAAGTTTTGCTCTTGGAATTCTAAGGAGACACTCATTTGAGGATCTGAGGTTATGATTTGGAATATAAGGTGTCAGACATTCCAATATATAAGATGGGGCGAGATTATTTAAGGCTTTATAAACCATAAGCAGAATTTTAAAGTCAATCCTGAATGACACAGGTAACCAGTGTAGTGACATCAAAACTGGAGAAATGTGCTCAGATTTTCTTTTCCTTGTTAGGATTCTAGCAGCTGCATTCTGCACTAGTTGCAAACGATTTATGTCTTTTTTGGGTATTCTTGAGAGGACTGCGTTACAGTAATCTAGTCGACTGAAAACAAACGCGTGAACTAATTTCTCAACATCTTTCAATGATATAAGAGGTCTAACTTTTGCTGTGTTTCTTAAGTGAAAAAATGCTGTCCTAGTGATCTGACTAATATGCGATTTAAAATTCAGATTACAGTCAACAGTTACCCCAAGCTTTTTACCTCTGTTTTGACTTTTAATCCTAATGCATCCAGTTTATTTCTAATAGCCTCATTGTATCCATTATTGCCAATCACTAAGATTTCAGTTTTCTTTTTATTTAGCTTGAGAAAGTTACTATTCATCCATTCTGAAATACAAGTCAGACATTGTGTTAGTGAATCAAGAGAATCGGGGTCATCATGTGCTATTGATAAGTACAGTTGTGTGTCATCAGCACAGCTGTGGTAGCTCACGTTGTGCCCTGAGATAATCTGACCTAACGGAAGCATGTAGATTGAGAAGAGCAGCGGACCCAGGATAGAGCCTTGTGGAACACCATATAGGATATCATGTGTCTTTGAGTTGTAATTACCACAACTAACAAAGAATTTTCTCCCTGCCAGGTAGAATTCAAACCAATTTAAGACACTGCCAGAGAGGCCCACCCATTGACTAAGGCGATTTCTAAGAATATTATGATCAGTGGTGTTAAATGCGGCACTCAGATCTAAGAGGATGAGAACAGATAAATGGCCTTTGTCTGCAAGTCATTTACTACTTTAACGAGTGCAGTTTCTGTGCTGTGATTTGTTCTAAAACCTGACTGAAATTTATCAAGAATAGCATGTTTATTGAGGTGGTTATTTAACTGCATAATGACTACCTTCTCCAGAATTTTACTTAAGAAAGGCAGGTTAGAGATGGGTCTAAAATTTTCAAGAGGAGAGGGGTCGAGATTATTTTTCTTAAGTAGGGGTTTAACTACAGCAGTCTTAAGACAGTCTGGGAAGACCCCCAAAGACATTGAAAGACGTCTCATTTAAGTGCATAATGACTGCCTTCTCCAGAATTTTACTTAAGAAATGCAGGTTAGAGATGGGTCTAAAATTTTCAAGAGCAGAGGGGTCGAGATTATTTTTCTTAAGTAGGGGTTTAACTACAGCAGTCTTAAGACAGTCTGGGAAGACCCCCAAAGACGTTCAAAGACGTTGTTGACAATTTTCTGGGCAATTACAAACTACATTCAGCTGGTAGACAAACTTCTCAAAGCATACAAGACAATGAAGTGCAACATGTCACTCAAGATTCATTTCCTCCATTCACACTTGGACTTTTTGCCCGCAAATCTCGGTGCTGTCAGTGACAAACACGGTGAAAGGTTTCACCAGGACATTGCTACGATGGAGAAACGATACCAGGGCAACTAGAATATGTCAATGCTTGCTGACTACTGTTGGACACGGCAACGTGATGCACCAGACATTGAATGCAAAAGAAAATCAGGAGCAAAACACTTTTAATTCTGTTGAATTTAATAGCTAATGCAAAACATAAATGTGACTAAACATGTTATTGTCACTAAACATATAAATGTCTATTTCTCAGAGTTCCTACGTGATGCAGTAAGACCAAAACTATATTTGTGCATTCCCAGTAGGTACTTGTCACAATCAGCAAAAACTTTTCAGGAAGCAAGACTTTTCAAAAAAATTGCTGTGCATTGTTATTAAAGTTCACAGCATTTAATGGTTATTCAGAAATAACTGATTAAAATATGTATTTCAAATTGTTTATAGATTTCCAATCTGTAATTAGAGGTGGCTATACATAAAATATGTCAAAGAATGAACAAGGCTTAATGAAGTCATGTAGTACAAATTTTATATTTATGTACCTGAGAAAACATACATTATTTTTGAAAGTAGCCTAGCATTTCCTAGTGTTGGTATTCTTAACACTACAAATATACAGCTCTAAGAATGTCATGCAAAGTGTAAATAATGAGCAAACAAGCACACACAGAGTTAAGGATTTCACCCTGTATACAGTACTTGTCAATAAGGAAAAAAACAGAAAACGTCTTTTCAGACACAAGTTCAAAATGGAAATGAATAACAAAACAAAAATGTTGACTATATATTTTGGAGACAAGAAGAGGTGGTTTCAAGGGGACTGGAAGCAGATTTGATGTCTTTAGGAGGAGGGTTCTTCTGATTTTCTGCAGAGGGAAAAGAGGACAGCATCAACCCCTGATCTGGCAGAGAACCACATTTTATTTGAGCCCGTAAACTGTCTCCAGGTGACACAGCCCCCATCTCAGCCCAGACCCATTGGAAGAGGTTGTGAACCTGAGAAAGAGCATCAGCGTTGGAGCCTGGAGATGACGTCAGGACATGCTTTAGGTCACAAAATGCAGTGTTGCTGTTTGCATCCCATACCACATTATTTGGGACTTGAGTCTTTGCTATATTAATCAAGGGTGCCACTCTCTCTGAAAAATGTGCCATGAACCAGTGGTAGTATCCTGCTAATCTGTGAAAGGCTTGGGATTGCCTCTTGGTCTTTGGATGGGGACTCTTCAAGATAGTATCAACTTTAGAGCACTGTGGTTTTACTGTGCCTAAATATTTGCCCCCAGTTAATCCAAAGAAACACTTACTGGGGTTAATCTGAAGAGTGGCCTCTCTGAGTATATGAAGGACAGCCCAAACCTCTTGTAGGTGCTTTTTCCATGTGTCGGAATAACAGATGATGTTATCCAAATAGCCAGCAGCATAGGAGCTGCAGGGGTATAGCACTTTATTCACCAGACTTTGGAAGATTGCTGGAGTCTTGTGCGCCCCAAATGGAGGAACACAATATTGCCAGTGTCCACTTAGTTTGCTAAATGTGGTCTTGACCTTCACAGAATCGATTAAATGAGCCTGCCAATACCCTTTTGTCATGTCAAGGGTGGTCAAATAGTTTGCTTTACCAAGCCGTTCAAGGAGGTTGTCCATGCAAGGCATACATATCAAATTGGGAAACTTGATTAAGCCAATGGAAATCTTAGCAGAACCTCAAACTCCCATTATGCTTAAGTACCAAGATGATGGGACTGGACCAGGGAATATAACTCTTTTATCACACCATGGTCCAGCATTTGCTTGATTTCAAGCTCCACTTTGGCTCTTTTTGCCTCTATAAGACAATATAGGCATTCCCTGATCCTCAACCCAAGTTTGGTTATAATGTCATGATCCAGCAAAGAGGTCTGTCTGGGTTTCTCACTTACAACCTTTGGAACAGACAGGATCATTGATTCCAGCTCCTATTTTGGTTTGGCCATCAAATTAGGGCCAATGTTAAGGTCTGTTTTATAAGCAAAAAGGGAACAGTGTTGACCAGATTAAGGGTCTGGTTCTTTTTCCTTCCACAGCTTCAGCAAAATTAATGTGGTAAACTCACTCACTCGGTTGGTGATTCGGTTGTTTAATAGTTGATGAGCTCTTTCCACTCTTTAACTTCATAAGGGCCTTGTCAATGGGCCAACACTTTGGAATGGGAGGTGTGAATAAGGACCATGACACGATCTCCAGGCCTGTGCTGCTTGCTCTTTTTCCAAAGAAAGTGTTTGATCTTGAGTAACCCAGAAACTTCCCTGAATGTCTCTGAGGTGAAAGGTGCACCCTGGTCTATTAAAACTTCCTTGGGGATGCAGGCACACACAAAGACACCTACCGATTGGCTGTAGTTAATGGGACAGCTTCAGAGTAACGGGTAGCATAGTCTACTAGGACTAAGATGTACTTATGTCCCCTCACTAAGGGATCCAGGGATCCCATGATATCTGCACCTATACACACAAAGGGAATATCCATCAGGGGAATGGGAATTAGAGGAGCATGAAATACAGAAGTGATAGACCTCCTCATTGAATCCCAGCCAATAGAAGCAGAGCTTTATACGCTGTAAAGTTTTGTCACCTCCCAAATGGGCACCTAGGAGGTGTGTGTGTGCTAGCTCACAGACCTGCCACTGGTAAGTCTGTGGAACTAGCAGCAGTGACCTCACCTCCCCATGTTCAGCTACCCTATACAATAGGTCGTTATTAATAACAAAGTGGAGCCTGGATTGCATGGGATGGTGAGTGCATTGGTTGTTTAGCAATACAACTGCATTTTTAGCAAACTTGAGGGAATCATCATTCTCTTTTAAATGAAGCCAGAGTTTGCCTTAATGGACAATGTAAGGAAGAGGATCCCAATTGACCTCAATGGGTGTGGTTTCTGATGGTGACGGCACTGTGTTTGTTTTACCTACAATGTTCCGGTCTCCACCACATCACACTGTGTGTCCATGTGAGTCCTCACTGCCAGCTGTGTTCATGGAGTGGAGACAGCCTGGGATGGATTATCTCTGTCCATAACAAGGCACAAAGATCTTACTAGAGTGGGTTGTGTTGTACCAGTTTTAATCTCTGTAATTTGCTGGCCACATTGGTTAGGACAGCATTCAGATCCTGTTTATTTTTTCATCTCCAGAACTCATCCTGCAGACTATGCCACTGTAAATAAAGCATAAACAAGGGCATAAAGAGTTGGGGATTCCACCCTGTATACTTGGCAATAAGGACAAAAAAGGAATACGTCTTCTCAGACACAAGTTCAACATGAAACTGAATAATGAAAACAAAAATAGAAGAGGAGGTTTCAAGGGGACCAGAACCAGAATTGATGTCTTTAAGGAGTGGGTCTAAGGGGACAGAAACCAGAAGCGACATCTTTAGGAGGCAGGTTCTTCTGATGATCTGAAGAAGGAAAAGAGGAGAAAATGTCAGGGGAGAGCGTCAACTTCTGGTCCGGTGGAGAACCACATTTACTTGAGCCCGTAAACTGTCTCACATGCACACATGTGTGACAAAGGAATATTTCTGTTATAGATGGCACAAGTTGGAGTATTTGGCAAAATTATTTGGGGAAATGTCGGATCCCATCAACCTGGCAGACATTATGCATTACTTGAAGGAGCATCTGCAACAGTTAATGCTGCAGGTAATAGAGCAGCAAACTGGTCTGGTGGAGGTAGAGCCAGGAAGAACAGTGCTTGAGAAACTGTTCACAAATCAAGCATGGGGCCCATCCCAGCTCCTAGTGTCACTAAGCCCCTTGGACAATTTAGAGACATTCCTCTTAATTTTACAAGGACTTCCCCACTGGCCCAAGGATGTGTTGAGTCATATTATAGTCCCTTTCTTAACTCTCAAGGTAGAATGAGCCTTTTTCAATCTGGACGAGATGGTCGCCGAATAACACTGTGTGACAGAGACAGGATGTGAAGCATTGTTCACAGTGGCACTCAGTTTTATTTTAATTCTCCTCTTCACCATTACCTCCAGGGGTTGTAGATTGTGTCCTGTAACGGAGCTTGCCATTTTAATTAGCCTATTACTTTGTTGAACCTCTTTTGAAAGGATGTTATCAGCCCAGCACACCACAGCGTAGAAAATCACACTGGCCAACACAGAGCTATAGAACATGTGAAGGATATCATTTTCTACATTAAAGGAACACAGTCTCCTAAGGAAAAAGAGCCTGCTCTTTCCTTTCTTATATAGTTCCTCTGTGTTCAGAGACCAGTCCAACTTGTCATTAATGTGGACCCTCAAGTACTTGTAGGAGTGGACCACCTATATATACACTCCTTGAATAGTGACCTGACATATAGTTCTACAGTGACAGAGGGACTGTATCACTGAGATCTGAGTTCTGCATGGTGCCACAATGTTTTCTGTTATGGCCTCAAAGCTTCAAGGACCTTGTTACAATTCCAAATCTGGTCACTGTACGCGTGCAGACATTGTCCCCCATTTTGGCATAATGCAAAG
Organism: Erpetoichthys calabaricus; assembly: GCF_900747795.2. NCBI lineage: Eukaryota > Metazoa > Chordata > Cladistia > Polypteriformes > Polypteridae > Erpetoichthys > Erpetoichthys calabaricus. Next base: position 140,453,006 of record NC_041396.2, read on the forward strand.
ACTTCTACATTAGGTTATTGGTGATTCTATTCTTGGTTCATATGAATAAGTGTGTGGGTGTGAATGGCAGTGCCCTGTAACTAACCTTGACTTGCTCACTCTCCACATTTGGTTTCCTTCCCTGTGTCCAGTAATACTGGAAAATATTCTGGTTTTCAGTAACCTATATTGGAACAGTGGATTTAGAAAATGAAGGATGACTGAATTCCAGAGATAATATGCTCAATAAATTATTAACAAATATATACTGATAAAAAACAACTTTTCCCAGAAATAAGAAAACTATACAACTGTTGTGAAATCTTTTAGCCAACTGAAAAAACAGATCCAGCTTGGGCTGTGAGTTATTTAAACTTAAAAATACATTAAATCATGTTAGGTCCACTTTACCCAGTGATGTCCAGGTGGAACAATGTCTAATTACGTCAATGTTAAACAGGCATTAATTCAAAGCTCAAACAAAGAATGTACAATCAGTTTCCTGCCCTTTGCATAATGCCTTGAATGTCACTTGATGCAACAAATAAGATCATGTTGCAGGCAGGCATATCATGTGCCAGGATTTCCAGGTGCTAATGTTTATGTTGTTCCAGTATGTCCTGACTACAGGCAAAGTTTCAGCAGTTAGCATCACTATGCTTGACTTCTTTGTAGCTTTGTACTCATACCATCTGTGAAAAACAGATATCTATTTTTTCTCTTCTTTATGTAAAGTTCCCAAACATCTCACAGATGCTGGAAGCATTTAAATTAACAACACCCACAAACCCCAGAAGAAATCAAAGGAACGGAAATCAAACATACTTAACCTTTCAATGACACAAACCTTGTCAATAGAAGAAAAACTACTGAACAAAGAACTTCCATTTGTTCCCACACCCAAAAACTGAATGAACCAGAAAACAGAACTGCTGGCAAAAATACCACAGGCGACTGAAACTGACATGCTTCTTTGAAGACAAGGAAGAGACTGACAAACAGCCATTCCAACCAAAATCAGTCTGGGAAGCAAGGGGTAAACAAATCCCAGAGGAAATCAAACAGACATTGAAACCATCCAATAACTCTGAATGGACCATATAACCAGAGGCAATCTACAATGGGACGAAGAAGGGCCTTGTACACACTGGCCAAAAACCACAACATCATTATCAAGCCAGCAGACAAAGGCAGCAGTATTGTCTTTACAGACAGGGACTAATATCTAATAGAAGCAAGTAGACAACTTAACATACAGGACCTTTACCAAAGAATTACTAGTCCAATATTCACATAGACCAGAGAACAAATACAAGTAAAGTTAACACAATATGATCCAAATAGGTAAAATAGCTGAAAAACATAAACAATGCCTTAGGGGACCAGAAGAAAACAGACCAAAAAGATCCTATATGCTGCCCACAATTCATAAAGGTCCAAAGACATGGACAATCCCCTATGAGGTACCACTAGGATGACCTGTTGTTGCAGACTGCAGCAGTTAGTCATACGGGATTGCCGAATTCATTAACAACAATATCAATTTGATTTCAACAAAACACAGCAGCTACATAAAAAATACAGTACATATCACTTTGTAGAAAGGATAAAAATAACAACAGTGGAGAAATCAGCCATTCTGTTTACAATATATATCAACACCCTATACTCCAATATA